>NC_043002.1:74449633-74462133 GCF_006345805.1 Octopus sinensis
GGAGACAAACAAGAACACGTTTTCCTTGTTCCAGCTACAATGGAGAGAAAGAACGAAGCACAAGTTAGAAGAAAGATGGCCGATGGTCACGTAGGAGCCATGTGAGCAAGATAGGAGGAGTTGGGGAGAGAGTGACAGAGTAATAGGATGGAATAGTGGAATAAGAGGAGGTAAAAGAATTAGAGAGAGAAAGAGAGAGAAATTAAAGCGTAAAAAGATCGTATAGAGAGCGCATCAGAATTATTAAGATAAAACTTAATTGGAAGAGGATGCGTGGCGTTCAAACATATAATAATATAAATAATATATATATACATATATATATATGTGGTGTGCATATATATATATATATATATATATATATTATATATATATATATATATATATATATATATAGATATAAATACATACATATATACATGCGTATATGTACATACATCTATACGTATATATATATATGCATATATACATGCGTATATGTTACCTAATCTATACGTATATATATATATAATATATATAATATATATATTCTTTTACTTGTTTCAGTAATTTGACTGCGGCCATGCTGGAGCACAACCTTTAATCGAGCAACTCGACCCCGGGACTTATTCTTTTGTAAGCCAGTACTTATCTATCGGTCTCTTTTGCGGAACCGCTAAGTAACGGGGACATAAACACACCAGCATCGGTTGTCAAGCAATGCTAGGAGGACAAACACAGACACAAACACACACACGCATATATATATATATTATATATATATATATATATATATACATATACGACGGGCTTCTTCAGTTCCGTCTACCAATCCACTCACAAGGCTTTGGTCGGCCCGAGGCTATAGTAGAAGACACTTGCCCAAGGACTGAACCCGGAAACAATGTGGTTGGTAAACAAGCTACCTATCACACAGCCACCTGCATATATTATATATATATATATATATAATATATATATATATATATATATATATATATATATATATATATATATATATACATATGTGGGCACAGGATGTCACGAAACGTGTACAACAAAAAAGAACGAAGTACGAGCACATGGAATATGAACTATTTTTTCGAACAGCGAAAGACACAAATGGAAAACAAGGCAAACATATAAAGAACGACCTTCATCAGTTGTTAGCTGTTTTTCTACTCTCGTATTTCGAGCATTTAACAACAACAATATATATATAATATATATATATATATATATATATATATATATAGATATATATATATATATATATATATATATATATATATTGCATATAGTAAAACGCAATGTATCCTATCGGCTACACTTCGGGGAAAGAAGAGTAAAACAACAAACGGAGAGGGAGTGAGTGACAGTCAGAGGCAGTAATCAGCCTTCAAAGGATTTTGCTCCGAATGACGCTGGCCTCAGAATAAAACTTGCGAATTATTATCGTAAATCGTATTTACTTTATCAGGTTCACAAACACAAACATACACACACAAAAAATCTATATGAAATTAAATATTAAACCCTTGTTTTCAAAATACTATCGTTCATTTAACATATATATTGATGTATGTTAATGACAATATATATGTGTGTGTGTGTTTGTGTATGTGTATGCACACACACACACATACACACACACAAAAACACACAAACACACGCACATACACACTTTCATTATATTCTTTCGTTGTAGGCCATTTTACCAGTATTGCTCTTTCCTTTTCCGAGTAAAAGATAACATATTTTACTGAATTCATCGATCTAAAAAATGAAAACAAACAAGCGAACGTGCATACATTCACATACTCACACATGCGTATATACATATGTATATGTATGCACATCCATAGGTGTATATAAATATGTAAAGTAAATCTATGAGAGTGCACATATAGGTGCCATGCAGTGGAACTGAACTCGGAAGCAACTGATTAGGAATCAAACCTTGTACCACACAGCCACACCTACACACACATACATACACACACACACACACACACACACACCACAACACAACATAATACAACATATATATATAGAAAAATGTATATAAATATATACATGTATATAAATATATATATATATAATATATTATATATATATACATTACATATATACATATGTATATATACATATATACATTGTATATATACATATGTATGTATATATATATCCGTGTGTGTGTGTGTGTGTGTGTGTGTGTAGAGGCGGAATGGCCCAGTGGTTAAGGCAGCGGACTCGCGGTCGTAGGATCGCAGTTTCGATTCCCAGACCAGGCATTGTGAGTGTTTATTGAGCGAAAACGCCTAAGGCTCCACGAGGCTCTGGCAGGGGGGGTGATCCCTGCTGTACTCTTTCACCACAACTTTCTCTCACTCTTTCTTCTGTTGGCCTGCTCGCTTAGCCAGCGGGGTGGCGTCACTGAAGGCTAAAACAATGCGAAGCACATTGTGACCAGCGATGTGTAGCAACATCTGATGGCCTGGTCGGTCACGTGATCACGTGATATATATATATATATATATATATACTATAATAATGCTCTTGTATATTTGTCCATCACAACATACGAATGAGAAAGGAAGGGGTGATAGAAGAATAAGGAAGGGGTGATGGCAAACTTGGTAGTGGGATGATGCAAGTTCAACGGTGAAAAAGAAATCAAATAGCGTTTCAACTCTGCGTGAGTATATGAGTGTGTATGCAAAATTGGGTCATGTGAATGTGTGTGTGTGTGTGTGTGTGTGTGTGTGTGTGTGTGGTGTGTGTGTGTTGCGTGCATGCAATGGAAGTGGGATGGTGAACATTCAACGCCGAAAAGAAAAATCAAACAGCGTTTCAACTCTGCGTGAGTATATGTGTTTATGCGTGTGCGTGTGCAAGGGAAGTATGCCAATGTTTGTATCTGTGATTATTATGTACTTTATTTTGTGCCTTGTTTATATATAAAACACTACAATTAACCGTCATTTTTGACGGCACGGGGCCAGCTATGTAATGATTTAACGTCGGGGAAGCCTTCGAAATTTTGTTGTTTTAACAACAAAATCGACGAATATAATCACCGCAACGCACAGACAGAATGCAGATGGCAGCTCACGTGTGATTAAACAGATGGTTGTAAATTCCGTAGAGAATTGCAAAAACCTAATTCCAAAATCCAATAGCAGATGAGGCCAATGTTTCATTGTTGCAGAAGGGAACATGTCAGAACATGCCAGCCAGAGCAATCCACCCTTGTCATATTAATGTAGCACAAAATATCTGATAAATGCAACACATATAGAACAAAATTCTGTGAAATACGTGCATATTTACATACTACGTAAAAACCAGTGAATTGTGTGTTTGTTTATTTATTCTTTTTGAAGAAAAATAGTGCATTAAGAAAAAAATCATTTTGTGTAAAAATATTCATGATGGTGGAGTCTTTTGATAAAAAATATAGAGAAAAAATTAACAGGTAATCATCGATTGTTAGATATATTGTGGTTATAATGTCGGTGATGGTGGAAGTGATGGTGGTACGAATAGTGGGGCGGTGATGATGGTGGTGGTGCGGTTATGGCAAACATAATCTTGCGTTAAACTGCTGTCATAGTTCCTCTTGACAGGGATGATGATGGTGGTGGTGGTGGTGGTGGTGGTGGCGGCGGCGGTGATGGTGGCGGTATGTGTTAGGGTAGTGGTTGTGATAACGGTGGTGATTGTAATGTCACCAGCGGCGGCAGCACCACCAATAATAATTCACGCACAACTTGCATTCTACACAATCGCCATTCAGTAACGTAACACAGCCTACATAACGCAATCAGCGTCCGACTGTAAAACACATAACTCTATATCACACAGTTCATACGAACACGACTGACCAAAACAACACAGCACTGTTGCACATAACTCTATGCAATGAATAGATGAAATACTAAAACACAAATCCCCACAGCAAAACAAAACTAACAATGCTGCTACACACTCCAAGAACACGATGATACCAGCCTGGTACTATCTCCAAATACGAAAAGAAGAAACTGTTGAAAACAATTATTATTATTATTATTATTATTATTATTATTATTATTATTATTATTATTATTATTATTATTCTATGTTTGACTTTTGCTTTATGTTTGTACAAGTTGGCTCCAAGTCTCACCCAGAGACCTCAAGAGACAACAGGTTGGAAGTTCACGTTGTTGTTATGCCTAGTGTGCCATATATTTGGGAGGGGGTTGGTGTTGTACTAGTGAATATCAAATAAATAAATAAAAAAAATAAAAATTAAAAAAAAATTGTTTGTTTTAAACCTTGAGATTACATAGAAAGTATTTTGCGTAGGATGTGCTAGAGCATAACAAACCGGACCTAGTGGTGGTGGACAAGGTGCACCACATATGCTATATAGTTGACGTTGCATTCCCCCTTTGACCCACGAATAGTCAAGAAGGAAGGCGAAAAGATAGATACAACCATCTTAAGTACAAAATAGCCCAGCTGTGGAAAATGAAGAAAGTGAATATAGTGCCAACTATTGTTGGGTCCTTGGGAACAGTATCAGAAGGCATCAAGAGAAACATTATTATTATTATTATTATTATTATTATTATTATTATTATTATATCATCATCATCATTATCATGTTCTCTTATTACAGTTTTTGTTGGAGTTCCTGAAGTCTTCCATGCGTAGCGGGCTTACTACCCGCAGCCTACGGCACCAAGTTATTCGTTCTTTTCAGCTATTGAATACTTTCCTGATTATTCTTGCCGTGCCAAGGAGGCAAACCATTTGTGAGAGTTCTACTGGGCACTCTATTCCAATTTCCTTTATATTCCTCTTGATGCCTTCTGATACTGTTACCAAGGACCCAACAATAAATTGGCACTAAACTCACTTTTCTTCATTTTCCACAGCAGGGCTATTTCGTACTTTAGAGGGTTATATCTATCTAGCTTTTCGCCTTCCTTCTTGACTATTCGTGGGTCAAAGGGGGGAATGTAACGTCAACTATATAGCATATGTGGTGCACCTTGTCCACCACCACTAGGTCCGGTTTGTTATGCTCTAGCACCTGATCTGTTTGGATTGCTTTTCATCTATCATGAATCGATAAATAAGTATCAGCTTGCACAGTAGATTCAAGATAAACAAACAGTAGGGATTAATCTCGTATCCAGTTACTTAATTTCTTCGAAGAGCTATCCAAAGGAGGTACTTTTTTTTTTCATTTCATGTTGTATAAACTACCGTTTCTGGGTAACCACGAAGAAAAAGGAAAACAGAACCTCCTTTGAAGTAGTTACATTTTATGTTTAAAAAAACAAAAAAAACTACTGATGCTAGTATACCCATCTATCCATTTACTCCGCCTACTATTTCTGGGAGCTGATGTGGGCGTAGAATCCTCAGGTACCTCCTCCATTTGGTCTTACCGAAAAGCATTTGTAATTACACTTTTCGGTTGGATTCCTAAGCGTGACTAACTGAGGTTGTGAATATCATTCGGCCTTATCTTTCTACCCCTAAGTCTCTTGCCGGTGGGCTCGGGATGAAGAATGTTAATACACTTAAGATATAATCACGATTTTAGAAAAAGAATTCAAGGTCTGTTATCAATAGCAACAGCAATAATAAAGAAAAACGATTAGAATGTCCACAATGATGTGTAAATCTTTGGAATTTACAGGAAGAAGAAAGAAAATGTTGAATGAAACCAACCAGAAATCAAAACAAAATTACAGAACATGACCTGTAAGGAGATTAGGAAATATATATATATATATATATATATATATATATATATGATAGATCGCGAGTCACCACACATTCTTTATTTTCTCTCCTTTTTTCTTTCTGTGGAAGAGCGTAGGCTCGAAACGTTAAAGACTTTTTCACTTCCAGAGCACTATACTAATACATCGGTTTGTTGTCTACACCACCTGTCTTTGTCTTTTGTTTTTTTGCGAATTCCCTATATATATATATATATATATATATATATATATATATATATATATATATAGATATTATATATATATATAGATATATATATAAATGTATGTTGTATGAAGTTAAAGGTATTTTCCTTTTTATTTATACAGGTATGCATATCTCCTCTCTCTCTCTCCTCTCTCCCTCTCTCTCTGTATATATATATATATGTGTGTGTGTGTGTGTGTGTGTGTGAGTGTGTGTGTGGAGGCGCGTGGCTTAGTGGTTAGGGTGTTGAACTCATGATCGTAAGGTTGTGGTTTCGATTCCTGGACTGGCATGGCTCGAGAAGGAACATTTTTGGGAGGCACATGGCCTAATGGTTAGAGCAGCGGATTCGCGGTCGAGGGATCGCGGGTTCGAATCTCAGACTGAGCGATGTGTATGTTTATGAGCGAAACACCTAAGCTCCATGCGGCTCCGACAGGAGGTAATGGCGAACTTCTGCTGACTCTTTCGCCTCAACTTCCTCTCCGCTTGCATCTTGCAGCTCACCTGCGACGGACCGGCGTCCCGTCCAGGTGGGGAACCTATACGCCAAGGAAACCAGAAAACCGGCCCTTATGAGCCAGGCATTGCTTGAAAGGAACAAACAATATATATATATATATATATATATTATATATATATATATATATATATATAAATAAATATATTAATATATATATACAAAGAAGAGAGAGAGAGAGAGAGAGAGAGAGGAGAGAGAGGAGAGAGTGTGTGTGTGTTAGGTGTGGTATACAGAAATTGAATGTTGAGAAAAACGTCGTCAGAATTTTGGAAAAAAAACCTTTTATTTTTTTATTATTATTAGCGCTTTCGTTCCTTTCTAGAACTTGTCAAATAAAATTATGTGAATGTTAAAAAAAAAGTAGGTGCGGTTTGGTCATCACTAAAAGTCATTTTGCTTTCTTTCTTTCTTCCCCCTTTTTTTCAAACAATTTCCTCCAAGAGTGAATGTTTGGAAGGGGTATATTCTAAATATAACTCAAAGAGGAGAAAAAGAAAGAAGGAAAAAGAATGGAAAAAAAAACGGAAGAGAGAAAGAAAGCAGTGATGACCAAACCGCACCTGTATTTTTTTAAGAAGTCACTATTCTTAAACCCATTCCAATACAATGGTAAAGGACTAGATAAATAAATAAAAAATGGTTAATAGGAAGGTGGATACCCCTTCTCGCTCTCTCTTTCCCTCTACCTATCCGTCTGACTATCTATCTATCTATCTATCTATCTATCTATCTATCTATCTATCTATCTATCTATCTATCTATCAGCCTATCTATCTATCCATCTCCATTATCATGGAACCTCACGCAAAAAAAAACAACCAATATTCTCTTCTAATCAGAAGCCCCCCCCCCCAAAAAAAAAGATCTGTTTTATTAAAATGAACAAGCTGTTGGTACATTGAAATAATTTTATTTGACAAGTTCTAGAAAGGAACGAAAGCGCTAATAATAATGAAGAAGAAATAAAAGGATTTTTTCCAAAATTCTGACGACTTTTTTCCTCAATATATATCATCATGGCGGTTTTCGGTTTATTCTACCTTAAGCTTTCTCTTAAGTTATATTATTTTATTTGTCTTTTCTCTGAGTAAGGGAGAATATAATGATTCAACGTCACTTATACTAAAGTGTTATCATTATACCTAAAAACCCTAACTACAGTTATAACGTCATATAGACATATACGCATGGAACGCTATATAAATGTATGTATGTTGAATATTTTAATCGTGTCCTTTAAACCGCTAAAAGAAACATAAATCAAAGATTACAGAAATGCATATTTATCTAGGCTCAGTTGAAAAACAAACGTGAAGAGAAACATTTTCTTTTTAATTATTTTTTATTATATAAATATAACATTTTATATTTTTTTACAGTAAGAAAGATAATTTGTCGTGGAGAAAAACGACTATAAATTCCTTAGCTAATTTCTTCTTTCTATCTAATACATTAACCAACAAATCAAAATAGATTTGTGATTAACTTAGACATGGCATAAAAATTACCGATGTCTCCAAAAGAGTGAGTGACGTGGAGTTATGTGACACCAACGAACACTGAAATATTTTCCAAAATCCAGGGTTTTTATAACTGCTCAACTTGACTAAAAAGAATCGAAATTCAGGACAAATATTCTTTTCGAAACTTCTAGAATCTTTATATGAGCAGTTATATTAACCAATGGAAAAAAAACGAAAATGATAATTCTTCGGCAATACGACATTACGTCATATTGCCAATTCGCGCCACATTTCAAAATAGCTAAAATGGTTATTGCTACACTAGCATCTTAGCGTCGTATAGATTCAATCCTTGTGACTGAATTTAGTAGAGGGGAAACTGCGTGAAAGCCCGTCGGAGAGATAATACCAATAATTTAAAGGTCCAGCATTTCGCCGCATATTGTCACATCCTCCTTAAGTCGATCGAAAAACTGGAAACCTACACGTCTTTCTTGGCGAGAAAAGTCCACTACCACCACCATCGCCACTATTGTAAATACATACATACATACATACATACATACATACATATATATATATATATATATATATCAAACGCATATATATCTACATACATATATATGTATATGCAAGCTCCTTACCACACAGCAGGGCTATATATATATATATATATAGGCGCAGGAGCGGCTTCTTTCACTTTCCGTCTACCAAATCTACTCACAAGGCTTTGGTCGGCCTGACGCTATAATAGAAGACACTTGCCCAAGGTGTCACGCAGTGGGACTGAACCTAGAACCATGTGATTGGGAAGCAAGCTGCTTACCACACAGCCGCTGCGCACGTGAATGTGTGTGTGTATACATGCGCAAGTATGTGTGCGTTTATATGTACGTATATGCATGTGTGTGTATGTGTTTATATATACATACTTGTGTACGTGTGCATATCTATGTACATATGTTCATCCACACACACCTTCCTTACAGATCATTAAGAAATTTCAAACCCGCAAAGAAGTTACTAAACTTGTTTGCGGGTTACTAAACAAGTTACTAAACCCGCAAACTCGTTACTAAAAACCAATGTGATTTACAAACTTGATTTTAAGCATGAAAGTTGTAAACTTCACGACTCCAACTCACCATACATTAACAACAAAAAGCAATCGCAAATCAAGAAGGGAAAAACATTAGTGAACAATACATTTATACTATAAAGAATTAACTCGAACAAAAACAGGTGATCAACGATGGAAGCAAAATTCATAATCAAAGTGTGATGTTGAAAGAAACACAAATATCGCACAGTAATCACAAAACAAAACTAAACACTCGACTAATAGCATATAAATCTTGCGGGCAAACCTTCAAATTTCAATTGTAATATCAACAGACGTGCACCAACCTGGTCCAGAAGATGAGACTACGACCAAAATATGAAAAAAAAAAAAAATCCATCTTGACTGCGGCTATGCTGTAGCACTGCCTTGGGTTTTAGTCGAACAAATCGAACTTATTCTAGTGGGCTCTTTTGCCGAACTGCTAAATTACAGGGACGTAAACACACCGCCACCGGTTGTCATGCGGTGGTGGGGAACAAACGCAGACATATACGCATATATATATATATATATATATATATATATATATATATATATTATATATATATATATATATATATTATATATATATATATATATACGACGGGCTTCTTTCAGTTTCTGTCTACCAAATCCACTCACAAGGCCTTGGTCGGTCCGAGGCTATATATAGTAGAAGATACATGTCAAAGGTACCACGCAGTGGGATTGAGCCCGGAACCATATGGTTGGGAAGCATGTTTCTTACCACACAGCCACGCCTGCGCCTAACCTGATTTGTTTTTTGAAGCTTATACGCTTATAAACCGCTCCGTACTAATTGGTTCATACAATTCTATATTTCTGAGATGAGGAATTCATATTATGTACGTTGTTTACATTGAGAGGACTGGTGTCCTCTTAAATACAAATTCTGATGAACTTCACTCTGATTAATGTAAATAGCGCGCATAGTGTCAATTCCTCATCTCAGAAATACAGAATTGTATTCTGCGATGTCTATTTTTACCGAGGAAAAAACTTTGTGTCAATAATTTAGCGACTCGATAAATAGAGATCGATAAAACAAATACCAGACTGAAAATAAAGACTGAGGATCGATATTGATCGATTGAAAGAAAAAATGCACGAAGATGGTGCTTCAGCATGGTCGCGGTCCACTGTTTGAAACCAGTAAAAGAATAAAAGAATCTGTGTATGTGTGCATGTGTATGTTTGTATGTGTGTGTATGTGTGTGTGTGTGTATGTTTGTGTGTGTGTATGTGTGTGTGTGTGTGTGTGCGTGCGTCCTAATTTCAAGCTTTATCAATTACTTGATATATATAATCTAAGACAAAACGACCATTCTCGTCAAGAAATGGAATGAGTTTACTACTACTACTACTACTACTGCTACTGCTGCTGCTGCTGCTGCTACTACTACTACTGCTGCTGCTGCTACTACTATTACTGCCACTACTACTACTACTACTACTACTACTACTACTAGCTCACCACCACCACCTTCGATATTAAACTAACCTGACAAGGAATATTGATGACTTGGGTTATAAAACATCACATTTTACACAAGTGATTCGTTACCAAAGAAACAAGAAATTAACAACAACAACAACAACAACAACAATAATAATGACGATAATAATTATAATAATCTAACACTGAAAAAAAAAACATTAATAAATCACTGAACGAATGCTGACAAGAAGGAAACAAACGAACTTTATCGACTTATCATCATTCTCAAGGAATCGGACAGGTTTTACCTGCTGAAACAGTTTGTTTCTGTAAACGCGTGCGTGCAGGTGTGCAAGTGTGTGCGTACGTGCATGCGTGTGTGCAGGGCATATGTGTGCGTGTGCGCGTGTTTGGTCTTGTATTTATTCACATACCTGTATACAGTTACAGGTACATACGCATGAGCATGTACGAATGTGCATATTGGATAAACATGCATGAAAGTGCATGCACATATATACATATATATCTTTACATTATGGCTGCCCCCTCGTTATCGAGTATGGCCATTGCACGAAGCTTAACTGTTCCTTGTGCTGTGATCGAATGTGACTTTTTAGCCCAGCTAAAGATCTACAATGTCTTGTACAGAATTGGCAACTAAAACCTTTACTGGTAATAGTCGGCTGTAGTTGTAACTGGGCTTCATGTACCTTTGCATGTCGTTTAAGTCCTCTTGCCGAATTACACTCTCTTCCACATGCCCGACAAATATGATTAGTATGGTGTGTTACACCATGCATACATACATACATTTATTTGTATATATGTGTGTATGTGTGTGCTACCGGGCAAAAAGAAGAGTCAAACATGTTTTTGTCAATTTAGCACCTTCAAGTGCATTTTATATTGCAGTTTAAATAACTTTTCCCCAAACCCAGCGATACTTTCTGCATATTTTAAAAAAAACATGTTTTGAAAATTTTCATGTAGTGTTGTTGCTTCAGAAAATTCCCATATTTCATCTTTATATACTTGAAGATCAATATCTTCGGCAGACAGAAGAAAATAAAATGGTCCACACAGAAAACAGATGATAGGGTTGTTTTGAATTTGTTCTTTTTGATAAAAAGCTTGAGGAAATATTTAAAATGTCAAGACGTGTACGTTGACGTTTTTTAATGAATGTGCGCAAGAAGTTTCTCTTTATGTATAATTCAAAAGAGATGCGTGTGTGTGTGTGTGTGTGTGTGTGTGTGTGTGTGTGTGTGTACACCAGGCGTGTTATAAAACAATATTTGACATGTTCTCAGCACATGAAACTAATAGTAACACATAAAAACATATGTTGTGCTTATTGAATAATATTTATCTCTCACCAGATGGAGTACTTTTTTTCTTTATCTGATCATCACTGAACAGTGCACTATATATATATATATACTTGGAAATGGATGCCTGGAGTTCAATTAAATGATAATATAAATAATATAGATATAGATGTATGTATGTATGTATATGTATGTATGTATGTATGTATGTATGTATATGTATGTATGTATGTATAACAGTTAAGCTTCGTGTAATGGCCATACTCGATAACGAAGGGGCAGCCATAATGCATGTATGTATGTATGTATATATGCATATATGGGTACAGGACGTCACCAACAGTAAACAACATGAAATACGAAAACAAATGACTAAAATACGCAGATAAGGAGAGAAAGAAAAGAAGTACTAAAAAGAATGACCCTTCATCAGTTGCCGGCTGTCTATCAACTCCCCATTTCGAGCAATCAACGGCAATATGAATCTTCGAAGACAGTTGCTTCCATAGATACCAAAATAAAATTTTGGATTTATGGAGGGCCAATGTTAGGAACAAAAACAGGACAGTGGAGACGTACAGGAAAACCGAACGAAAACAAACATGGTGAGTCGTTAGACCTGGATGGGGGGAAAATAGTGAACGCTGAG
>NC_043002.1:74467133-74509633 GCF_006345805.1 Octopus sinensis
CACGCAATCTGATTGGCTATTTTCCAAATCGGTTCTATCTATGCGGTGCTAGAATTGAATGTGTGTCACTAGCATTTGGAGTAATTTTTCATCGTTCTGTCTTACTTTAGAACTATGGAACTAATACTACTTCATCAACAACACCGGACACCAATCCAGATTTTCCAAGTCCCCGTTCTATGGCTAGAGACTTGCTCACCCTACACTGGCTTCAAACTAGCATGGTTTGAGCATCAGTTTACTCACTGACAATCCGACGGATTACAGTGGACTACGTGTTACTAGTAGCGCTTGGAAGCGACGACCAGACAGAGTGATTTGGGACAGAGAGGAGAAACTATATACAATAGTGAAAATCAGCGGATCAACGAAAAAGAAAAAGATCCAAGCGAAACTACTAAGAAATTTACAGCTATTCCACCTAGATTATGGAGTTCAGATTTATACCCGTATTATTGAATAGGATATATAACAAACTGCTTCGGCACCAATTTTGAGAAATTAGGGCTCTCAAAAGGAGAAAAGAGAAAGCTAAGTCGAAGACCTTAGATACAAGTCATCAAAAAACCTGTCAAGATATGCAAAACTTCCCCAAAATTTAGCATATTAGTACGTATGTACATGCATGTCTGGACATGCAACTATATGTATTAGTAAAAATGCATAAAACAAAACATACAGATCTGCAAATGCACTGACACCAGATACTGTACATATTCGTACATATATACGCAACTATTCTGTTGGTGTTGCAATCCTAATGAAGGAGCCTTGGAGCTAGGTTAGAAACCGGGACTTTCTTCATAGGCAAGAAATCTTGAAATAAAACGAAATAACATACACACATACATGCACATACATACATACATACATACATACATACATACATATATACATACATACATACATACATACATACATACATACATACATACATACATACATACATACATGCGCATACTCTTCATATCTATCACATACAACCAGCGCCATATATATATAAACATACCCTCAAAATGATACAAGCAGACCAATCTCCACATAATTCCACTACCGTTCAATAAGACTGTGGCTAAGGTAACCAACGTTGTAAGATGTCAATCTATCATACGCACGCGCACACGCACGCAAACACATACACACACACACACACACACACACACACACTCACACACACTGAATTAAACTTCATTGTATAATTTCTGCCAACATAGACCAACACCAGTGTGCTCGGGTTTTACACATTAGTATACATACATACATACATACATACATACACACACACACACACACACATACATACATACATACATACATACATACACACACACACACACACATACATACATACATACATACATACATACATACATACATACATACATACATACATACATACATACATACATACATACATATGTGAGTGGGCGCATAAACATATACGCGTGTGTACATATACATGTGCATGTGTATATATATGTATATGCGTGTGTATATACATATGCGTGTGTGAGTGAGTGAGTGTTTGTGTGTATGGGTGGATGAAATGGATGGATGGATTGGTAGATAGATTATTTATCCATGAACGTGTATAAGTGTGCGCGAGAAAAAAAGCAAGTGAGGAGAAAAAGAAAGAGAGCGAGAGAGAGAGAGAGAGAGAGAGAGAGAGAGTCCTGTTCCAGTTTCCATGTCGTAATATACAAATAATATTTAAAGGCATCCACATTTCAAAACAAATGATTTTTTTTTCTTTTCTCATCACCAGCTAATCGGTATATCTATAAATCAATCAAACAGATCATGACAGACAGCCATGACAATAGCAACTATAACTGCTGTAAAAGTAGGTTTTAATAGAGAATCGTGTCATTCTGCTCTCCACTGCTACCACCACTACCACTACTGCTGTCAACGCCGCCATAACTATTACCATTGACATCATCATCATCATCATCATCATTGACATCATCATCACAACTATTATCAACAGCAACAGTACTCGTTTCCGCAATCTTGTACCTACTGCCATTTCCACCATAACTAAGAAACAACAGAACCTCACACGAGCCAACGGTCGTTTTATTTACTGGAATCATATCTAACTCCATTTCAAATAACGCTTTACCATCTTTTAAAACAAAAGTAGATAGGGGACTTGTGCTTGTGCTTGAAAACATTTGCTAGTTGTTCGTTGCTGAAGCAGCTTTGATAATTATAGGGTCTGCTGAATCGCAGAACTGACCTGGGGCTAAGCAACAACAACAACCACAGGGTCTCACAATACAAACTCCACTCGATATGACAGAAAATTAAAACTCTTTAGCTGAGAACCCTACTGGCTACTTCCCTACAATCGTGAAATACAACCCCTTCATACACGCACGCACACCTATCCAACCATACACGGTTTTAGTCATTCAGTAAGTCAGTCAGTTTGTATTATGCCATTGTGTTTCCTCTTCTGATTGACATGTTTTTTATCGGATTTGCTTGTATTCCCCACATTCTGTTAGTGCTGGCCACAATGCTGAACATATCTCAAGTCAAGTCATAGTCTCGAATGTAGGCAAAACCCTTTCGTCCAACATGTCTGCACAAGTCCTTTACAAAATATTTCTATTTGAGGAAGTTGCTGTAAACGATTTCAGCGTTCAATGGGCAATCCATTATGAATATATGGAATCTAGCTTGTATAATCGATGCAGAGCTTGAGTCATATTGGTGAAGACTTATATTGCCGGTTATATTCGTGAATTGCAATAAATCGATTGAGTCTCCTAGAGAACAGATATATTGATTTTCGCTTCTTGGGGTAAAGATGGTGTCTTTCAGAAAAGATTTTCTTTCTAAACGACGTTACCGTTGGTCTAGAAGCTGATATCCACATTATAATACTCGTGGAAATAGAACTTAGAATATATATATATATATGTATATATATGTATGTATATGTATATGTATGTATGTATGTATGTATGTATGTATGTATGTATGTATGTATGTATGTATGTATGTATGTATATATATATATGTATGTATGTATATATATATATATATGTATATATATGGCGCCATCGACCTAAATAAGATAAACAGCATAAAATGAACTTCCGTAAAACAAGCCTGGACATGTTAAATTTTGTCTTCCATTTTTATGAAAATCTTCAATCATTCATGTGTAATAATATAACGCTAGGATGTCCATCAGTGTAACTCCGGAGTGAAGTATCTAACATTTTATGTGACGTGTAGGAAAAGAGTTTTCGATATCTCTGAAGTGCTTACTTCGAGATCAACATGTACTACTGTAGCCTGTTTTATTCATTTCTTTCTTAGGTACGGGATTATTTTGTAGGAGAGAATAATAGGGAATTCGATCGACTGCGATATAACAGGCATTTATAATATCGACCTCGAGCTGGTGAAAAGTAAAGTCGATTTCGACAGAATTTGAATTCAGAACATGGAAAGGCAAGAATGATCATCGTCAGTTCTCTGGATTTTTTTTATGGGTCTGTTTCTTATTCACTACTTTACACACCTTATTGCAGCCTACACACATCGGTTGCTAGATCACCACAAAAGACATCCTGTTTAAGTTGTGTATCAAAAACATTTTAGACTAATAAACCCAACACTCCCTAGGTTATGCCCTGTCTACGTATTGAAATCAACACTGTAATTTAACGACAACCACCTCTTATATAAAGTGTATGTTGTGTAACTAACAGATAACCATGAACCACCACCACCACCACCACCACCATCACCATCACCATCATCATCATCATCATCATCATCATCATCATTTAACATCTATTTTTTATGCTGGCACGAATTGGACGGTTTAATAGGATCCCACGGGCCCAAGGACTGCATCGTACTCCAGTGTCTGATTTTGCACAGTTTCTACAGCTGGATGCCCTCTCTAAGACCAACCCTTTACAGAGTATACTAGGTGTATTTTTCGTGCCACTGGTACTAGCGAGGTCGCCAGGCAGCTCGCAAGACTACAGACCCCAAACTGATTCAAAAAGAGTTAAGTGTTTGGGCTTGTGACATTTGGAAACTTCTCACTACCAGCGACTTGATATCAGTACACTCTGTTTTATGTTTTGTCGACTAGATAGGCTGTGGCTTCCAAGTAACACGGAGGGGATATGAACCTAGAATCGGTAAAACAGATATGCAGTTACAACTACATCCATACTTCGATTGATTTTTCTGTTGGGAAAATAACAAAATCGAATTGTAGCAATTTAAGGAAACAATTTATGTTCAGTTGATAAAAATTGATAAATTGATAAACAAGAAATAAACATCTGATAAAGAACTGGTAAATAAGAATTAATTAATTAAAAAAACAACTGTTATGTAATTGATAATCAAGTGTTAAATAACAGATAAATAACTGAAGTATAACTTTAAAAAACTGATAAATAATTGCGAAATACCTGAATGGTTACTAACAAAAGAGAAACTGATAAATAACCGATAAAGAGAAGGTAATCTCCAGCATGTACTGAATGGGTTCATTGCCAAATGCTGCAAGGCAAGGACAAGAATAAGTGTTGCGAAGACAGAGGTATTAGTCTTCTCAAGAATGTTTCCCCAGGGCATTCTACATGTTAGTGGAACATCACTGAGACAAGTGAAAAAGTTTAAGAATCTCGGAGCCATAATCGCATGCGGTGGAAAGCAGGAGGTTGAGTTGGGTGCTAGAATTGTGGGTGCTACCTCACTAATGTATCAGCTTCAGCATTCGATCCTCTGAAGAGAAAAGTTTGGTAAAAAAAAAAAGCCAAACTTGCTATTTTCAGTTCGGTTTTCGTGCCTATTCTTACCTATGGTCATGAATGTTGAGTGACGGCCGAAAGAGTACAATCGCGAATAGAAACAGTTGAAATAGGGTTCCTCCGAAGAATCGCCGTAGTAATGTTATCCGATAAGGTGCGTAGCTCGGAGATGAGATCAGAGTATCTCATCTCTCTGGGTCGAGCCGCTACTTCTCTGCACTGAAAAATTACAGCTCCGATACTGCGGACGTTTGATTAGAATGTCGCAGGAAAGGTTTGCAAGACAGATTCTTCAAACCGAGCTAGCTGGCAGGAGACCCAGGGGTAGATCAAGATGACAGGATAACTTTGTTTTATTCATTAGGGCATATTTTTCGTTCATTTTACTCCACTAATACAAGATGGTTTCACTGAAAACACAAACACATGCACAAAAGGAATAAGCACCACCATGCGATATTAGTTTGGTCAGTTAGTTTGTTAGTTTCAGTAGGTCATACTTGAAAATCCAGCAGGCAAGTTTAATCATGGTTCATCCTTTTAGGACCCTATGGAAGAAGTGCCGGAGGACGTGACGACCACGACCCTCCCAGGAATAGAGGACGGAGAAAATGGATAGATGGATAACTGATAAATTGCTGATTAAAAACTGATAACCAACTGATAACTAATAAACAACATAAACGACTGATAAATAACTGATAAACAACATATAAGTACTTAATAAATAACCGATAACTACTTAATAAATAACTGACAAAAACCTCGCAAGCAAGTGATAATTGACTAATAAATTAACCTATAACTGATAAACAGTTCATTTTAAAGCAAAACTCAAAAACTGATAGGCAATTGATAACTTATCAAAAACTGATATGTAACATATAAAAAAAACTGATAAGCAATTGATAAACAAGAGATAGGTAACAAATGACTGATGAGCAAGTGATAAGTGATAAATATCTGAAAAATATACGATAAGCAAGAATTATACCATCAGTTTGATACAGAGAAGTGAATCATTCTGATGAATCCATCTTTTTCTGTCTCTAATTTGGCGCTTACAACTGGTACTTATTTTATCGAAAGCAAAATGGATGAAAAGCAGATTCGACCAGGGCGGAATTTGAACTCAAAACATAAAATCGGAAGAAATGCCCTCTAAGTATTTTTGGCCTGAGCGGAAACGATTCTTCCAATATTGATTACTGTCATAGACACAAGGGATAAAATTTTGGGATGTGATAAAATCGATTAAATCATGCCTCTCTCATACACGATTGATACATTTTATCGGTTTCATAGAAATAAAAATTCTAAGTCGACTGCGGTATGGTTTGAAAGCAGAAGGTGTCACGGCTCTAAATTAATTTCATTTCTTCATATTATATAATAAATATAATAAAATGAAATGGTTGACGGCAGTTAGGAAACTTAACAAAAATCACGCCCAAATTTAGAAATTACTTCCTTTGATTTGTAACAAATTGTAAATTTCTGATACAAGGAAGAATAAATAATTCCCTTAACTTCTGTCACTGAACAGCGGCCATGCTTAGGCGCTGCCTTCGGAAGGGTTTTGGTCTTTTATCGAACTCTGTCTATCGAATAGCTATGTCGACTTTCTGACACAGAGGAACGGAAATCGACATAGGGGTAACCGAAAATAGATATACGCACATAATGTGTGTGTGTGTGTGTTTCAGTTATATATATATATATATAAAGTTAATCCAAACAAGAAAAACAAAAACAAAAAAGACAATAACGCAAAAGGTGGAACAATTAAAGTATTATTAGGCGCTCAGGAAAAAAGGGAAGAAGGAGGGTATGACGTTTCGAGCGGAGCTCTTCGTCGGAAACATAAGAGAAAGAAAGATCCCGAGGTGGGAGGACAGAGGGAAAAAAACGCGAGTGGTCTTCACGAGGTAAACATACTGAGAGGCGGAAGTCTATATATATATATAGAGAGAGAGAGAGGGGGGGAGGCGCAATGGCCCAGTGGTTAGGGCAGCGGACTCGCGGTCGTAGGATCGCGTTTTCGATTCCCATACCGGGCGTTGTGAGTGTTTATTGAGCGAAAACACCTAAAGCTCCACGAGGCTCCGGCAGGTGGGGGGGGGGTCGATCCATGCTATACTCTTTCGCCGCAACTTTCTCTCACTCTTTCTTCTGTTGGCCTGCTCGCTTAACCAGCGGCGTGGCGTCATTTGAAGGGTAAAACAATGCGAAGCGCATTGTGACCAGCGATGTGTAGCAACATCTGATAGCCTGGTCGGTCACGGTGATATATATATATATATATATATAATGGGCTTCCGCACAGTTTTCGTCAGCAAAATTTCACGAGTCATTTCTCAACCGGTTGATTATTCGTGCACTTAATGTTTACAACACAGTTGTGACTAGATATTTATTAGGACCAACAAAATAAATAGATAATGTTCTCTGAACAGAAAATGCTCTGTTCGTGGCTAAGGGTTGCTTTGACTCGTATTTCTAGCAATGCTGGTGATGACTTGCACCCTTACTCACTTTCAGCGACGATTGTACTTGTGCCATTTGGTTTTAAATTGCGACTAGTCACTTTAATAAGCTATATATATATATATATATATATATGCATATGTGGGCATAGGACGTCACGAAACGTGTACAACAAAAAAAAATATGAAGTACGAGTACATAGAATATGAACTATTTTTTTGAACAACGAAAGACACAAATGGAAAACAAGACAAACGACATAAAGAACGACCCGTCATCAGTTGTTGGCTGTTTTTCTACTCTCGTATTTCGAAACAACTGATGAAGAATCGTTCTTATGTTTTTTGTCTTGTTTTTCATTTGCGTCTTTCGTTGTTCGAAATAGTTCATATTCCATATAGTCGTACTTCGTATTTTTTGTTGTATAGATGTAAGTACATATACGTATCTATATATGCATATATATATATATATATATATATATATATATATATATATATATATATATATATATATATATATATATATATATATACATATATGTTATGTTTTCTAAACGTCAGTTTCTGAAATTCTGCCCACATTCTTTTCCTACAATCATTGTCTACCCTTGTCCTCTAGTCATTTTTCTAATGATATTTTTTAAACACGTAGGAATTCATTAGCATCCATATATATCAACATATTTAAAAAAATATCAGCCACTTAAAGATTTAAAGATGACTAATTTTGGATTTATAGATTACGCTTATGAAGCGAGATTAAATTATAACTGCTTACATATCGAATCCAAGAATAAAAATGTGTAATTTGAAACAGATTGTCATTTGAAAATGTAACTGCGAACTTAAAAATTAATCAGACGTCTTTTGAGAAAAGAATCGATTTTCTTGTCGCCAATACACTTCTTGAAATGAAATAACTAACAAACTAACTGACCTAGCTGATATTGTATCGTGATGCTTATTCCTTTTGTGCATGTGTTTGTGTTTTCAATTAAACCATCTTGTATTACTGGAGTAGATGAACGAAAAAGATGCTCGAACAGATAAAACAAAACTGACAGAGATAAATTTCATAAATATTAAAATAAGAGGAGATCGTTACCCCGAGTCAATACACTAGCAGATAAGCAACCAACATACCTTGTCACTGGCGCTTCGCTGTCTCTAGCTAAGACACACTGAACACTCAATGGCCCATTACAGCATGTAGTGGGGACCATAGGGTGTGATGGTCCACCGTTGTAAACAGCAAGAGCTGTGTGATAAATGACGGATGTTTCATTAGCTAACGGTGCTGAGCTTGATCAACTCTAGCTGGACAGGGTTGCTGCTGGAAGATTATGCGTGTGTGGCAGCCGGATTCGGCTCCTTGCTATGCTTTCGGAAACAGTCAGAAATGGTTGTCAGACAATTTCTACAACTTGACCGGCCTCAATTTCTGGCTAATCATCCTCGACTGTAACCCCATGAATTACAATATGTGGGCGCAGTTGAGAAAAACACCAACCACTCTGCCTGTAACAACCAAGACTGAACTGAGCTGATGGCCAAGATCAAGGAGTTGTTCGAAGATCTTCCAAGAGATATAATGAGGAACGCATGCACCAGATTCCGGAGCCGTCTTGAGGCTGTGATGTAAGTTGAGGATGGCTACTTTGAATAAACTGTTATCTCCCAACCATAATCTAGTTGATACTTTTTGATTTTGAAAAATACTTTTGTCTATGAATGGGATATTGTTTCCTTTTATGCATAACAGTCAAATTTAGCTCGGGTACTCAGTGTGTGGTGTGTGTGTGTGTGTGTGTGTGTGTGTGTGTGAGTGTACTAGCAAATTATGATAAGCACGTGTTTTATATCATCTGTTCCCCACGTACGTTTCCCCATTGTGAGTATTTTCAACCTCTGCATTTCTTGTTCTAAGAGCAATTTGATAGTGGACTACAATAAACAATAGGAGCTGTATATCGAAGTGTACATACAAGAGTTACTCTGTGTGTGTGTGTGTGTGTGCGTGTGCGTGTGTGTGTGTGTGTGTGTGTGTGTGTGTGTGTGTGTGTGTGTGTGTGTGAGAGTCCTCCGATAAACGTGAAATTATCGCTGCATTAAGTTGTACTCCGTTATAATGGCGCTCTGAAGAAAAGCGGATTTAAAGAGAATTGGGAGATATATTATAGCGATATCCAGAAAAGAAAAAGAAATCATGGCTGTCCTACGACGAAACAACAAACACAGGTCGAACAATACTATTGAAGAAGATAAAATATATGACTGGTGTCCCTGTTAAGAATTCAAACCCTACAACAATTGCTCTTGAACATTCGAGGAACGAGAAACCAGAAACAGTTACGGAGGGAAAATTTAGCTTCGAAAAAGAATCAATAAACACAAAATGTAAATAAAATGAAAAATAATTGTTTCTAATTTAGGCACAAGGCCAACAATTTTGAGTAGAAGGGTTAAGTCGATACCTTCTACCTTAGTATTTGACTTAAATCCTTAAATCCTTAAAAATGTTTTAGCCCGGAGGCCGCGGCCATGCTGATAATTTATTTTATCGATCCTGGAAGGATGAAAGAGAAAGTTAACTTTGGTGGTTTTCGAACTCGAAATGTGAAGAGCCGGAAGAAATACCACAAAGTATTTTGTGTGACGCTAACTATACTGTACATTCACCACCCTTAAAAAGACTTATAATAAATTTCTGTTTTTCTCTTCACAAACACAAACAAACAAACACACACACACACACACGTATACTCATACACAAACGCGCGTAATATGTTCCAATGTTGCTTTTGTCGGCGAATGAAGAGAGTATTTAAGATTATGTTGTAAAGTCCATTTTTTATTTATACTTCAATTCCTTTCTCATAGCTCAAATTTCACGCCTGGCGATTGGTGTGGCGTGAAACTCAAGTCGAGTTAGAAAGTAATTCAGTTTAAATAATATATACATACATACAGTGAGTGTATGTGTGTGAGTGTGTGTGGAGAGAGAGAGAGAAGAGATGAACAAGTAGAGAGATAGATGCAGACATTCACACAAACACATACATATACACACACGCGCACACAAATACACACACACACACACGAAGTGAATGCTTTCGATAGAGTCTCTCCTGCACTCAGCCTACAAGAGAAACATTCTCCATAAAATCATTATAAAAAAAAGCGTTTCACTTACCGAGTGTGGGATTTATTACAAAATATTTTCTCATTTTGGGGTAGTAGCTTAGGCAATTTGCTATATGTAGAACCAGATTGAATATTCGGACCCACTCCTGTGCAGTAACGACAATCCGTCTTGTGTTATTTATAATTATAGCTGATTTATTCTGAACTGTCAGTTAACTATAAACCAAAAGTTTAGTACCTTCTAACAGTTTAACTATCACAGCTTGAATTTTTTCTCTCTCTCTCTTCTCTCAAAGTAATCTCACGTAACAATGAAACAAGTTCGACTGCATTCTACTTGCTAGCTGATATCTCAACGTTTATGTTATAAATTATCTCAAGGAAATTAAACGTAAGGCTTTTTTTTTCTTCTTTTTCTTGTCTTTTTTTTTTTACAAATGAACTGATTGAAGAAGAAAATATAGAATTAGCTAAGTAGGTTTTTTTTTCTCCCCTGGTGTCATCCGTTTTATAATGGTGACGTTTGCAAAAGTATTGGATACATACTGCATTAGTCGGATATGAAGACCGCTAGTAAGAGGATTGAATACATATTCAATTAATGAGAGTATAGGTAACTATCTCCATTATTGCTTACAGAAACAATTTAATAAGAGTATTGCATACAGTCGCATTAGTGAAACTACTGGAAACAGTCACGTTAGTAAGAATGTTGCATATAGAGGCCAACAGTAAGATATTGGATATACATTTTACTGGTAAAAAGTACGGGATGCAGTTATCATTAATAAGAGTATTTGCATACGATCACATCAGTAAGAGTATTGGTTGTAACACTGTTAGTAAGAGTATTTGATACAAAGTCAATTAGTACGAGTACTGGATAAATATTCCATTAGTTCGAGAACTGGATGTATATTCCATTGGTAAGAGTTATAAACAAATGCCATGGGTAAAAAAATATTTATTTCTTTATTGCCCACAAGGGGTTAAACATAGAGGGAACAAACAAGGACAGACAAGGGGATTAAGTCGATTACATCGACCCCAGTGATTAACTGGTACTTATTTAATCGACCCCGAAAGGATGAAAGGAATTTGAACTCAAAACGTAGCGACAGATGAAATACCTATTTCTTTACTACTCACAAGGGGCTAAACACAGAATGGACAAACAAGGACAGATAAACGGATTAAGTCGATTACATCGACTCCAGTGCATAACTGGTACTTATTTAATCAACCCCGAAAGGATGAAAGGCAAAGTCGACCTCGGCAGAATTTGAACTCAGAACGTAGCGCCAGACGAAATACCGCTAATCATTTCGCCCGGCGTGCTAACGATTCTGCCAGTTCGCCGCCTATGGGTAAAAAATATTAGGATGAAATTACCATTGGTAAGGGTATTGCATACAGTCACCGTTAGTAAGCATGTTGGACACATAAACATTAGTAAGTTTTGGATAACACTTTAGTAAGAATATTCTTTTCTGCTCTAGGCACAAGGCCCGAAACTTTTGGGAGAGGGGACCACTCGATTAGATCGACTTCAGTATGCAACTGGTACTTAATTTATCGACTCCGAAAGGATAAAAGGCAAAGTCGATCTCGGCGAAATTTGAACTCAGAACGTAAAGACACGAAATACTGCTAAGTATTTCGTCCGGCGTTCTAACGTTTCTGCCAGCTCGCCGTCTTAATATTAGTTAGAATATTGGATTTGTACACCACTAGTAAGAATATCTTACCCTTACCTGTTCCTAAGCAACATGAATAGAACAATAACACTGCTTACATGATGGTGACGTTTGTTTACAGTTAACACGATGTCTAACCAAAGACACACACACACATACACAAGATATAATAATATAATAATATAATATAATTTGATTAATAATAGTAATAATAATTAATAAAAGTAATTGTGCAGTTGCTTTTTACAATATTTTCTACATCTTGTGATTTGTGTACGATATTTTTAATTTGATACATGTATTTATGCACAATCACACGCACAAATATTTATATACAGATACACAAACACATTTATAAGACGGCTTTCTTTCATCTTTGATCTACCAAATCCACTCACCAAGGCCTCTTCAGTTACAGCATACATTAAATGAGTGCTAACATCTAGTGAGACAATCATTGACAATATACGTTACAATGATTGTCTTCGATTAAAAGTGAAACCGGTAGGCAATATTGTATTTTGATATAATTCGATTTATAATAATATAAACTTAATGCAACTTGTCCAAGTTGTTGCACATTTGGGTTGACACCGAAACCCAGTGGTTGACAGGCGAACTTCTTTACCATTCAAGTTACAAATACCCCACACAAGTCACAAGATATAGAAAATATACTAAAAAGAAACTGCACAATTACTTTTGTATATTATTAATCAAATTATACACAAAATATATTATTTCACTCTTAATATTATATATAATCATTGTAATGTATATGAGTAATTTGTTAGCTGTTAGCCTTCAGTTACAGCATACATTAACTGAAGGCTAACAGCTAGTTAGACAATCATTGACAATATACGTTACAATGATTACCTTCGATGAAAAACGAAACCGGTAAGGAATATTTATTTTGATATACTTCGATTTATAACAATATAAACGTAATTATGCAGTTTCTTTTCTATTTGTACATATACAGGAGTTGGACAAAATAATGGAAACATCTAGCATCATAGCATCATAATTTTGAAATATCTATAAAACAGTCAAAAGCGTGTTTGTTTTTATGTTTTTATTTATTATTAGTGTTGCTTAATATGTTTTGCTAAAATTGCTATTTCTTTTCAGATATCATCTGAGAAAGGTAATTAAAATTCATTAAAATGACAGATCTGTCGGACTTTCAAAGAGGTCAAATTGTTGGTGCTCGTATGGCAGGCGCTAGCGTAACGAGAACAGCCAAAATGTTTGGTGTATCAAGAAGTACTGTCTCGAAAGTAATGACAGCCTTTGAGAAAGAGGGAAAAACCTGCTCGTCGAAACAAAACTCTGGAAGTAAACCAAAGCTTTCAGATAGGGACTGTCGGATTCTTACGCGAATTGTTAGAAAGGATCGCAAAATTACAGCTCCCAAAGTTACTGCAGAGCTTAATGACCACCTCGACAACCCAGTTTTCACAAAAACTGTTCGCTGGGAGCTGCACCAAACCGGATTTCACGGGAGGGCTGCAATCAGAAAACCACTACTTTCAAAATCAAACACTGCAAAGTGTTTAGAATGGAGTAAACACCTACAGAATTGGTCTCTAGAGCAGTGAAGAATGTAATTTTCTCGGAGAGTCATCCTTTACCTTATTTCCGACCACCGACCGAGTATACGTGTGGAGACAGCCAAAAGAAGCATTTGACCCAGACTACCTTCTACCAACTGTTAAACATGGAGGAAGATCTGTGATGATCTGCGGGGCTAAATCTTGGAAATCCGCCGACCCAATGGTTTCCATTCATGGCAGAATTAATAGTAAAGACTATTTAAGCATTTTATCTGATCAAATTCATCCTATGGTTGTGGAACTGTTTCCAGAGGGAAACTCAATCTTTCAGGATGATAATGCACCAATTCACACAGCTAAAATTGCTACTGAATGGCACGAGGAACATTCCTGTGAAATTAAACATCTTATCTGGCCACAACAGTCCCCAGATCTCAATATTATTGAATATTTATGGTGCATTTTAGAAAAACAAGTAAGGAGTCGATATCCTCCACCATCATCACTACAAGAACAGGAGACTGTTTCAGCTGAAGAATGGACAAATCTTCCTTTGGAAACAATTCAAACTTTGTACGAGTCCATACCTCGTAGAATTCATGCTGTAATTACTGCCAAAGGCGGTCCTACACTATATTAAAATAAATTTGTTTGAAATTTTTAGGTGTTTCCATTATTTTGTCCAACCTCTGTATAATAGATGTTTGTGTGACTTCTATTATATTTATATAACAGAATTCGAGCCGACCAAACCTTTGTCAACGAATTTGGTAGGCGGAAATTGTGAGGAAGCCCGTTGAATATGTATGTGCTGTGCATGCCATTGTCTTGCATGTGCCCACTACAATGCAGCCTCGTCACACTGTATGTCACGTTGATTCTTCCTGAGATTTACAACAAGGGTACACGTGTCTATGGAGTGTGCAGCCTCTTACACGATTATCCAGTAAACGCGTAGTTCTTTTGATCGAACAACCGAATCTTCATCGTCGAAAGTGACGCAGTTTCAACAGTGTGTGCGAGTGTGTGTGTGTGTGTGTGTGTGTGTGTGTGTGTGTGTGTGTGTGTGTGTGTGTGTGTGTGTGTGTGTAAAATAATGAAAGTGGCTTAGGCGCAATATAAAACCAAAAAGGAAAAATTTAATTGTCACCAATAGAGACTGAGGGCATATGTCAGTATCTGTGTATGTGTGTGTGTGAATAAATATGTATATTTGTATACGCAAATATGTATATATATATATATTACATAATTATGCTATACATATGTGGAGCCACATGTCCTAGTGGTTAGAGCAGTGGACTCTCGGTCAAGGGATCGCGAATTCGAATCTCAGACCGGGCGATGTGTGTGTTTATGAGCAAAACACCTAAGCTCCACGCGGCTCCGGCAGAAGGTAATGGCGAACTTCTGCTGACTCTTTCGCCACAACTTTCTCTCATTCTTTCCTCCTACATCTTGCGGATCACCTGCGACGGACCGGCGTCTCGTCCAGGCGGGGAACCTATACGCCAAGGAAACCGGGAAACCGGCACTTATGAACGAGGCGTGGCTCGAGAAGGAACAAACAACAATGTTATACATATATGTACGTGTGTGTGCATGTGAGTAGATGTGCACACATATACGAATGTGTATACATGTATAAATATGTATATGTATAAGGGTACATATTTTATACATGTATACACATGTATATATATATCTTATACATGTACATATCTATCTATACATTCTTTTACTTTTATTCTTGTTTCAGTCATTTGACTGCGGCCATACTGGAGCACCAACTTTAGTCGAACAAATTGACCTCAGGACTTATTCTTTGTAAGCCTAATACTTATTCTATTGGTCTCTTTTGCCGAACCACTTAGTTACGGGAACATAAACACACCAACATCAGTTTTCAAGCGATGGTTGGGTGCCAAACTTAGATACACAAATACATGCATATATACACGACGGGCTTCTTTCAGTTTCCGTCAACCAAATCTACTCACAAGGCTTTGGTCGGCCCGAGGCTATAGTAGAAGACACTCGACCAAGGTGTCACGTAGTGGGACTGAACCCGGAACCATGTGGTTGTGAAGCAAGCTTCTTTTATTCATTCAATCGGCCGCAAGGGCCTTACAAAGAAAGGAAGCTGCGGGCTGGACACGGACATAATGAGATGAAATGATTAACGATATGATAATAATGAGGGCAACAGCAACGCCTGCCGATTGCTGTTTACCCGAGCCACATTGTTCTTTATAAATGCATATTGAGGCAACAAACTTCTTATATCACAGAACATAAAGGAGGCAATTAACCTCTTACAAGAAAGCCATTGTGAGGCAGTAACCTCTTACAAAAGTCAAAACACAGTAAATACAATAAAACAATACAAATGAGGCACCAAGCCTCTTACTTTAATTCATTATAAGTCTTCCAGCCCGACTAGACTTCTCGCCTTGGTCAAACACCTGGATGATGTCAAGTCGGTCCGCTTTAATACAAAATTGAAAGTGTCCGCCGGGAAGGAGTTCATTATCCTGCACAGATCCGTTTCCCATATGACCTTCGCAGCCACCTGCGAAGGCCAGTTAGGGTCCTCTGTGCAGGACAGAATCCCCTCCCTTCGGCCTTTCCTTTTAAACTTCTTGGAGTTTTCTATTGTTCCTCCCTTGTGGAAGAGGACCACAAACTCCTCCTCCACAGCATGGGAGGGATCTGCAGTTTCTACCCACGGTGGCACAATTCCCACGGAAGGTTCTTCGGGACACGCCGGCAATGTCCCGTTTTTCTTTTTTTTTTTTCTTTGAGCCACGGGAAGGTGGTGTTCCTCTGCTTTGTCCAGCAGATCCTCCCTCGGTAGCGAGCTTCTTACCACACAGCCACTCCTGCGCATATATATATATATATATATATATATATATATATATATATATATATATATATATATAATATATATATATATATATATATATTTATATTGCTATATATGTATGTATATGTGTGTTGGTGAACACACACACACGCACACAAAATTACAATTAACAGCTTTTTTTAGATGTTTTGTACACTACATGACTCGTACCAAGGCTGTTTCAGTTTCGTTTTTACGAATTTCTCTTCATTTTCGTATGCGTTCCTCACAGTTTGTTTGAAACAGTAAACCTTCTAATTCCACCATCAAAGTTTTCGACACGTTCGTGAGTTGAAGTCACTGCATATGTTGGCATATGTTGCAGTCCCTTTATAGAAGTTAGATCTATGTGATTGATCCAATAGACGTTACCGGAATTTAAATTTTTACGTATGGATGTATACGTCGTCACATGTTTGTTCTTGTTTGTGACTAGAATATGCTGTTTGTGCGTTTATTTTATACACTGCACTGTGGTGTAAGCACTGCTTCGATAATTAACAGTCAACCAACACTAGATCGAATTGGTTCAAATGTTTACAGCAGGCTGAACTCCGTTAAAAGCATTCAAAGGCTATACGGGGTGGTATCGAACCAGCTCTACAACCATATCGTTGCATCCCTAAGCTCCATATTCCATTTTCTTATTTTTATTGTTTTTTCACTTGCATTAGAGAATTCAATTTCATGGATTTTTTATTTATTTTAGTCTTTAGTTTTCTCATATATTCACTTCATCGTTTGAATATAAGCGCTTGCGTCACAGCTCAGACAGCTGCATAACATAAACGTAGATAAAGCGAGAGAAATGAGGAAAGGCACGCACACAAACAGACAGACAGATTTTTTTTTTTCTTTCCTTCAGATTTCTCAAGTCCTCTCGCCATCTCCAACAGACAACTAAAACAACTCGAGCTAACGATGGACCCTCCACATAGACGCTTGCCTTGCTAGGAATAGCAACCAAATCACCTTCAAATTACATGCTACCATCTTAAAAAACATACAAGGACACATTCGATATACCTAACAAAAAAATGCGAGATGGTGGAAGGTTAGAGCGATTTTGGACATAAATCTATTTGAAGTGGGCTGGCCTGAGGCTAAGCAGCAACAACTACAGAAACTTGTCGAGCTTTAAATGACACTCTTTCTCAATGGTTTGCACTGTCGGGATGCACCTTCAGTTTGCCGACCCATCTACGAAAAAGCACGTCGTAATACACATCAAAAGTGCTGCACTATAAAAATGCTAAGGGTGGTAGTGGGGACGAGGCAACAAGCAACACCATTACACACACACATACACACACGCCACCTTTTGGCTACATTTGTGTTTGTCTCCGTGCGTATCTATCTGACATACGTTCTTTTATGACAGCATCTACCTTTAGGTAATTTAACAGATTTTCAAACAGAATATCTTATCTACTACAATTCAATGATTCCACAGCCACAAAATGCTTAGCGGCATTTCGTTCGTCTTTACGTTCTGAGTTCAAATTCCACCGAGGTCGAATTTGCCTTTCATCCTTTCGTAGTCGATAAGTTAAGTACCAGTGAAACAATAGGGTCGATGTAATCGACGAGTCCCCTCTCTCAAAAGTTCAGGCCTTGTGCCTTTAGTAAAAAGGATTATTATTATTATTATTATTATTATTATTATTATTATTATTATTGTGGAGGCGCAATGGCCCAGTGGTTAGGGCAGCGGACTCGCAGTTGGAGGATCGCGGTTTCGATTCCCAGACCGGGCGTAGTGTGTATTTATTGAGTGAAAACACCTAAAGTTCCACGAGGTGGTGATGACCCCTGTTGTACTTTTTCGCCCCAACTTTCTCTCACTCTTTCTTCCTGTCTCTTGAGTAACGCTGCGATGGACTGGCGTCCCATTCAGCTGGGAGGAACATACGCCTGGCTAGGCATGAAAAGGGCACATAAATAAGTAAATAAATTATTATTATAAGGCGGAGAACTGCCAGACTCGTTAGCACACCGAGCAACATGTTTAGCGGCATTTCGTCGGTCTTTACGTTCTGAGTTCAAATTCTGCAAAGGTCGACTTTACCTTTCATCCTTGCAGGGTCGATAAAAATAAGTACCAGTCGTACACTGAGGTCGATATCATATATTTACACCCTCCTCCGAACTTGCTGGCCTTGTGCCGAAAATTTGAAACCGTTATTATACATCTATTATACGCCGGATAAAATGTTTAGCAGCATTTCTTCTGGATTTACGTTCTAAGTTCAAGTGCTGCCGAATTCAATTCTGCCTTTCATCCTTTCGGAGTTGATAAAATAAGTACCAGTGAAGCACTGAGGCCGATGTAATCAATTAGATCCCTCTCCCAAAATTTTCGGTCTTGTGCCTATAGTAGAAAGAAGTATTCTTAACTGAAGTGTGGTGATGTTCGCTTGGTTCTTACTTGATGGATATTCTGGTGATGGAACTGTGCGTTTTCAAAATACGAGTGTAAATACAGTGTCTGTATTAAATAGTTTAATATATTATATATCTAGTTAGAGCGTCGAGCTTACGATCGCGAGGTTGTGAGTTCGAATCTCGGACCGGGTTGCCTGTTGTGTTCTTAAGCAAGACACTTTATTTCACGTTGCGCCAGTTCACTCAGCTGTAGAAATGAGTTGCAACGTCACAGGTGCCAAGCTGTATCTGCTTTTTCCCTTGGATAACACTGGTGGCATGAAGAGGGGAGGCCGGTATGCATGGGCGACTACTGGTCTTCCATAAACAACCTTGCCCGGACTTGTGCCTGGGAGGGTAACTTTCTAGTGGCAATCCTATGGTCAGTCATGACCGAAGGGGTTCTCAGCATTATATATCTAATGTAAGGGCGGCGAGCTGGCAGAAACGTTAGCGAGCCGGGCGAAATGCTTAGCGGTATTTCGTCTGTCGTTACGTTCTGAGTTCAAATTCTGCCGAGGTCGACTTTGCCTTTCATCCTTTCGGGGTCGATAAATAAAGTACCAGTTTCGCACTGGGATCGATGTAATCGACTTAATCCGTTTGTCTGTCCTTGTTTGTCCCCTCTATGTTTAGCCCCTTGTGGGTAGTAAAGAAATATATATATATATATATATATATATATATATATATATATAATGTAAAAGAAGACGGGAAAATATTTAAGTATCGCATTCAGGATTCGAACAACGTTTCTGTTTACTCTGGAGTTTCGTGCAGTCGCTTCATCAGGTAAGTCAAACTGAGGCCTACACTGACTTCTCTGAATAAGTGGGGCACATGATGTGGGAACTCCAGAGTAACAAGGACACTGGACCAATCTTAATACACTGCTGCACTCTACGCTTATATGTCTACATTGAGTACTTCTCCAGATCATTACTTAACAACGGATATGTGTGCGTATGTGTGTGTGTGAACTGACCTCGCTTGTGTTGGTGCCACGTAAAAAGCACACTCAGTTCACTCTACGGGGTGATTGGTGTTAGGAAGGGCATCCAGCCATAAAAACCATGCCAAAACAGACACAGTAGCCTGGTGTAGTTTTCCACCTGGCCGGCTCCTGTCAGAGCGTCTAACTTATACCAGCATGGAAGGCGGACGACGATGATGATGATGATGATATAAGTGAACAATTGATGGACAAGTGTCAATTCATTACAGCCGTTTCTAACGAATTTTTTTAATTGATTAATGAGTATATTATGTCAGTATAAAAAACCACTTTCTTCAGATGAATACATGAATTTTACAGTCAGGGACATTTTCAAAAATAATTCAAAATCCACGGCACATACATTTTTAGTGATTCTACTACTGGCCCTTGTCGCAGAATGAGATTAACCAAAACAATGAACATTCAAGTGCTTTAGTAGGAGGGGAACAACACCACGTTATATAAGGGAGGGGTATATTTTAGAAATAGAAATATTATTATTTCTAGGTTTCTCTAAAGGTTCGTGTGTCACATAGCTAGCTAGAGGGGATGGCCTCTTGGAGCTAATCAACGGCAGCATTTGTCCTATATTTCGGGACTGTCATATTAGCTTGGCGATAACTATTAATATATTTTAGAAATTATAGCCTTAATAGGGGTTAGTTGGCTTTGTAGCGAGAGGGAAGTTGTCTCACTCTTAAGTACTTCATTCAACTAAATATATATATATATATATTCAGTTCTCCTCTCTCTCTCTCTCTCTCTCTCTCTCTCTCTCTCTCTCTCTCTCTCTCTCTCTCCTCTCTCTCTCTCTCTCTCAGGCGCAGGATTGGCTGTGTGATAAGTAGCTTGCTTACCAACCACATGGTTCCGGGTTCAGTCCCACTGCGTGGCACCTTGGGCAAGTGTCTTCTACTATAGCCTCGGGCGACCAAAGCCTTGTGAGTGGATTTGGTAGATGGAAACTGAAAGACGCCCGTCATATATATGTATGTGTGTGTGTGTGTGTGTGTCTTTGTGTGTCTGTGTTTGCCCCTCCCTCCAACATCGCTTGACAACCGATACTGGTGAGTTTACGTCCCCGTAACTTAGCGGTTCGGCAAAAGAGTCCGATAGAATAAGTACTAGGCTTACAAAGAATAAATCCTGGGGTCGATTTCCTCAACTAAAGGCGGTGCTCCAGCATGGCCGCAGTCAAATGACTGAAACAAGTAAAAGAGTATATATATATATATATATATAACACATTGCTAACACAAAGTAGGACACAGTATTGACTTACAAACCTTGAAAATACTCGATAGTTTATTATAGCTGCAAAACGAAATACAGTGTCCTTATCAGCAATTGATATGTAAGTACCAGTTGCAATATGTAAATTGTTGTATCCAATAGCATTACACCACTAATCTTCATGGCTAGTTAACCAATATATGCATGCACGGTTAATGGGTTGTATGTGATACTGATGTAGGAGCAATAACTCCTAAAATATGCATATACACTCATTACCTATTTATCTATATTCGATCGCATTGTTTACATAGACATATTCGTATACGAAGCGTCGTAACTTTCAGTGCTGGCTCTAATTTCTGTAGAGAATCTGTAGAGACCCACTTGAAAATGAAAACAACGCACTAGCACAAAGCAGGACTCATTATTGACTTATAAACCTTTAATATACTTGGTAGTATATTATGATTGCAAAACAAAATAGTATCCATCCCCCCTCTCACTCTTTCTTTCACTCTCTCTTCCTCTCTCTTTTTTCACTCTCTCTTCCTCTCTCTTTTTTTTCGCTCTCTCTTCCTCTCAAAATTACTTGTCTTGCGAGTTACTTGGTGCTAGTGCCACGTAAAAAGCACCGAGTTCACTCTGCAGAGAGGTTGGTGTTAGGAATGGCATCAAACCGTTAAAACAAAACCCTGCCAAAACAGACACAGTAGCCTGGGGCAGTCTTCTACCTGGCCAGCTCCTGTCAACCGTCTAACTGATACATGGATGGAAGACGGACGTTAAACGACAACGACCACAACGATGATGATGATGATGATGATGATGATGATGATGATGATGATGATGACGATGATGATGATGACGACGACGACGACGACGATGATGATGATGACGATGATGACAGCGATGGCGATGATGATGATGATGATGATGATGATGATATATCCTCACACACTCAGGCATACGCCAGATAGCCTCACACACATAAACACGCAGAGGACGTACGTAATGCTTCATACACACACACACGTAGTTGTTAGCACGCGCGCGCGCGCCCGTGCAAGCGCACACATTAGCTTCATACACACACACACACGCTTACTTTCCCACCTATGCCAGGTCTCTGCCGTCTCACCTGTCACCCACACCTCAAACCCATTTCTTCATCTTTCAGTCATTTAAGCATGCAGTACCGTTTAATTCAGACACGTTTGCTTATTTCTCTCTTCATCCATCTTTTCTGTGGAAGATTATAAACATGAAACGTTAAAAACTTCATCCAGTTTTCTTTAGCGTTACCCTAATACACCTTGTTTGTTTTTTGCCTCGTCTTCATGTTTTTCTTTGTATCATATATATGTGTGTGTGTGTGTGTGTGTGTGTGTGTGTGTGTGTATACGTGGAAACGCAACAGCCCAGTGGTTAGGGAAGCGGACTCGCGATCGGAGGATTGCGGTTTCGATTCCCAGACCGGGCGTTCCATACATCATAGAAACCAGGAGACTGGGCCCACGAACCTAGCTAGATTTGAAAAGGGTGCATAAATAAATATATATATATATATATATATATATATATATACACATATATACATACGAGGTGCGTTCATTAAGTAATGCCCCTGACCCACTTCCCATAGCAGTAGAGCAACGAAACTTGGCACAGTTATTAGTCTTTTTCTACATAGGAACCACCCATAGTTACGCATTTCTCCCATCGTTTGGTGCAGCTCTGGAAATCGTTTTTGTAGAAGACCCCAGCTTGGTCCTCCAATCACGACGTGACTTCAGAAATCAAGGCTGCATCATCTGCGAAACGCTTTCCTTTCAAAAACAACTTCAGGGGGAAGAGGTGAAAATCAGAGGGTCCAAGGTCAGGAGAGTAGGGAGGATGGAGGAGGAGTTCATAGCCGCACGCCTGTGCTTCTGATCTGGTGACACGCGAGTTGTGGACCGGAGCGTTGTCCTACAGGAGGAGGATGCCTTTGCTGATCTTGCCCCGCCTCTTGATTTTGATAGCTTCTCTTAATTTCCTCAAAAGTGAAGCATAATAGGCTCCTGTAATTATGATAACCCTTTGCCAGGAAATCTGTCATCACTACTCCGTCCTGGTCCCAGAAGCCTGTGAGCGTGACCTTGCCAGCGGAGGGCTGCACCCTTGCCTTCTTTGGAGGAGGTGAGTCACGGTGCTTCCACTGCATTGACTGGGCTTTGGTCTCTGGATCATAGTGATGGACCCAGGTTTCATCCTGTGTAATCAGTCTTTTGAAAAACTTTGACTCATCTTCCTGGCACATCTCCAAATTCATCCTCGAGCACTCGAAGCGTTCTTGCTTCTGGAAAGGTGTAAGCAACCTGGGAATCCATCTGGCAGACACCTTTTGCATATGCAAATCGCCATGAATGATAGTTTCCACTAAACCCGGTACTAATCTTGACCTCATGGGCTATTTGGCGAATAGTTATGCGTCGATCTTCCAAAATGGCAGCCTCAACTTGACAGACAGATGCCTCATCAATGGCAGAAGGGGGGCGACCAGATCTGGGAGCTGTTTCCACAGAGTTCCGACAATGTTTGAATTCACAGTGCCACCGTTTTACAAGGTCATATGATGGGGCATCATCACCATAAGTTACTTTCATTTCATCAAAAGTCTCCCGTAGTGTGCGTCCTTTCAAATACAAAACCCGGATCACTGCTCGACACTCAACAGGCTCCATTTCACACTTGACTCAGTTCAAACACTTGTAAATCAGAAACCACAATTAGTTCAGAGCTGTAATTTTCCACTTAATCTATAGAGATATAAATAATTGCACATGCAAAATTTCAGCTAGATCAAACAAATACAAGTGGGTCAGAGGCATTACTTATTGAACATCCCTCGTACATATATACATAGATATACACATACATATATAAACATATATGTGTGTGTATATACATATATATATTTACGCACATGCGCACACACACACACACACACACACACACATACGCGCACACACACACACAATCATTGTTTAGCGTGTCTTACACACTCACACGGGTTGGTCGATTCAACCAGAACTAACGAGCCAGAGGGCTTCACCGAACTTTGCCATGGTTTCTACAGCTGGACGCCCTTCCTAATGCCAATCACTTTGAAGAGTGCACTGGAACGTTTTTCCTGGCACTAGCACTGGCGGGGTCACCAAGTATTCACAAGACAAGACTCCTTCAACTGAGTCGCGTATAGTAGTGAAACATGTGGTAGTATGATAGGAGGACAAGAGCAGGTGTTTTGCCAAAGAGGAGAGTACATAGCTTCCCCAGCTGGAAAGGGAGCGCGAGAGAAAAAGAGATAGAGTTAGTGAAAGCGTACACTCAAGGTTCAAGGTAATAGAGATAAAGAAACAGAAAAAGTGGGTGGGTAAATATCGCTCATTCATTAAGTAAAACCTCATAAATCTCATCTTCAAAGTGAGAAGAGTGTAGTTGGAAAAATTAAGTGGTGCTGTCGGACGAAACATCACGTGATATTTGTCCCGCCAATGTTGCCGTATAAATGATTGGACGTGGTAACAATCTCTGAGTAACGCCGGAGTAAATCATTATATTCGAACGAATAAGCTCTAATTATTTAGTTATACTGGTGACGGTGGTACGTTTTAAAAGACTCGATTTGTGAAAGTGTAAAATATGGGCGTATGTTTTTGAAAAGTAACGGAATAATTTAGCAATTCGCTTGACAATCATGTTCGACCCCACAACTCGGCACATTGTGCAAATGTATTGTGTATTCTACCGTGGTCCTGAATTGCATTATCTGATGAGTGAAATCAGGTGGACAGAACATGTGTGACAGTCGATCAGCTGAACTGCGTAAATGAAATTTAAACGGTTAGCTTTGTCACACACGGTGTCAAACTGGGTTTTGCTTCGGTATTACATTAAAGCTATAAGGGTATGTAGAATACTCAGTCAATTTCTATAATAATTCATGAATAGGTAGTCTCATTGACTGACAAACTGGAATACGCGTCATGGAAACCAACGGAAGATCTTTTTTTTTTTTTTACATGACGTTTGAAGATCATAAGATTTATGAAATATGTATTGAAATGAAAGCTGCGAGTAGAGTGTAGACATAGAGCAATCATACATAGACAGAATATTTGTTTGACCAACAAATAGAAATAGCGTAAGATGTCCACAGTTCAAACTGGTCGGCTAATACAGACCACAAAGTTATGATCTGATCGGTCGACTTATATTGGACCCATAGACAGGGTCTCAGTTAATGGAAGTTGAACATGTTCTTATTAGCACACAAAGACAATAAGTACTTGTTGAACTTGTTGAGCGGCAGTTGACGTAAGCAATCGTCAACAACCGGTAGTGGGGCACTCTGAAGAGGGCGATTAGAACAGAATCGATTGCGTTTAGCAAAGAGCTAGCAATAGAGAGAAACAGATTAGAGGGAGAATTAGACGGTACTCAAGAAGAGACATTTAGTAAGGCATAACAACCGACCTGTTAGTGGCGAGAAGGTCTTTGACCATTTCTTCGAAGTGAAACACAAAGGCTGCGCTATCAGAGCCCGTGTTGTCTGATGGTTTCGAGAGCGAGAGGCGCGACGTGGCAACAAAGCCACAATCAGTTCTTTGACAGTTCGGGACGGGCGCGTGCTACTGATCGGCTTTCAAGCAGATGTGTACGGCTTTCCAGAAGAACTTTGCCCGACTGGACGGGGAAGGCGATGGGTCAGAGACGGTAACAAGCTTTAGTTCTTAACTCGAGGACCTACTGCAGAATATGTAATGTCCAATGAAAAACTGACAACAGCTGCTAAAATTCACGATGCGATGGTGCAAATAACCCGGTTTGGATGATCTACTCTACGAATTATATAAGTTCATGCCGGATTTGTTTGGCAACTAGGCAGCAGAATGGAACAATTCTTAGAACTGAGCCGGGAAGTGGTAACGCTGCTTAAAAAGGATACCAACAAAGGGGATGTGGTAGGTAATCTTCAGCTCATAATTTTGCTAATCACAGAGTTAGCACTTGTTGTCGATGATTTGGTCGGGGAAGTGCAAATCCATCCACAACAATTTCCACCTTATGCAATACATCATACAGAGGGCTGGAATCAAGCTGGATTTGGTGGAACCCTAATCAATTTGGATCAGTCCAAAGCTCGTTTTCAGAGGCTGGATCCCTACAATGCACAGCGGTATCCGCTTGGTGGTCAAAGTAAATCGCGACCACTCGGAACCATTTCGCACTAGGAACCGTCTCAAACTAGGGCCCGAAAGGGCTGTGTCGGCGTACGCGGAAAACATAACCATCATGGTGTTGGATACCACCAAAATGAAGACGGTTGGCACCATTCTAAGGAAATACGAGATGGTGACAGAGTCCATGATCAACGCGCACTAGTCGGTGGACTTGAGGTTGGGCACCTGGAGTAAGACAAGCCGTGCTCTTAGACGGCATCGTAGAACGCTGGACTGACAGATCACGACGGCTGGTTCGATCCCAACATCCAGATGGATAGGAACTGGGACGAAGAGACGAATATGGCCAAGTCTTGGTTAGAAATTAACTGACAGGAAGTAGTTCCTGGAAGAGCAAGCGGAGGTGGGGAATACCTGCATTTTTCCCGTTAACGTTTGCCGCCTGACCGTCGTGCCAGTTATTATCTGATCAGATTGGAGCGTTTGCTATTCAATTTCTTGTGGAAAGGACGCTTTCTGCTGGTTAGGAGGTCCATCTGCTGCCAGCAAATGTGTGCTCCGCGGGACTTTCTGATCGAGGACTTCTATGGATAATTTCCAGGAATCATTGGCCTGGCAGTGCTACCGAGGAGCGCAACCGAAGTTTAACATGAATTCTGCAGTCATTACTTACTTACAGAGTCATGTCGAACAGCTGTTGTCACGAGTAGGATGGGTGCGGTTATCAGCTGAACCCTTGGTGATGTTTACTCTGCCACCTACCTTTAATCGTGTGATGGGCGAGGCTGAGAGGTATGAGGACAGACTTTCCTCTTAGATAAAACCCTCGCCGATTTTTTTTTTTCAAGTTTCACTAGAAACGGAAGGTGAGAGTGAAGAGTGAGATGCTGTCCTCGAGTGAATTTATTGAAAAATAGGTGAAAGTAGCAAAAATGGCAAGAGTGAATGGCACCACTCTTGAGTATAAGTCTCTAAGTCGGAGAGAAAAAAATTGGAGAGGTCGCGTGCCTCTGATGTTCAGGGAGATCTTGGTGAGCTTCCTTGATTACCCTAGAAGTCCTTCTGTATCAAGAGGACTGTATTATCGTCATCTTTGTTTTTCTGATAATGCATACCAATATACACTTGCATTCAATGCTTTTTGTTACTTTTATATACCCTGAAAACATTTTCTAAGAAATCATTCCCTTCTGTGTAAATTGTCTGTCTTTGTATCGTTCTCCTTGTCAGTTACTCTGGTTGACATATTGGGGTATCACCTTAAAGAGTTAAGTTGAATAAATCGACCTAGTACTTATCTTATTTTTCAAAGTATGGAGCTTAGTGTATCATACTATGTTGCTGAACCGCTATGTTAAGAGGTACAAATATACAAACACAAAGACACACACAAACATGTGTGTGTATGTGTGTGTAAATATATATATATATCATCATCATCATCATCATCATCATCATCATCATTTAACAACTAGAACTGGCAATCCGGAGACTGCACCAGGCTCCGATTGTCTGTTTTGGCAAGGTTTCGGATCTTTTCGGTTTGAATGGCAGTTTTTTCTAGCGGTGTCATATGAAATTGTCACCCATAACTATGGCCCTAGTATCGATCTATTGCATTTCAATCTCTTTTAGGGTTAGGGTTAGTTAGGGTTAGGGTTAGGAGTGGGGGGAAGGGTATCTTCTTTTCTTCACAAATGTAAATAAATCCAATATGTTTCTTAAACGAGGGACATATTCATAAGGCACAGAATGTTTTTTTAATTCAAAAGACGTCAGTGATTGGTTGAAATTGCAGAAATTGAAGAAAAAAACAACAAATATCTTACAAACTATAGAATTTTCTCAATAAAGCCAAGAGAAAAAGATGTTTTATAAACACATTCTACCAGTATACGAAGTTTAAAATTTTTTAGTTACCTAGAAATTATGTTAAAAACTGCCGTTCAAACCGAATAGATCCAAGGTTTCTAAGGTGGATGCCCCTCCTAACGCCAAACACTTTACAGAGTATACTGAGTGCTTTTCACATAAACATGTACACACGACGGACTTCCACACAGTTTCTGTCAACCAAATTACACTCATAAAGCAGTCGTCACCCCGGGGCTATAGTAGCAGATACTTGCCCAAGGTGCCGTGCAGTATAACTGAACCCGAAACTATGGAGTTACAGCGCGAACGCCTTAATCACAAGGTCATTCCTGTGCCCTGGCAACAAAAAAAGGGAGAAAAGTTACAATTCTCAGAAACCCCACATCACAATTCGTCTTCACTTCCAGACACTCAACTAAGCCAATTTATTTTTTGCCGACTCGTTTTGATTCATTGGCATCTTTCAACTTACACCACTGCTAGTTCATATGGTCTTAGACATTTTTTTCTTTTTTATCAGACTCTTTTCGATTCGTGACCGTCCCAATTCCAGTTAGGGCAGTGTTAGGAATCTGATGGGTTTGCAAGTAAACATTGACACTTAACAAGTAATACAAACCAACGCTGAAGAAGCCTCTCCGTGGTCGTTCGACCTACCTTCAAGAAATAGCCAACACCCACCCCCTCCCCTCCCCAATCAAGACGCATCATAACACAGGGGCGTGGTGGGTTCTTTTTAGATAATGCATTCAGTCCACAGAAGAAGAAGAAGAAGAAGAAGAAGAAGAAGAAGAAGAAGAAGAAGAAGAGGAAGAAGAAGCAAAAGAAGAAGAAGCAAAAGAAGAAGAAGAAGAGAAGAAGAAGAAGAAGAAGAAGAAGAAGAAGAAGAAGAAGAAGAAGAAGAAGAAGAAGAAGAAGAAGCAAAAGAAGAAGCAGAAGAAGAAGAAGAAGAAGAAATGATGACAGATGGAACGTATTTGATCATAGGTGTGTTGCTCAATAAGGTTTGCCTTCGGAGTTAAACAATAACAACAACAGTTTGGTTAATAATGTCCTTTTTATACCGTACGGTTTGGTTTATTATGACAGATATCAAGGAGCCCAACACTATAAACAAAAACATTTCATGTGTGCGTGTGTGTGTACGAAACTCTCGGCCTTCGAGTCACTCAGTAATATTCTGCCGATTAAATAATACATACATAGGCGCAGGAGTGGCTGTGCGGTAAGTAGCTTGCTTACCAACCGGATGGTTCCGGGTTCAGTCCCACTGCGTGGCACCTTGGGCAAGTGTCTTCTACTATAGCCTCGGGCCGACCAAAGCCTTGCGAGTGGATTTGGTAGACGGAAACTGAAAGAAGCCCGTCGTATATATATATATATATATGAATGTATGTATGTATGTAGACATATTTAAGAAGAGTGGTCCCGGTACGCGCACTCGCGTACTCGCGTATCCGCGTTAGCTAGTCGTGACTAGTCGATCCTACAACGACTACCTAACAAAGTAAATAAAAACAAAAACACAAAGTAAGGATCGACTAGTCACGACTAGTTAACGCGGATGCGCGAGTACGCGAGTGCGCGCACCGGGACCACTCTTCTTAAGTACCATATATATATATATGCGTGTGCGTATTTGTTTGTGTATCTGTGTTTGTTCGCCCACCATCGCTCGACAATCGATGTTGATGTGTTTACTTTAGCGGTTCGGCAAAAGAGACCGATAGAATAAGTACTAGACTTAGAAAAGAATAAGTCTTGGGGTCGATTTGTTCGACTGGGGGGGGGGATGCTCAAGCATGGCCGCAGTCAAAATGACTGGAGGAAATAAAAAAAAACATACATACATATAGATATAAAATTATATGCCCGTTTTGAGTTCTGTTTTCCTGTATCACCACAGACACACACACACACAATTTCACACTCTTTGTACTTGTTGCGTACCATTAATTTATTTCCCGATTCAATCAGCACTGGACGTTTGACATTTAATAAACAAACGCGCAACCAACATAACCAGCATCGATGCGAGCCGACCATGCAAGCATTATATATCGGTCGGTCGGCGTGCTAGATGTAGCAGCTAAATTTTTCTCAAATCAGTCTGTAAACAAGAGACAGACAGACAGACAGACTGACAGTTAGACAGACAAAGACATGGACGCGTTGGATGATACAATCTTAAATATACTGTGCCTGAAAAAAAAAACATTTTGAAAAAAGACGAGTTGGCTATGGTTGGAATATTTTTATCATAGATCTACCGGTGACGTCTGACTTAGGTTTAAATAACAGTAACAGCATCAACAGACTTATAATATTATTCTGCTTGTTAATATTAATAGTAATGGTCGTACTTACGTGTGATCCACCAAAAAGTTTTTAAAATGCAGAGATATGGTAAGGACTTCTTATTGTGGCAAAAAGCCAGCTTTTTGTTTCTCTGTCTTTTCTTTTTGTTTTGTTTTTTGGTAATAAAAGGGGCGTTTATTACAAGTCAACTAAAACGACTGCATTATCTTGTTGGTATTTATTATTTTGTTTTGTTTCATTCACTACAACAGGATTTGAACTCAAAACATAAGAAAAGCAACCAAAATGGTCAGCTGTCTGTCGTTGCATTTAAAGTTTGTTGCTGTTGCTTTCTAGTTGATATTTTTCTTTTTTCTCAGTTAAACACTCGATAATATTACTTTATATTTATAAAGGATCGTTTGAAAGAAAAGCCAACACCCACCGTCTGGATTATTTGTTCAATTACATATAATAATATATCATTACCCAGGTAAAATAAATTGACGTAAATGTATGGATTGCAAATCTTGATTTTGTAGGTGGATGGTTTTCATTTTAACTTTACCTTCTATATATAGCTGTTTCTTAGAGACTGGTGCAAAAAGTAGTGTTCTGTGTTCGGATAATAATTTCACAGAGGTAAATAATAATTTTTTTTTTAAATTAAAACAAAATGATGTCTTTTTGAAAATAGACAATTATAAAGATTAAAATCCCCTGAGATATCCACGCGTTTTAATCCGTTGATGTTTTGAGTTGATATTCACAATATACAATTTCCGAAATGTTTCCAGTTCCTCGAAGTTCTTACGGCTGTTAAAAGTTCCTTATATCTTAATATACATAAATGATATATGTTATAGATATATTTAGATATACATACATATACATATAGGTACTTATGTTAATATATCAACATACGCATATGTGTATGTATAGATAGATAGATAGATAGATAGATAGATAGATAGATAGATAGATAGATAGATAGATAGATAGATAGATAGATAGATAGATAGATAGAGACAGATACTGTAAATGTTTGTATGTGTGCGTGTGTTTGAATTGTACGTATATGAATTATGTATTTATTAACACGAGGTATTATGTATGTAGGTACGTAAGTATAAATATGTTTGTGTGTATAAGGGGCTAGTTATTATTAACTATATATATTTTCTCAGGTCTACGTACATACACACATACATAAATATATATATATATACACACACACACAGTCAAGTATGTATATATATATGTATTTATATTTATATATACTTGGATTGATCTTCGATTGATTGATTGATATAAGTTAGGAAGAATGACTTTTCATTGATAAAATGTAAAATGCATATATAGGTGGAGGGAGCAGATAAAAAGAGATGGAAAGGAAATTGAGACACAGACAGACAGACAGGCAGGCAGGCAGATTTGAAATTCCAACAAGTACACGAGTGTGTCTGCTTCCTTTCACTCAGAGTTTGTTTTGATTTCTATCCTTTAAATTTTCCATTCGGGGGTTGCCTACAGAAGTTATTGATAATATTATTATTGTAACTTTCATCAGACTTTCTGCGTCGTCGTCGTTGTTGTTGTTGTTGTTGTTGCTGTTGTTGTTATTGTTGTTTCCGTCGTCGTCGCTGCTGCTGCTGCTGATACTTGTGATAATAGTAATGATTATAAATATGATAATAATAATAATAATAATAATAATAATAATAATAGTAACAACGGTGACTACAGAAATGGGTGATGATTTTGATATTGATGATGTTTGATGGATGATATAGGCAGAGAAGTTGATGGCTAGTTAGTAATAAGGTTGATAGTCAGTGGTAATACTTTTGTGATGAAGATCTTAGAGGTTGTGTTTGGAAAGAGTCCATAACTCTTGTCTTTCACACCTTTCCAAAAACAAAAAAAAAATACCCGACGACGACGCCCGATCTTTTGAATGTAACGGGAATCAATAGAAACGCCGGCTTAATGGATCTGAGCGAGAGAGAAAGAATGATAAACAGAGAGAGAGGGAGAGGGAGCGGAAGAAGGGAGTGAGTGAGGGTAGGAGGAGAAGAAGAATTGGAAGAGGAAAGGAGGAGCGGGAGGAGGAGGAGAGGAACAGAGAACGAGAGGGTTGTGACAGAAAGATGTGGATGGACAAATGCACACACACACACACATGCACGCACGCAAACACACGCGCTCACGCAACCGTACACAGAAAGTGAAACAGGTAGATGGACAGTAAGAGAAGGAGAGAGAGAGAGAGAGGCGGGTAGAGGAAGCAGTGTCTCCTACTGCTGCTGCACTTGTTGCTGCAATAGAGAAGTAACCATCCTCCTCCTCTTTCTTTCCCCTCTCTCTCTCTATTTTTTCTCTCTCTATTTTCTCTCTCTCTCTCTCTCTCTCTCATCGTCATCAGCCCGTCTCTGTCTCTTCTCTCCATCAACTCATCTTGTCTGTAACAATTGGCCGATAACATGTTTACAACTAGTGTTTACATTTTTACGTTCACACGTTATGCAAACATCTGTCTTCAACTTGTTGCTAATATATTGTGAACACAGAAATGTGTGACCTGTTATAAGCTTTATATATATATATATATATCCTTTCGGGGTCGATAAATTAAGTACCAGTTGCGCACTGCGATCGATATAATCGACTTAATCCGTTTGTCTGTCCTTGTTTGTCCCCTCTGTGTATAGCCCCTTGCGGGCAGTAAAAGAAATAAGAGACACCCGGCGTTGCCCGGGAACGAAATTTTTTCTTTATGTATTGGAAGAAAAAAGCAAAATATGTCGTATAGGAATTTGTTATTCTAAATTCAATTTATTCTTTAATTGGGAAATCAATTCTGAATTCAAAATACGAAATAATAATAATAATAATAATAATATAATAATAATAATAATAATAATAATAATAATAATAATATAACAAGAGCACTCAGAGAGCGCAAACCTCCGCCAACGCAACATCAAAGTCCTCTCAACGATTAATCGGAGATGATTTTTAAAATGAGAATATTTGGAATAAAATCTGCTCTCACAAACGAGAATACAAAAAATGAACCCGATCGCTCTCAAACGGAAAAGTAATCCATTCATTTATATATTGAATGAGAGGTGAAAAGAGAGGAGATGAAATACTAATACAGTGAAGGAAACGTTGTGAGAGTAATAGCCATGATTGGAAAGGTGTGAGAGAAAGTAATAACAGTGAGAAAGAAGAAACGAAGTGGCAAATAAAGCGTCGTTTGAATGAGAAAGGAAGGCGTGATAGATGAATAACGAAGGAAAGGGTGAAAAAGCCAATAAACGGCGTTTGAAGCCTGAGTATATGTATGTGTAAAAGAGAGGTATGTTTGCGTGTATGTGTGCGTGTGTGTACGTGTGTGTGTGTGTGTGTAGAATGGAAATGGGATGGTAATGTTTAACGCTGAAAATGTGTGAGTATATGTGTGTATTCGTGTGCATGTACAAGAGAACTATGTGAAACTTTACATATACAAATAAAATAAAGAAAATATAAAAAATAATCCAGAACCCTTGTCCGGTATCGGATTGATCCCAAAATCTAATGAGACCATGCCAGTCACAGGGCTAAACATCACTGAAAGTTTCATCCGAATCCACCCAACAGTTCTTGAGATATCTTGTCCACGGACAAACAAACAAACAAACACGACTGAAAACAATACCTGGAGGTAATAAACGAAAATACAAAATTTACCACTTTTATGCTGAAAGAAATTACGTAAGAGCTTCTGAGTAAACAACATTCTTTGTTTTCTGGTTTGGAGCATAGACAAATAGGTCTTGCAAACTACCTACCCTGGAGCAACCAACATAAAGTTGACCACGAGAAAAGCAAGCCAGTAGATTTCAATGTCTGATCTTGAGCTTTATTAATAGATATTGCAAAGCAAAGTCACACTGGAAATTGTGTTCGTTTGATCTCAAATGGCATGTCTGTTGGTTTGATTGGAATTCTTGGAATGAAAACCTCTTCTCCCGCAACACATCCAGTGATGATGGTAGCTTCTGTCATTGTACCATTGCATAATTTAGGAGGATCTAACTTTCTTAGAAGCAGTATTGGGACTCCTACCTTCAGAAAAGGTTTATGTGGAGGTGTTCCAGGTGGATCAAGGCAACTAGGGAATTCTGTTGGGTAATGGACAGCTTCATTTTCATCAAGGACTGAATCAACTGATTTGTACTTCTTAATGACTGTTGGAATCTTATTCATTAATTCATAGTTAATCCTTGCTACTGTATCACTTTTTGGAGCAAGAGTTTCCAGAAAAGAAAGAAACATTATAAAATGCTTATGTAATATTGTATTATTTACTCTCTCTTTTACTCTTTTACTTGTTTCGGTCATGTGACTGTGGCCATGCTGGAGCACTGCCTTTTGTCGAGGAAATCGACCCCAGGACTTATTATTTGTAAGCCTAGTACTTATTGTATCGGTCTGTTTTGCCGAACCGCTAAGTTACGGGGACGTAAACACACCAGCATCGGTTGTCAAGCGATGTTGGGGGGACAAACACAGACACACAAACATATACACACACGTACATATACATAAATATATATACAGATACATACATATATACATATATATACATATACATACATATATACGACGGGCTTCTTTCAGTTTCCGTCTACCAAATCCACTCATAAGGCTTTGGTCGGCCCGAGGCTATAGTAGAAGATACTTGCCCAAGGTGCCACGCAGTGGGACTGAACCCAGAGCCATGTGGTTGGTAAGCAAGCTACTTACCACACAGCCACTCCTACGCCCATTGTTTACAAAATAAATACAAGATAAAAAATTGTCAACTTTTATTATATTCATTATATATATTGTTTCCTGTATAAATTAATATTACTAAGAAATATTGCCGGGCCCTGGCACATTGGAAAAAAAGCTGCCTGTACGCCACATCAGATAGTTTGAGAATCACTGCTTTAAGGTCTTAGTTTCCATTGTATCTCTATGTGACATGGTGCATTCAACCCAAATGATAAGGTGGCACTGGCACAACACTTCTGCTGAACTTGAATCTTTGCTTGTGTTATAAATTGGACTGTCATTTGTGACCAGGTTTAGTGGTAATTTAAAAGCAGAATGAGCTGTTTCGTCCTCATGAGAGAATGGTGACAGCAAAGCCAGACAATGGTACAGCAACTGCTATTCATTTTTGTTGCCTTACCTCGGAGAGAAGTAATGTTACAAATGTTTTGCCTGTGCCACCAGGAGCATCAACAAAGAAAATTCCTCTGCTTTTTTTCTGATGATTGTGGAACGGCCGCACGCACGCATACACACACAGATACATATACATACAGTATCAAACATCAGATGAACTGGATGGTGAAGTGTATGTGTGTGTAAGAGAGAGAGAGAGAGACAGAGAGCGAGTGAAGAGGTGTGTTGTCATGTATACGTACAGGCATAAATAAATAGGCTTACATCTTTCTAGTGCGTATGTGAGAGAGAGAGGGGGGAGAGCACACATACATACAAAAAAGATGGATGCATATGTATGTACGTATACATGACAACACCCCCTTCACTCACTCACACACATACAGACACATACACATGCATAAATATATATAAACGTACATACAAAAACACACGTGTGCGTGTGTGGCTGACTACAAATACGTAGAGCTGAACAGAAAATATATTTAAAAAATTTTACGGAAATTAACGAAGTGAGTGAGTTCAAGCAAAATAATGTTCATATTTTTTGAACGCACCATGCTGATTTGCAAAATTTTAATGTGATACTTGTGTAATAACGAAATCAAATCCGGAGTGTGTGTGTGTGTGTGTGAGAGAGAGAGAGAGAGAGAGAGAGAGAGAGAGAGAACTTTGCAAACAATTAATGAAATAAACATGTAATGAAAGAATAATCAAAATAAAGGCACGTTAAAAACTTGAACCGAAACTCAGTAAATATTTCTTTCAGTAATTTATCGTAGTTGTTTACAAATAGCAAATTAAAACTTGAAATGAAAACATTAAAATAGAGTGAGAGACTTCGCCGTTTTTACGTCATTACGGAAGTTGACATTGAGAAACCATTTTAAAGAAGTGAATCACAAATATCAAGCAATATTTTTAATTTTAATTTTAAAAATTCTAACATCTGTCCGAGGTCAAATTTTTCATGCATCACAAGTATGGAAGCAATTGGTAAAGCCGTTTTTGCGTGAAAAGCGAATGCACACACAACTCTATTTTATATATATATATATATATATATATATATATATATATATATATATAATACATCAAGTACAGAACGTCACCAACGAGTGAAAAATACGTAGACACACGAGTGATAGGTACAGGACAAATTACCAAAAAATAGGAGCGGTTGTGTAGTAAGATGCTTCCTTCCCAACCTGTGGTTCCGGGTTCAGTCCCACTGCGTGGTACCTTGGGCAAATATCTTTTACTATAGCCTCGAGTCGACCAAAGCCTTGTGAGTGGATTTGGTAGACGGAAGCTGAAAAAGCCCGCCTTATATATATGTGTGTGTGTGTGTGTTTGCTGTTTGTGTCTGTGTTTGTCCCCCCTCCATCACTTGACAACCAATGTTGGTGTGTTTACGTCCCCGTAACTTAGCGGTTCTGCAAAAAGAGACCGATAGATAAGTACTAGGCCTACAAAGAATAAGTTCTGGGGTCGATTTATTCGACTAAAGGTGGTGCTCCAGCATGGCTGCAGTCAAATGACTGAAACAAGTAAAAGAGTGAAAGAGAATAAGAACAGGACATCGCCAACGAGTGAAAAATCTGCAAATATAATGAGAGATGAGTACGGGACAAAATACCACGTTGTGTGTGTGCGTGTGTGTGTGTGTGTGTGTGTGTGTGGTGTGTGTGTGTGTGTGTGTGTAAAGGGGTAAAAAATTGATATCAATTTGATTAATATCAATTTAAATCAGTGGCCTTGCATATTGAAAAAATCTGAAGATTCAGAAAAATTATATTACAAACATATAAAAGGGATGACCACTAAGTGGAAATCCAATATATATACAGGGTTATTCAAAAAGAATGAACCGATTTCATTACGCAATACTTTAATAAGGAAATGCAATAGAACACTCCAGCTAAGTCACAAGTATTTACTCACAATCAACTTTATTTCCTGTCTTACAAGTGTTCAATGTGGCAACAACCTGCAGCACGGGCAACGTCAATGCGAAAAGAGAGTTCCTCCCAGACGCGTATCAGCATATCACGATCCACTGAGTACTTTTTTGGCTGTCTGGTTGAATGATTTATCAAAGTTTTTCCAATTCCCTTCTATGTCGATATCTTCTGGAATCGCCTCAAGCAAAGCAAATTTAATCTTTAGATCCATAATGAACTTACTTTGATATACTGATACGCGTCTGGGAGGAATTCTCTTATTGCATTGATGTTGCCCATGCTGCAGGTGGTGGCCACATTGAACACTTGTAATACAGAAAATAAAAGTTGATTGTGGGTAAATACTTGTGACTTAGTTGGAGTTTTCTATTACTTTACTTTATTAAAATATAGCGTAATGAAATCGGTTCATTCTTTTTGAATAACCCTGTGTGTGTGTGTGTGTGTGTGTGTGTGTGTGTGTGTGTGTGTGTGTGTGTGTGTGTGTGTGTGTGTGTGTGTGTGTGTGTGTGTGTGTGTGTGTGTGTGTGTGTGTTTGTGCGTGCGTGCGTGCGTATTCTTAAATATATCTCTTTAGATTTTTGCAATTAAATACTATTAGGAATTCAATAAAAAAATTAAGTTATTTTATGTATTGTAGAAGTACAACCAATTTACCGCCGATAAATTTTAATAACAAGATCATATATAAACCTCCAAGAGCCATGTGGACCTTGGTTGAGAACAACTGGTCTAAAACGAAGTTAAATTTCAAAAGAAATTAAGCAAAACAAATCATAGTGTTATCTTTGAAAAGTCTAAAGACAAGAATGCATGAGAACAGTGATTCCCAACGTAGGGCATATGCCCCATCGGTGGTACTTGGGAAAATTCTGATGGGGAGTGGAGTCCAAAATTTTCTTTCTTTTTCCTCGGTGGAACATGGAATTGTGAAAATCTTTTTTTCACAGCAAACATACCACACCTATACTGAGCCTAGCCAAACGAATCCTTCCATCCAAGCGTATTGTGTGAAGACCGCCTGCTACAGTATAGCGCTATTCTAATTTCCATTGAAGTAAAGTATGTTTGCTGTAGTGAGCCAAACGGCTAGCTTCAGAACCTATTCTTTCGAACAAATCGTTGACAAAACTGTTCATGATGGACATAGCTTTGCTGGAAATACCATTGTCAGGGTGGACTTGCTTCATTACTTTGTAGATGTAGATGGAATAACTTTCCTTTCTCTTCCTCTTACATTTCTTGTCCCCAGCAGGGCGAGAGGCCTTAGCCTTGGAAGCCTTCTTGGCTCTTAATATTTAAGAAATATTAAAAATAAAGTGGGGTTTTTTTCTAACCACCAGTCGAACATATATTTTTCAGGAAAGTTATAGTGGAGCTTGGAGTAGGGGAAATAGTTTGGGAAAAACACTGCATTAGAAAATATAAATGTAGATGCACTCTGGTTGGAAAAATTCTTGGCTGAGCACAGGCAGATTATATTTGTTTCTCGTATTAGTGCCTAACAAGACCTGGTATATTTTCAGTTTTACAAAATTTGGGGAGAAATTGAGAATTACCATAAACACCGACAAAATAAACCCAACACGAGTCATGGCACAGTGCCTGGGTTAACAATTCTGCCAACCCACCACCTTCATTGTGAATAAAGTAATGACGATTTCTTTTGACTAAAATACAAAGCCAGCATTTGAAAAGCAAGAAAGATGCCAAATCGATTAAACAGATTCCTGACCAAATATAATAGGTCAGGCATGGGTAAACTTTTTCGAAAAACAGACCGTATGAGAGAAATTGGCACATCACCAGACGGGCCGCACTAAAAAACAATTCAAGGAATTTTTTCTTTGCTGTAACATTCAGAAAGTCCCGCGAGCCGCAATTTGTCCATGGCTGATACGGATCCTTAGTACCAATCCCTTCTACTTTTATTTTTATTTTTTTGTTTATTTATTTTATTCTTCTTTAGTCAAACCTGCTACGATTTGAACTCGGAATGTTAAGAGGTGAAACTCAATACTGAATTTCTTTTTTTTTGTTTTGTTTATTTGTTTGTTTGTTTGTTTCTACATCGATCACTGTGCAATTTCTGCCAACTCGTCAACCAACCCTGTGAACAACTGATGAAATAATAAAATACCCGAGAAACAAAGCATTACCATGGCAACAACATCCTGAAAGATAAGATGAAGTGTGTGCGTGTGTGTGTGTGAGTGTTTTTCGTTGTAAGTGTTTTCCTAAATCTTTCTTTAAAGTCAAAGAGAAAGAAAAGAATGTCCTCTACACCGCTTACTGTTTCTTCCTTTTCCTTTTCCTTTCCCTCTACCTGCAGACCAAGACGTTAACAGATGTAATTGGTTCGATATTAGATAACCGTACTAATTGAGGCGATGTTGGCGGGGAGAACAGTGACCGGATAATGGAGACGGTAGGGTTGATGGTGGTGGTGGTGGTGGTAGCGGTGGTAGCGGTCGTCGTCGTTGTCGTCAACGTGATGACGATGATGGTGATGGCAGTAGTTGTGCTGAGATTGGTAGTAGTAGTGGTGGTGGTGATACTGGTGGCGCTACTGAGGATACAGGCAGTGGTAGTGGCGGTGGTGGCGGTGGTGGCGGTGGTGGTGGCGGCGGCGGCGGCGGCGCGGCGGCGGCGGCGGCGGTGGTGGTGGTGGTGGTGGTGATGGTGGTGGTAGTGGTGGTAGAAATGGTGGTGGTGGTGGTGGTAATAGTGATGATAGAAATGGTGGTGGTGGTAGTGGTGGTACAGGTGGTACAGGTGGTACAGGTGGTAATTTGATAATGGAGCTATGAATTGACTTTATAAGGTGATGGTGGCGATGGTAGCTGGGATGATGGTGGTGGTGATGCTGCTGCTACTACTGGTGCTGGTAATTTGATAATTGACTGATGTATTAGGGTTTATTTTTTTTATTATTGTGGTGGTGGTGGTGGTGGTGGTGGTGGTGGCGGCGGTGGTAGTGGCGTTGGTGGCGGTGGCGGTGGTGTTGGGTGGGTGGGAGTAGCAGCAGATAATAGAAGTGATGATACTTAATGTGACATTGACTGCGTTGGTGGTAGGGCATTGATGGAGTGTGGTGGGGGATAGAATTGTGGTGATAATGCGAATAGTAATGGGGGAGGGGTTGGTATTAGGGGACAGGGTTTGGAGTGGCAGCTTATGTTTATTCATATTTAGGATAAACGTAGAATCTCTCTAATTTGGTTTCAGTCTCATATGACGGGACTTCTTTTTTTTTTTTTTTGTTTTTGTAAAATAAAGCAACACATACACCTCTCCTCCGCTTCCTCCTCCTCGTTTTTTCCTCCTTCTTTTCCTCTTCCTCCTTTTTCACTTTTTCTTCCTTCTCCTTCTCCTCCTCCTCATCTTTTCATCCTCTTCCTCCTTATCCACCTCTTCCTTCTCTTCCTTCTTTCCTCTGTTTTCCTCCTTTTCCTCTTCTCCGCCTCTTCCTGCTTTTCCACTTTTCTTCCTTCTCCTCCACATCCTCATCTTTTCTTTTCCTTCCTCCTCTTCTTTCTTCTAGACCTTTTCTTCCTTCTCCCCTTTCACCTGTTCCTCTTCCTCTACCTCCTCCTCTCCCTCTTCTTCCCCCGCTTCCTTTTCTCCCACTCCACTTCCTCTACCTCTCTCTCTCTCTCTCTCTCTCTCTCTTCCTTCTTTTCAACATCAGTTTATTAAAAAAAAGGAGCACGCCGTCGGTTACGACGACGAGGGTCCCAGCTGATACGATCAACGGAACAGCTTCCTTGTGAAATTAACGTGCAAGTGACTGAGCAATACGCAAACACGTGTACCCCTAACGTAGTTCTCAGGGAGATTCAGCGTGATACAGAGCGTGACAATGCCGGCCCTTTTTTGTCAGCTGAGTGGACTGGAGCAACGTAAAATAAAGTGTCTTGCTCAAGGACACAACGCGTCGCCGGGAATTGAACTCACGATCTTATAATCGTGAGTCGAATGCCCTAACCACTAAGCCACGCACCTTCACAACCTCAGTTTATAGTAAGTATACAAATATAGAACAACACAAGCTGTAAAATTTTACTTGAGAGACCCCGAAGAGACTTTCGTGTTAAAAGAAAAACTCAGAGTTTCACTCAGGAGGTCGGAGGATTGTCAAACCTGATGTTTCGACCTGATTTGGTTTCCTCAGTGACGAATATCCCGCAAGTCCTGAGCTAGACCGAAAATACTTGTCCTCGAGAAACATTTACTGAGTTGTGTGAAAGCTAACAGGGCTAGAATTAAATCAATGTAGGGATATGAAACAGCCTTAGATTAAAATTCTGGTATGTATAACGTTTATAATATGTATACAAATGTGGAAAGGCAGTAGCTGTAACACTTTGTCTTAGGAAAACATCTCACTGATTCGGTTTCAAGCCAAAATGAAAAATTAATTTGTAGACCATAATTCGCAAGGACAAATATTTATCTCTAACAATATTTATCTATTATAATATTTATCTAGAAATAAATATTTATTTATAAAACGTATACTTTTACTCCTAAAAGAGCATTTTATTTTGCTCGAAGCATTGCAAATGTGCAAGATAAATGTTTGCAAATAATGCAGGTGAGGTATTATGAAAATGAATTAAAACAAAGAAAAAAAATAGACCTGTTGCCTTACAAAGGGAG
>NC_043002.1:74514633-74517133 GCF_006345805.1 Octopus sinensis
AGTAACACACCCACCACCCCGCCCTGTCCCTAGCCACATTCAGATGGCTGATCCCCCTTATGTTATATATATATATATAGTTAATCCAAACATGAAAACACAAAGAGAAAACACAACAACGCGAGGACGTGGAACAAGTATAGTATTATTGGACACTCAGGAAAGAAGGAAAGAAGGAGGGTTTAACGTTTCGAGCGAAGCTCTTCGTCAGAAACATAGGAAAAGGGAAGATCCAAAGAAGGGAAGACGGAAGAAAAAAAATCGCCAACGGTACACACGCGGTCACATTTTGAATATATATATATATGTATGCATGTATGTATTTGTGTGTAGGTGTACGTATCTTTCAACAGTCAACAAGTGTGTGCATAGAAATACATATTTGTACGTATTCCTATGTGTGTGAGTATCATTGTATTCAAGTACATCATTATGAAGGAATACATAACATATCTATCTAGCTAATGCGTGTGTGTGTGTCTGAGTGTGCTCACGGGATTTTTGCTCATATGTACTCAAATGCATTTATTTTCTCTGTATTTTTACCCATTAATACAATGTATGCCTGACTATCTATACATTATATGTTCGTGCATATTAATCTGTATGTGTATATATGTCTGCGCGCACGCGTGTGTGTGCATGCGCGCGTGCACGTGTGCAAGTGGTCATTCTCTACCGATGAAGAATATATTGATGTATATAAATTGATAGTGTCTTCAAATATTTGTTTATTCATAAGCTACTTTTCATTAATTTTGATCTACAACAATGACAACGCGTGTTTTACAGTAAACAGATATATACATATGCATACATAAATATATATACGCATATTTGTACACACACACACGCGCGCGCACACAGTTATGTTTACATATAGAAATACACATAAACGTATAATATATATAATTCAAATTACAGAAAATAAAGACGAAGATAGGTGAAGGAACAACAAGCAGGTGTATTAGTTTGACGCTCGGGAAGAATGGAAAAGCCTTTGACGCTTCGAGCCTACACTCATCGACAGAAAGAATTAAGAGGACAAAACGGAGAGAATGAAAAACAACGGAGGGAGAAAAAATGTCTAGTGATTAACGGTTGAACATGATGATAATGATGATGATGATAATATATATGATAAATCTCTGAACGAGGTATAGACAGTAACTGCACGACAATGTGAAGTATATTTGCAATCTAAATATGGCTAACCACTAAGGGTGGATGTTACTGTAGCTTGTAACCCCAGGAGAACATCTTCTCCAGCTGGCTATTGACACACTTTCTGTGCCCTATCGGTATTTGCAAAGGAAAGTCATCCTTCCCTCGTCAACCTAAGTGATACGCACGGACTGCAGTTTCTGGGTATTGACCCATCATCAGCGCACGAGTGCAGACGGCTGGCTGGCTGGCTGGATCCTGAAAACCTTGAGAACCAGAGAGCAGGAAACTATGATGATCCTCTGGAGGTCATTCGTCCTCAGCCATCTTGACATTCTGCTCCCAAATATGGTCACCCCACAGTGTAAAATTAACAGTGGACCTTGAAGCAGTCCAGCGAAGCTTCGCAAAGAAGATTCTCTCATCACAACAGTTCAGCTATTGGGAATGGCTGAAACAGTTAAGATTCTACTCCCTGGAACGAAGGCGGGAGAGATATGCAGTAATATACACCTGGAAGATCCTGGAAGGGATTGTGCCAAATTTTGGCATTGAAAGCTACACAAATGCTGGGACGGGTCACCACTACAGAGTGCCAAAGATCCCAACAATGCCGTAGCGCTTCATACCAGTTATGGCAACGGCCTGGGTTTCAAGGACCCACAGCCTTTTTATATTGTGCCAAAGGGACTGAGGGTCCTACACAAAGAGGATGTAGGTGTTTTCAAAACAAAACTGGACCTCTTCCTGTCGAGAGTCTCAGATGAACCTACCTAGCGGCAGGAGGCGCAAATGAGGGCAGTGACATCAAACTCACTTACTCACCAAATGCCACATATCTGAGAACGCTCTCAATATTAACAGTGTAGCAAAACGGCTGTGCCCTAGCATGGCTACAGCTTCGAGCTGAAACTGATTTTATGTGTGTGTGTGTGCGTGCGCGCGCGTGTGTGTGCGTGTGTGTGTGCGTGTGTATGTGTGTGTGTGTGTACATATACAAAGAAACTTAAAACACATTTTAAAAAAAATCTATATTGAAATTTTAAAAGACGTTTCGTTTTAAGTATGGCTAGTTTCAAATTTGTGCCAGTTGATTTCCCGACACATGACGTCATTTTCAGCAGTTTATGGAAAATTTTACTTAGTTTTTATATATTTGTGTGTTAAGATATAAATGTTTGTGTGTGTATACATATACATACATGTATATATATATATATATATATATATATATATATTCTTGTACTCTTTTGTTTCAGGCATTTAACTGCGGCCATGCTGGAGCACCGCCTTTAGTCGAGCAAATCGACCGCAAAGTTTATTCTTTGTAAGTCGA
>NC_043002.1:74522133-74812133 GCF_006345805.1 Octopus sinensis
GCAAAGTTACGATTTAATGACTTAATCATTCTCGGCAGTTAGAACTAAGACTCACTCGACAGGGATTATTTGACAACATACACAATAGCCAATTTCCAAACACGACAGATTGTGTGAATCATTCTCAGCAGTCTTAACCAAGCATCAACACTCGACAGCGGTTATTTAACAACATATACAATAACCAAATCCCAAGCATGATAGAATGTGTATCATTCTCAGCAGTCCAAATCAAGCATCAACGCTTGACAACAGTCAATTCCTAAGTACGACCGAATGTGTGAATCATTCTCAGCAGTAAGAACAAAGCGTCAACACAATACCTCAAATAATCTTCTTTTCTACTCTAGGCACAAGGCCCGAAACTTTTGGGGAGGGGGCCAATCTATTAGATCGACCCCAGTACTTAATTTATCGACCCCGAAAGGATGAAAGGTAAAGTCGACCTCGGCGGAATTTGAACTCAGACTGTAAAGACAGACGAAAATAAATACCTCAAATAATAACAAAACGCTGTATTTGCCAATTGAAAGTTGAACGAAGTATAAGCTATTTGAAAAACTTTCGCTGACAATATTGCAATTAACTGCAATTAATTGCTATTAATTGATATGATAGCAATCAATTATTTAATTGGCAGTACGACTCTAATCAATTAATTGGACCAATATATTGCAATTAATTTTTCATCAATTAATTTTTTTACAACCCCTGATGTATACATATGAGAAAAGCAGAATCGATATGTCGAACTGGCATATCTTCTAGTACTTGACTACGACCTGGATCTTTCCTTTGCACATTAGCTGACTCTGTCGCTCGTCAAACAAGGTCAATAGATTAAGTAACAGACGAAGTACCGAAATCAATACAATCGATTATAAGCCTTGGTGATATTCCAGTATGGTCGTAGTTCAATGACTGGAACCAGCAAAAGAATAAAAGCCGATATTGAGTCCTAGTAACGGCTGAGATAATACAGAACTCTAAATGCTTTATTATGCTATATAAAGTTCGTTTCTTTGTCATTCTTACCTCATACAACAGATTATTTTTTTTAATTTTTCATTCTACTTGAGTCAATATCAAAAGTGTCAATAATATACCAGGTTTGATTCCAATCGACACCACAGGCTAACAAAGTTTCTGCCTCAGCAAAAGAAATCATTATAAAATAACATGTGCTAGAAAAGAAATAGCTGATACGATAGAGCGATGGTCAAAACGCACTACATTTTTAAATCGGATTTCATTTTTTCTCATTCCAAATATCAGCAAGTCATACGTTCTCGTTCGACCCACCGAGTTCAATAAAATTAGTATCAATAAAACGACATTTTCGATTTAATCATATATCATTATGTGGTTTACACAAAGAAAGAAATGACAGTATTCATTACTTTTTTACAGAACCTCTTAGAATGGCAAGGAAATTGAAAAAAAAATTGTGATAGTTAAGTGACTGGTGGAATTTTTGAAGGTATTAATATGGTCTTTCCTAAATGTATGTAATAGAGAATAGCTTACCCGTCATCTCTATAGAAGCCAATATCTATTGAGGTAAATATCTTATGACGTGCATGTAGTACATATAAGCCATGATCATATATCTCTGCATTAGCAAGCAAGCCCTTATTGACGTCAAATGAATATGTTGGATCCAACGTTTTAAACCAATCTTTAATGTTATTTTAATGCATTCTTTATGTTTTCAACCCTTTAACATACCATACACTTTTCCAGATAGCAGAATTTATGCATTGTACCTTCCATGTGTTTTTCGCCTTCACCTTAGATATTTCTAGCCCTTCAAAGAAAATAACCAACTCATAACCATATATATGTATATGTGTGTGTGTGTGTGTGTGTGTGTGTGTGTGTGTGTGAGCGAGATCGGAAAAAACATTCGAGCGAGGTCGTTGCCAGTGCTGCTGGACTGGCTCCTGCGCAGGTGGCACGTAGAAAACACCATTTGAGCGTGGCCGTGGCCAGTACCGCCTGACTGGCCCTCGTGCCGCTGGCGTTAGGAAGGGCATACAGCTGTAGAAACTCTGCCAGATCAGATTGGAGCCTGGTGCAGCCATCTGGTTCGCCAGGCCTCAGTCAAATCGTCCAACCCATGCTAGCATGGAAAGCGGACGTTAAACGATGATGATGCTGATGATGATGATGCTGATGATGATGATATATATATATATATATATATATATATATATATATATAGTGTGTGTGTGTGAGGGAGAGAGAGGGAGGGAGAGACAGACAGACAGACAAACAGAGACACAATAACAAACATGCACGGACACATAAACACCCACTCATAGATACATGCACACACATGCGCGCTCAAAGATACACACAAACCAGTAAACACAAAGTCAATGCTATTTACGTAAATCAACCTTATTGCATCATGAAAGCTGAGAAAAATGAAGGTAAAAATACCTTCGAAATAGTTCCGTGACAGGATGTGAGAAAATCATTCAAGTGTAGTGTTGGCAGAACAGCAAAATATGGTCAGTTGTTGTCACGTATGGCTGTGTATAGTCCAAATGGACTACTTTTACATGTAAAGTTTCTAGGAAGTTCCATCTAAAACAATAACTTTCCAGAACAAAAGACTATCTCCAAGGAAATTGCATCAGGTTTTGAAAGCACAATTTGCGTGTGTGTGTACGTGTTCGTGTGTGTACTTGCACACGCACACACATATATGTTCATATTTAAATATGTATATGTGTGTATGAATGTGTGTATGTATGTAAACATACATACATACATACATACATGTTTAAACAGTAGTTAACGCCCTTTCTGCCAGCCACCCCTCATACAGTCTGAATGAATGTATTTAGAAGTTCTATTTACGGAATACTAATTGTTTATCGTGTCAACTTCTTTTGGTCCCACGCCTGCAAACAACTCACCGCTAACTTTAAAGATATTTGCCCGCACTCTCCTACGTACAAATGCGCATGATTGCATGCATACATGTACACACACACACCATATGTATTTTATCTGGTAATATAAATATTAAACAAATTAAGACGGCGAGCTGGCAGAATCGTTAGCACGCTGGGCAAAATGCTTAGCAGCATTTCATCCGTTCTGAGTTCAAATCCTGTCGATGTCGGCTGTGCCGTTCATCCTTCGAGCTCGATAAAATGAGTTTCAGTTTAGTACTGGGCTCGATTGCTGTCCTTTTGCCAAAATTTGAAACCAATATTATGCACCAAGATAAGTTTATTAAGTCTATTTAAATACCTTGGCGACACCTGCACTCGTTCACCTAAGTTTTAATTTTCATATTATCTCGATTATAAAAAATCAAAATGCAATAAAGTCATAAACAGGGTGCGGAGAATAAACTGTCATCTAAATTACGCAAGAATGAAAAGAACACTGATATCTCATTTTAACAGATATATTTACCAAAATTACATAAAAATATCTTGAAATACTAAAGAGTAAATTTATTCAATAATATCGCCATTGGCTTCAACCACGGTCTCCAGTCGACTTCGGAATCTCCTGCAACTCTTCTGGACGGTCTCCTTGTTTAAGTTGATGAATGCTGCCATAATCCTTGCCTTCAGTTCATCTTTGGTGTAACAAGGAGTTCTGTTGGCCACTCGCTCAACTGCGCCCCACACATAATAATCAAAGGGATTGCAGTTTGGGGAGTTAGGGAGGTGATGTAGTCTCAGAAATTGTCTGATAGCCATGACAGGGTTCTCCTGCTTGTATGGCATAGTGCAGAGTCCTATTCTCAGACATAGTGTCTTCCAGCGGCCTTTTGACCCAGGGCAGCACTACATCCTCCTGGCGCTTGATGTAGACCTACGAGTTCAGTTTGAGGCCGTGTGAGAAGATGAATGGAGGTATAACGTCGCCATCACTAGTGATCACTCCAAACACCATGATGATGACTGGTTATTTGATTTTTTATCACTCTCAATATATGCACTGTCCTCAGATTGACACCCAAACACTCTGAAATGTTTGTATTGAATCTTTCGGCGCGAATGCCATGCAGTACAGCATGTTTCCAAATTTCTGGCAGAGTGAATTGCGTCATGGTGCTGTTTTTCTTACAGGCGATGCCCAACTGACCCTACGATATTGTGTAGTCGACAACATCAAAAACAAACAATGCACATGCGCGAAATTAAATATATAAAATGGCGACAATTTACCCATCGTACCCTGTAAATGCTCATCAAATTTCTCAGAATGCAACAACTAAAACCAAAATCTCAACCTATGAAACCATTTCTTGACCCATCGTGGAATATTTTAGCTCAGTATGGAAGCCGTATGCAGTGACAATATATACTCCACAAAATAGTACGGGTATACACCCCCAATTGAATGCTCGTTCAGAGTTATTTCAGTTTTGTCCGTCTTCTTTTTTATTAACTTCATTATCATAATTTCATTTTGAACTTAATCATTTTTAAGAATTTATCTAGAATCTGGCAAGTACTGCTAAGCCAATGTTTCGCTGAAAAGGTCAAATAACACGGAATCAAGCCTAGACCTCCCCCTCCCCATACTTGTCAACACTACATTTTCCCATGCAATGTTAAATTAACTTGGATTTTGGATCACGATGAGTCAGTCGAGAGACTGGCTTCATAGTTCACTTCCTTCTCCAATTGCTGCTCCTTGTTGGATGCAAGATATTTTTCCTGAGTGTTTTCATCTGGGAAGGAGTCAAACAAAGAACGGCTTTATCAATGGAAAAGAGTTCTGATAACTTCCGCGACATCAGTTACTTCATTTCCAAACAAAGAGTTATAGTTTTTTGTGGATTCCTGTGGCGTCTTTTCTTTTTTTCTTTTCTTTTTCCCCGAGAGCAAAAAATATATAATAACATTTACAGTAGTATATATTGTATTATATAATAAATAATATTATTTATTATATCCGTTATTATTTTTACACAAAGAATCTATTTTCATTTTATTCATTTTTCCATTTGTTTTTTTGCTCCTTCTTCGTTTTCAAAAAAGCAAATAAATAAAGTAAGAAATGGAAAAATTATTGATTTTCTTTGTTTATTTTATAATCTATTTGTAATTTTTATGTATTACGAATTTATTGTATGTAAACACACACACACGTATATATATATATATATATATATATATATATATATATATATATATATATATGCATGCATGTGTGTGCATGCGTGCGCGCGCGCGTGTGTGTGTGTGTGTATATGTGTGTGCTATTTATTAATATGTATAATAAATATATATCTACAGATTCTGAAAAGCGGTAATAATAAGAAATAATTTATATACAGATAGATGTAAATATCTTTTCTTGGTAAATAATAAATAAATAACAGCACAAAGCGTTTTGTACTTATTTAACATTGTTTCATTGTTCTTGTCTCAAAGTGCGGCAGTAATTTTTGTGTTTGTGTATGTGTGCGTACGTGCGTGCGCATGTGTATGCATAAAATTAGTCGTCCCGTTAGTTAAAACCAGGACGTCCTTGACCTCCAGTACAAAACGAAAGCGACGTAGCCGAACACAATAAATAGATGAATGCACAATTACAATATATTTCTATATAACAAATATGAAAAAGTTTTATTATACACATGCACATTACCCTCCCAATTTACAAATAAAATATCATTTTGAAAGTGTCTCTACTGCGATTAAATAAACTGAGCTTAATTACGGATTTGCAACATATTTTATAAAACTATTTAAAATTACAGTGCAAACTGAATTTTTGAAGACATTCATTCGCTTTGTTTTCTCAAAGGATACTGATGCTGATGAAATGAATGAATCAAGAAAAAATCCTAGAGACAACAGACATTGGATGCTATCGAAAAAAAATTTGTCCCAAAGAAATATCAATTAGATATAACTAGCACTATGACCCGGCAACGCCGGGTCATAGTGCTAGTGCATGCATATGCAGCTGCGTGCGTGCGCACATACACGCGAGTACAGTCCAAATCTCCGACCAATCACATACAGCTAGCTGGCATTCAATTGGCGTATCAAGTTTCGGGCATTTTGATTGTGTTTTGGATAGAAAATTCACAAAAAAGTCACTTCTATTGATTTTTTTAATTGCTTTGCGGAGTGACTGGGGAAATGTAAAGATGTGCACGACCACCCTTGGACGGTTTTGAATGACCATAGAAAGTGCGAGCCCTCTAACTGAAAAATTGTGGATTTGTATAAAGGATACGCACGCAGACATTTTGCCGTTTATATATAGAGAGATATATAGTCTTCGGAAACAGTGCAATGGAATTAGAAGAAATAAATGAGGTATTATGTTTGCATACAAATTGGTATCTTTTAATTTCCATTTAAAATCTTAAAACGGAAATGAGGATTGCCATCAGAAGCTGTGAGTAATAGACAAAATTTTATACGCAGTATAATAACTGAGTTTTTCATTGCAGTGAGGACTCGTGGCTTAGTGGTTAGGCTGTTGCACTCACAATTGCTAGATCATGGGTTCGATTCTCGGACCGGGCGTCGCGTTGTGTCCTTGAGCAAAACATTTCATTTCATGTTGCTTTAGTCCACTCAGCTGTAAATGTGCAATGTGTAAATGTAAATGCGACGGAGTAACATTCCTCGATTAGGGTAATGTTGGTCTGTTCGCCTAGCCATTGGGGGTGGCATCATTCGAAAGCTAAAACAATACAAAGAGCATTGTGACCAGTGGTGTATAACAGCATCCGATAGTCTAGTCGATCACGTGATCACATGATTTCATTGCTAAGCCAGTTAGATTGCTTTGAGATGTTTACAGTAACGTAAGTGAGTGTGGGGGAGGGGATCTGTCACGGACGACGTTTTTACGTGGCGGCGCTTTTAGGTCCTGCTCTATAAGCCTCTATATGCGACGACAAACTGAAGGGCTACCCCGGGTGGCACACACTCTAGCTACTCCTCTAGATGTTTGCTCATATTGATTTAATTCCAGTACATAGTTTTAGGGTTCGCATGTCCACGAAGCATGGGTTAACTGATGTGTGATAGTGAAGATTCCAGGTAATCTTGAACAGGTTGGTAAGAACTGTATTGAAAAATAACCAATTCTCAATAGTATTGATTTATTACCCGTTCAATTTTTTTTTTATACTGAGAGAAATGCAAGCAAAGAAATTCTTTTACACATTCTACCAGATGGTAGAGATGGGTTTAACTACAATCTCGCATCGCTTTCTTTTTATCGAAGGTCAAGGACCCTGTCAAACAAATTTACCATACACGCATATACACATACACATACACACACACACACACACACATGTATATATTACATGTGTGTGTATGTGTGCATGTGTATGTATGCATGTGTGTGTATATAAATATTTATATATGTAATATATGTATACATTTGTGTGCGTATATTTATACACGCATATACACACACACACACACATATATATATATATATATATATATATATATATATATATATATATATATATATACACATATATATATACACACATATATATATATACACACATATATACACACACACATGCATACATATACTCACAAACACATGCATACATATACTCACACATGCATACATACACATACACATACATACATATACTCACACATATATGCATGCATATTTGTGCATGTATTCATATACGCACACATGCATACACACGCATATATACATACATACATACATACATACATACATACATACATACATACATACATACATACATACATACATATGGAAACAATAGAGGCGCACTGTTAACAATTCCCATTAGAATGAAACTGTCCAGTCCGGTGTTCTAGTTTCGCTTGGCTCATGGGGCAGTTATCTACCCTATCAGTAGATGTAAATATTCTTTTACGCTCTTATAAGTGATTTAACTGCTATTTCTAGCAATACATGTCATAGTAGCACATACAGTCACAATTAGTGACGACTAAATTTTGCCTGCGCGGTTTATATTGCGCCTAGCTGTCCACATTAATTATATATACATATAAATACATACAAACTTACATATATATAATATATATATATATATATATATATATATATATATATATATATATATATATATATATATTATATATATATATATATATATATATACTACACTACCCGTGCCCCGTTGCGTCACCGGAAAAGTCTGAGTTTTCCAACAACGGAGTTTTGTTTCGTGGGTTTTTTCTTCTTTTCCATGTTATTTCGCATGCTGTCAAAGAATGTGACATCGAAATCACGCGTAAACGGCTCCTTTCCCCAGAAAAGGAAAGATTTGGCTGCTATTTCTTGCACATCCTGCTACTACGTAACAGCTATTTCGTGTCTGTTATCGCAAATAATTGTTACGTGGTAGCAGAGCGTGCTAGAAATAACAGCCAAAACTTGGGAGGTAAGATACGTTGAATGCACTCGAGAAAAACATGTGGAAAAAATTATTTCACACCGATGCTACGAATGGGTCTTTTACGAAATATTTACCATATTTTCAAAGTCATTTTCACATTGAAATATTTTTTAGATATGCCAAAACAATTTGTGTAATGGTATTCACTTGAAAATAATTTTTAAAAAAAAGATTAAAATATTATCTGTTTAAAGAAAGCTAAAATATAAATATTTACTGCACAAACAACTTACATTTTTGAAATCCTATTCACTTTAAAATATTTCTAAATAATTAAAATATTGTGTTTAACAAAAACGAAAATAGAAACATTTGCTGTAAAAAACAAATCGTATTTTTTCACTGTCAAGTCACTGTGTGTAATCGAAAGGTAAGTTCTTCCTTTACAGGGTTAAGTTATTTTCGGAGACTTTTACCATTATGCACTATTTTTAGAATTTATACACCGAGAACCCCTAATATCTCAATAACCAGTTGTCCGATTTACGCGAAACTTGCTTTATTCCGTTCGTATTCACATTTCGAGGGCAACTAAATTCATAGTATTTTCCCATTATGCGCTAGTTTGGCTGGGTAATATTGCAAGCAAGCAAGATTCAAACTTACTTTTCATGTACTTTATGTGTGTGTGTGTGTGTGGTGTGTGTGTGTGTGCAGCTTGATCAAAAGAAGCGTTTCGCTGCAAAACCTGTTACACAAACGGTAACGACATCTAACCGTCAAAGGATTTCTGTTCGTATTGAAAACTCTGTGCATACCTCTGCATCATATCCGGCACAGCAAACCAAACCCTCTATTATCCACAGAGGGGGGCTTCTGACTAGTCACTTGAAGACCAGGCTGGAGCAGTCATTCCAGCGATGTACACATCCATCACGTCTGCCCAACAATTCTAAGTGAGATTGTTCTCCCTGCTTGTAATCTCATTCTTGTTCCTATCTAACCAGAACTGTGCACCGAACCAGAACCCCACCATCTCAGCAGGATCTTTGATTCGCGACACTGGCTGGTATGTTTTTGCCTCTCCAGGGACCAAGTTTGCATACAAGACCACCGATTTGATGATGTGGTTTCTCGTATTCGGAAGGTACGTTACTAATAACCTCAATTTCAATAGTGTCCGCCCAAAAACAGTGATATCGTTCATGTATGCCGAAGCAATCGTCCCGCAATCCAGTTGGAATGGGAAGCCTATCAACACTTTATAATAATGATAATATTATATTGGTTTCAAATTTTGGCACAAGGCCAGAAATTTCGAGGGAGAAGGTAAGTCAATTGCATCGACCCCAGCACTCAACTGGTACTTATTTTATCGACTTCGAAAGGATGAAAGGCGACGTCAACCTCGGCGGAATTTGAACCCAGAACGTAAAGACGGACAAAATGCCGCTAAGTATTTTTCCCGGCGTGCTAACGATTCTGCTAGCTCACCGCCTTAATGATAATAATTATGTTATGGTTTGTGATTTAGACAGAAGACCAGCAGTTTTGAAAGGGGAAGTAAGACAATACCATCGACTTACTCTCTCTTATCGTCTTTGTATTTGTATTTATCTACTCCCACCGCTTAACAACTGGTATGCTTGCATCCCCAAAACTTAACGATTCGGCAAAATAAACCGATAGAAAAGAATACATCGCCCACGTCATTTATTACCAGCCGAATGCCATGATTTGGCTTAGTTTTTATCAGACCAGGCTGGAACGTCTGCTCCAGCTTGGTCTGCTCCAGCTTGGTCTGCAAGGGACTACTCAGAAGCTCCCTCAGTGGATAATTGAGGGGTTGGTTTGCCGTGCCTGATATGATGCGGAGGTATGCATAGGGGTTTCGATACAAACAGAAAAACCATAAGTACTGGAGTAAGCGTGTTCGACTAAACCCTCAGGGCGGTGCACCAGCACGGCTGCAGTTCAATAACTGGATCAAGTAAAAAAAATAAAATACACGCCTTCATTACAAATATTGGGGCCACATGTCTAGATTACAAATACTTCATTAAAAAAAACCATATATTTATTAGGATAAGAGGTGACATAAAATATACTACGAGGTATTTAGTCAACCCCCCTATCGTTTCCGCCATCACCTCCTGCTATAATAATACTTGTCTGATTCACCTCTTGTTTTGTAAAAAAAAAAAGATTTTTTGCCTTTACTCCTCTAATAAATATATTTAAAAAAAACTATCACCATTTTTATTGTTGTCGTTGTCATCACCGTTGTTGTAATTATCGTACCAGGAAGGTCTATTATCACCTTTACTTTATTAATCTCCTGTAATTATTTATTTATTTATTTATTTATTTATTTATTTATTTATTTTAGCAACTGCGTTCCAAAATGACAAACAAAAATCAATAAAAGGACCCGAAGTCTAAACGAACCGGAAGTTCTGACTGCAAGCACGTGTCCATAGCTATTGAAAGACCGGAAGTCGTAGATCAATCGACAGTATTGATTTTCATACTCAGAAACGTGTTTATCAGAGACTAAAGAAAGTGTTAGACAGACAGACAGACAAACGGACTGAGTGAAAGATAGATGTAGAAAATAATAAGACAGATGATGATGATGATGATGGTGGTGGTGGTGGTGGTGGTGGTGGTGTGGTGGTGGTGGTGATGATGATGATGATGATGATGATGATGATGGGGAGGAGGAGGAGGGTGCTGATGATGAAAAGACAGTGAGAGAAGTAGAGTGAGCGAGAAGAAAATATTAATTCCTAAATAGACATACAACTTTATCTTTTGCGACAGTCCGTATACTTATATACATATATATATAAAACAATTGTATGCACCGAATAAATGACAGGAAAAAGAAAGTATTATTAATTGTTATAGCCCTTTATTTTCATCGTTTCTGTTATCCTATCTGTAGGTTGTTAAATTCATCTTTTGTTGACTGCTAGAAGACTTAGAGAGAAAAGGAGAGAGAGAAAGAATAAGAGAGTCTAGAGAAGTAAAGAGGGTAAGAGCTGAGTGGTCTCTTACGTAAAAGCTTCCCCCGTAGTTACTGAATTTATAAATGTTGGAAAGCTGGATGTAGGTCAGAGAACAATGGAAAGTAATGAGTTTATCTCTCTCGGACTGCATTCAATCTAAGAATGTTAACTTGAACAAAAGAACTTAAAGTGTGACAATTGACTCTAATAAATTTCCAAATGCTAAAGCGGAGAAACAATAGGATAGGAATTGTAGAAAAATATAGATTCAATTTCAAATCCTGGCTTGAAATTAAGAAGCTGTTCGTCACACACACACACACACACACACACACACACACACACACACACACACACGTTCGCGCGCGTGCATATAAATATATACATACATACACGCACACCCATGCATACATATATGTGTGGGTGTGTGTATAAAGTCTTCCTAATTCTATTTTCAGATATAAAATATTTCATCAAAAAAAGTCATTCACAAGTATTGTTATTATTATTATTATGACTAGAAGTAGCATTGATATCAAAAGATGATATTTATCCCCACTTAAAAGTGAATGTTCTGTTAGAACACAGAATACTGCGGTAATTACCATGAGAGGAACTCTCATATTGGCTTCTGGTACATATAAGCACACTTGTTTATATCGCTAGCGGGAGATGAATCCCCTTCCCCAATCGCCATCGCTGAAACTAACAGGTCACGTGATTTCGGCCTTCCCTGGCCAAGTCAGTTGTATGAGCATGTGTGTGTGTGTGAACTGTGTACACTTATACTCAACATGTTCCTGTAGGCTCAATGGTAGAGAGACCTTCTCCTTATAGGCTATATGTGTGAAATCATGCCTAGCTAGGCTTATGAATTACGTCATTGAATACAAGACACGTGGTTACGCTTCGTCAGATACAGACACCGAATCGGTCGTTTACAGCCCACTAAGAAAAGGTGTTTTTATATGAAAACAGCAAAAAATATATATTTACTGGCGATTGCTAAACTTTGTCAAGCTGGAATGAATTAATTAAAGGTACACTACCCAACGGTGATTAACTTAAAACTGCGTGCATTTGCATTTAACACGCTCGTGTACACTCAAACGTGTAAAGACCATCGCTGTAATAATTGCCTGGGAAGAGAAATTATCCTTATTGACTATATGTGAAAACACACCAAGCTGAGCTATGAATGACATTATCGAACTGTAAGGCACGTGTTTCTGGGTGCTTAAACTTCATTTCTAATGCAGACCTTGAATCAGTCATTCCTGTCACATTAAAAAGTACCGTTCGTATACGTGTGGGTGTGCATACATACATACACACACATACACAGACACCACACACACACGCACGCGTGTATGTACGTGTGTTTGCATGTATGTATGTATGTATGTATGTATGTATGTATGTATGTATGTATATAATTATCTCTTAAAGGCTCAATACTCTACACACTTTTGCTATGCGAATGAACCACAACATAAATCTATATCTTTCTTTATTTAATGCTTTTTTTCCCCCCAACATTTTTTTTTCTTTCTGATATTCTATTGTTAAGTTATCAGATATAAAATGCTAGATCGAGAGATACGATCATCGATAGGCCCATTAACCTCATTTTTAATATCAGAAATATAGTTCTCTAGTAAGTACAATGTAATAGAATACAATACTTAACATAAGCGAGATACAAAGATATTAATTATATCAAAATGTATTCTAAACATATCTGATGCTTCTTCGCAAAATATCTTCTTTTCTTTATTAATGTCACCGAGAGAGCCTTTAATAGCTACATCTGCAAGAAATAGCCGCCAAATCAATCTCAAATCACAACCTACAATAGACCGAGATGGTACCACCTATATTTGCTCGCGTTTACATAGGTACATATGTATCATAGGGTCTGTGGTTCAATTCCTGGACTGGGTTACGCTTTGTGTTTATGAGCAAGACGATTCATTTCACGTTGCTTTAGTCTACTCGGCCGAAAATAGGTTCCTAGTGCTGGTACAACTAGCTGTTACATCTTCGATGTTCCATTGGGTCAAGACATGGAGAACGGTTGAGTTGGTATCCCGGTTTGCTCACGATACATTGGCATTTAAAGCTGTTGGCGATTCTACGAAATGGGGTGTGCAGAAGAAACTAAAACGGGAACCAATTTACATGCGGTCTTTTCTTATTCTTGATTCAAATTCAAACTCTTAATCCTGTCAAATATTATAAAGAAATCCCTTGTACTATCTTTCCACTAAGGGACTCTACATGTCTGAAATATTAGTTATCACCACCATCACCACCACCACCACCATCATCATCATAATCATCATTACTAACGTTACTGAATCGCGTGTACAGCACCACCGCCAACACCGTTACAACTGCCGCTACATCACCACTGCCATCATTACCATCATTACCATCATCACTGCTGCCAGCAGTATCATTTAATACCACAAGCTACCAATACTACTACTACTACTACTACTACTACTACTACTACTACAACTACTACTACTGTAAGGAACACAATGGCCGACGCAACCACTAATACCATCGTCTCCAATAGCCTGCACTATTGTCATAACCACCTCCGACCAACACCTATCTACAAAACACCCCTTCCTACCAAAGAGGTTCTCATTCATTGCGTGAAACAAAGCTGAGGGGCGGAGGCGGGGGAAGGGAGTGACGTGGGGAGGAGATGAGGCGTAAGAGGAGGAGGAGGAGGGGAGGAACGTTACGAAAGAGGGGGATGGGATGTGTTAGGGATGGTGACGGAGGAGGGGGGAGGAAATTAATGATGATAACAATGATGGCTATAATAATGGTAATAAAGAAGAAAAATACGAAAGAATAAAGACGAAGAACAAGAAAAAAATGAAAGGCATTGACAGAAGAGTAGAGAGGAAACTAAGCAGCGAAAAGACGACAGACACATTGTCCGTTTCTGATCGAAGTGAACAAACTCCGTTAAGACGAGAAAGATGTGATATGAGGAAAAATTCACTTTTATACAACTATCTAGATCAGTGGTTCTCAACAGTAGTCCATGTAAGATTTTGGGGTAATCCTCGCAAGCAAAAGTAGCAAATTGGGGGATCCACTGTAGTATCTTAAAGAGTCCGTAAAAAAGTTTGCTTTAGATATATTTATTGCAAGAAACGTTCAGGTTTGGTCCTCTGAAGTTTTACATAGTTCAACCTACTTAAGTTAATGTATGAAAAGCAAAATAAGAATTTTGAAAAAAGTATCTATAAAACTAGCTTTTAAACATCGAATGATTATGGGGTGGCGGTCCATCAGATTAAAATAATACTCGAAGGGATCCATAGGCAATAAATGGTTGAAAACCACTGACTTAGATGACGATAAACTCAGAGCCTCTTAATACATGGTCAAACAGGGCAGTTGCCCCGAGGGCCCAATGGATCGAGGGCCCATTTCTGATCTATGTCTGTTGTGGCTTATGGTCTCTACGTCAGCACTATAGAACTAAGTGCATTGATTTGCCCGGGATCAGGGACAGGTACTGGGGTATGTCCTGTTGCAGCTTGTTGCTGCATCCCCCATTTGTCGGTGATTCTCTACTCTTAGCGGATGATACCTTTGCACCACTCAGGTAACAACACTCCAACCCAACCTGTCCTCCAAAGTTTTCCCCATACCATGTACCTTACAGGCAGTCGAGGTACTTCCCGGAAGAGAGAACTAGATGGGACTGTATGAGTTGTAGTTGCTGGTGAGGGTTTTTACGAGGCCTCAGTACAAATCTTACTTCAATTTCTTTCAGTCGCCTTTTTACGAGACGTATCGGAAACGTTGGGTCAATTCTCTGGCGTGCCGGTCCCCACACAAAGCCCGAGGGAGAGGCTATACTGCTGCTACAACGGCACTGGGTAAAATAGTGGTTTAGCTCTCTCTCAACTCACGAGTTTGTCACCAAGGTAACTAACTCCGTTGAGTTGTCACGACTGTGACGAACTGATTTTTGCTTGGGGTGTGCTTGCTTATATAAAGATCCAGAAGGATAGATATATCATTGAGAACAATAGATTTAGTTGGTGGTCTTGCTATCTCTATTCTAGCTTTTGGTGAAGTATAAGAGGTTAGAAAGGGTCAAGTAGTGAAGACATTATTTCGGCCTAGCTAAAGGCATCTGGAAAATGTAAAACTGCTGTCAGAGAAAAACCATTGTTCCGCCATGGGAACAGTTCAGTTGCAGCGTTAATTTAAATTTGGCTATGGTGGATCGAATCCACTTCATGCATGCAAGATCCACTACATACATATATGAAAGGTGGCGAGCTGGCAGACACGTTAGCGCACCGGGCGAAATGTTTAGCGGTATTTCGTCTGTCGTTACGTTGTGAGTTCAAATTCCGCCGAGGTCAACTTTGCCTTCCATCCTTTCGGGGTCGATAGATAAAGTACCAGTTACGCACTGGGGTCGATGTAATCGAATTAATCCCTTTGTCTGTCCTTGTTTGTCCCCCCTGTGTTTAGCCCCTTGTGGGCAATAAAGAAATATATACATACATATATGTATATATATGTATGTATGTATGTATGTATGTATGTATGTATGTATGTATGTATGTATGTAGACACACACACACAATATCCTTTCTTTTCTTTCTTCATTTCTGTCTGTAGAAGAACATAGACTCGAAATGACAAAAACTCTTCCACTTTTCCAGAGCGTCAAACTAATACACCTTGTTTGTTGTTTCCTCGCTTGTCTGTCTTCCAGCTCTTTTTTTGCTGCAGTTTTCTGTACATGTTGAACGTTTCGGGGTCGATAAATTAAGTACCAGTTACGTACTGGGTCGATGTAATCGACCTAATACCTATGTCTGTCCTTGTTTGTCCCCTCTGTCTTTAGCCCCTTGTGGGTAATAAAGAAATAGGTATACACTGAAACGTTCAAAGGCGTTTACATATAGACAGAGAGACACACTAGGAGATAGGCACTGACAGACAGCATAGACATGTAAACAGGGAGTCACATAGAAGTATATTCACGAAGGATAATACATACATAGACAGTCGATACTAACAGGACATTAGAGAGGAAGAGATAAAGATAGTGAGCGTGTGTGTGTGTGTGTGTGTGTGTGTGTGTGTGTGTGTGTGCGTGTGAGCGCCCGTGAGAGAGAGAGACAGACAGATAGACAGGTAGACAGACAAAGAAGGAAAGAGAGAAAGAAAAAAGAGGTATAAGTGAGAATGCATTAAAAAAATAAGGCTGGTGACATGAGAAAGTGTGTTACTGAGAGAAGTAGGGAGAGAGAAAGTGTGTGTGTGTGTGTGTGTGTGTGTGTGTGTGTGTGTGAGCGCCCGTGTGTGTGTGAGCGCCCGTGTGTGTGTGTGTGTGTGTGAGCGCCCGTGTATGTATGTGGGGAGGACGGTAAGTGAAATGAAAAACGTGGTGAGTAGGTGAGAAAAAAAGATAGAGAAAAGTAATTCTAATTACTTTCTACCACAAGCTTAGGTCCGAATGTCTCCTTACAATATACACCAAGAAAGACAAATGTTACAGAACAATGGAATGACAAAGCAGAACAGAAACCTCGTATGTTAATTAATTATACCGTCGTTACAGCTGCGTGTGTGTGTGCGCGCGCATGTTTGTATCTATAAAGGGAGTAAACTATTTTGCTTTTAACCAAACGGTAAAACAATTTCGTAACTCTTTCAAGTATTAATCTGTCCGCGGCATATGGGCGTACGTACGTACGTACACGTGGTTACGTGTGCGCGTGATTGTTTAAGAAAACCGACTGCACGAGCCCTCAATAGATAGATAAACATCATCTGTTTAGACAGACAATAATAACAATGAAAGAGCATGAATATAACATTCTGATCCTTGACACAATATGGAAATTCAAAGACTGACATCGTAATTGAGGAGTTATTATTCTAAGATACAGGAGAAAAGGTAAACGGATTGGAATACACAAACAGGACGTAACGTTAGAAGTGGTGTATTTCCAACAGGAAGTGAGAATTCCTTAAGCAGCTGCTGAATTTGAGTAAATACGTTATGGGATCGACAAACGTCTGCCATTGACCCCTTTTACGTAATCGCTGACAATCATGTAAATTTTCTAAAATAAAATTGAAAGTACGATTAATAAACAACTTCTTGACTTAAAAATAACAATTCCTTTGTTCTTTTATGTCGTTGCTACTTTTTTACAAGACATATTTAAAGAAATTTAATGGAAAAGCTTAATGAAACTAATTCATTTTATATCATTTTATATCATCACAAGTATATATTTTATTTAATTTTTATCCCTATATTATTAATTTTATATTTATAGACATAGGTTACATGAGAACATAGTTTTTGTAATTTTTTATTTTTATTCGTCTTTTTATCTTTCTTTTATTTTTGTAATTTTTTATTTGAATTAAATCATGGCTTATACAGTAGGGTCCAGCGAGCTTATTTTCACATACTTATTTGGTTAAAAAATTAAAATATAGTTTTTAGTATCAAACTATGATAAAGTGATGTAGAGACCTGATGATTGGGTTTATATTTTAAGAAAGGTTCCAGCAAAACACGGCGTGGTTAAGGAACCGAGAAATGAACCTCAAGAAACACGTGTAGCCGAGATATAATTAGTAAGTATTTAAATTAAAATTCTTTTATATGGTGGGATGAAGGGGCCTACTATCTCTAAATGAAAATATATATTTTCCTCTTTGAGAATAATTTGAACCCCTAACAAATTCCCTAACAAATAAAATAAAATAATATATATATATATATATACATAGAGAGAGGAGAGAGAGAAATAGAGAGAGATACATACGTACATGCATACATACATACATGCATACATACATACATACATACATACATACATATACACATACATACATACACACACACACACACACACACACACACACAAGTATGTGTTAGTGTGTGTGTGTGCGCGTGTGTGTTAAAGAAGACACTCGAGTGAGATACTACAATGTGACTTAATGTAACATGGTAGGATTGGATAGTGATACTAACAGCGGGACCGCTGTTATGGAGATCGATTCGCTACTGATACTATGAAACGCGTTTTATCATATGGACATTCTCGTCGATCGATGGGCTGCCTATCATATACATGCATACATATACATACATACTATTATATTTGGATGTATATGTATGTAAGCAAATGTATTTGTGCGTGCGTGTATATAATATATATATACACATAAGTCATCTAAAGGTCCATAAGTCAGGAGAAAGATGCAGTCGTATATCTATCAATGTATACTATTATAAATCCATCACGGCTGATCTTACCAACCGGTTTCGCGCTAGATGTACAACGGAGTGTTAGGAACAGTCGCCATATTTCATCCCATATCGGTTACCTCTGATGAGCGTAGCGTTATATAATCGGATTATTATTTAACACTACGTTGTACTCCTAACGCGAAACCGATTGGTAAGATCAGCTGTGTTGGATATATAAAACCGTACATCTCGGACAGCACAGATATGACAGTATGGTTTCGCAGTTCGGCTTGCCATCACGTAGCTTCGGGTTCAGTCCCGATCTACAGCCCCTTCAACAAGCGTCTTATACTCACAGGGTATACTTATACACACAGGGCATTGCTCTGCGTAGAGCTATGCTCCGGGCAGAGCAATACCCTGTGAGTATATCTATGTGTGTGCGTGCCTCTTTGTATCTTTCACCACAATGCTTGACAACCGGTGTTAGTTTGTTTAACTTATTACACTTAGCAGAGAAATTGACTATGTACCAGACTCAAAAAGAATATGTACTATGGCCAATTTGTTCGATTAAACCCTTCGAGATTGTGGCCAATTATGGCTGCTATCCAGTGACTGAAAGAACAATAACTGTTATTTTTAAAATCTCTTTAAAATAACAACCGGATATGAACATTTATATTCGCTCTTTCACAGAGTAGATCATCTGCCCATAAACTGGCACTCCGTCGGTTACGATGACGAGTGTTCCAGTCGACTCGATCAACGAAACAGCCTGCCAGTGAACTTATCGTGCAAGTGGCTGAGTACTCCACGGACATATTTACTCTTTTACGAATTTCACTGGAACATTCAGCGTGACACAGAATGCGACAAGGCTTGCTCTTAGAAATTCTGGTACTATCCATTTTTGCCAGCTGAGTGAACAGAAGCAACGTAAATAAAGTGGCTTGGTCAAGGACACAACTCGCCGCCAAGGGTCGAACTCACGACCTTACGTTCGTGAACTGAAATATCATGTCCACTAAGCTATACACCTTCACTAGCCCATAAGCACGGATACCAATAAAGACGTAACCCATCGAAATCCCATTCTGAGATTTAAAATATAGCAACACCATCCAGGTAAGAAGTTCAATCCCACTGCGTAACACCTGGGACTAGTGTCTTCTACGATAGCCTCAGACTGACCAAGGCCTTGTGAGTGGATTTGATAGACGGAAACTGAAAGAAGACCGTCGTATATATACATGTGTGTGTGAGTGTGTGTGTGTGTGTGTGTGTGGTGTGTGTGTGTGAGTGTGTAGGTGTGTGTACGCGGGTGTGCGTGCGTGCGGGCGTGTTTGTCTGTCTCTGTGTATGTGCATGTGTCTGTGTCTGTGTTTGTCCCCTACACTGCTTGACAACTGGTATTGTTTACGCCCTCGCAACGTAGCGGTTCGGCAAAAGATGCCGATAGAATAAGTGCCAGGCTTTAAGAAAATAAGCACTGACATCTATTCGGCTAAAATTCTTCAACGGTAGTGAAGACTGAAACAAGTAAAAGGATAAAAAGATAAAGTTTTCGCTATAAGATCGACAGCTTCAATAAAAGTGATACTACTGAAACCGAATTCTGTAACAAATTTTACTCTTATTTTAGTATTGAGTTTCCTAGTAAGTAAATTTCCTGGTGTTATTCTTTTATTCACGTTTTTCACATGTTTCAGTGGATCTTTTCGGTTTGAACGGAAACCCAATCTGTTTCTTAAACGAGGGACATATTCATACGGCACAGAATGTTTTCACCTCAATAGACGTCATTGATTGGTTGAAATTGCAGAAATTGAAGAAAAAAAACAACAAATATCTTACAAACTATAGAATTTTCTCAATAAAGCCAAGCGAAAAAGATGAATTATAAACACATTCTACCAGTATACGAAGTTTAAAAGTGTTTAGTTACGTGAAAATTATTTTTAAAAACTGCCGGTCAAACCGAAAAGATCTGTTTCAGTTATTGGACTACAATTTAATATAAGTCTAAAATACACACACACGCATACATACATATATACATACATGCATACACACACACATATATATATATACACACATACCTGCGCGCGCGCGCACACACATACACATACACGAAAATATCTACACCTTACATCTATACGCTTACACCGAGTGAATATTTGCTTATAAGAACAACAACAATAATAATCATACTCTCTTTATACTTCTCCGAAAGAGTCAACTCCTTTTTTGGCCAGACTTATACTTAATAAGCATGGCGATGTACTTATTCTCCTTCGGACTGATACCCGAATCTCATATAATAAAGTAAGACTTGCGCTAGAACAGCAGTTAGTGGTATACATACATGGTGAGTGGGTAAGCAATTAAATTAGATTTCTGTGGCGGTCTTATTTGTTTATACTTACTTAATTGTTTAATATGTTGATAAACTAGTAATCAGCTTTCCTTATGCTTACTAAGTATATAATCTTAAATTTCAAGATTTCTGCACTCACACGAACATGTTGTATTAATCAGTGAGCTAAACAAATTATCTTTCCTCTCTTTTCCTCTGATCAGTTTGTCCAAATCATCGATGGTCGTCAAGCATTATTCCCATCACCATCTGTTCTGTTGTTAATCTTAAAGGACTCTTTTTACTTGTCGGTTCAATAATCATAACAGCCTTCTTCTTCTTCTTCTTCTTCTTATTATTATTATTATTATCATTATTATTATTATTATTATTATTAATTATTATTATTATTATTATCATCATCATCATCATGCAACTAGCATACAAATATACCTCCCTACTACTCTCTCATTCTCCTTTATATTTACACACACGTATGTATGTAATATACATACATACATATACATATATGCATACACACACACACACATATATATATATATATGTGTGTGTGTGTGTGTGTGTGGTGTGTGTGTGTGTATGCGTATATGTATATATATATATATATATATATATATATAATATATATATATATATATCTATATATATATATATATGTGTGTGGTGTGTGTGTGTGTGTGTGTATGCGTATATGTATATATATATATATATTATATATATATATACATACATATATGCATGCGCATATATATCTATGTGTGTATGTATGTATGTCTATTTGCATGTATATACGTATGTATGTATATATACATACATACATATACATTTATATGTGAGTGTATACATAATGTAATGCAGTGATTTAAAAATATTTGTAGAATATATATATATCCCAAATGTGTGTGTGTGTGTGTGTGTGTGTAAGGTGTGCTTAGCAGCATTTCGTCCGTCTGTAGGTTCCGAGTTCAATTCTGCCGGAATCGACTTTGCCTTTCGTCCTTTCGGGTTCGATAGAATAAATACCAATAGCTATAACACTGGGATCGATTTAATTGACTTGGCTTCTTCCCCAAACTTAGTAGCCAAGTGTCAAAACTAGAAACCGATATTATGTGTGTGTTGTGTGTGTGTGTGTGTGTGTGTGTGTGTGTGTGTGTGTGTGTGTGTGTGTATGTATGTATGACTGGAAATAGAGTAATTGCAGTAGTCCTCGATTACATGCGAAAACTTCGGGATATTTGTACAGCTATTCAGTTATTATGAGGAGAATTCACACAAAAAAAACCGAAAGACGAAGACAGGTGGTGTGGACAACAAACAGATGTATTAGTTTAACGCTTGGGAAGTGAAAAAAATCGTTAACGTTTCGAGCCTACGCTCTTCCACAGAAAGGAACACAGAAAGAAACCAGGAGAGAAGATTAAGAATGTGTCATGACTAACGATCTATCAGTTATTATCTTGGTTCTTAGAAAAATGTTCGGACGTACCTTGTGGTGGGATTACCGTCGCAGATGGTCGCTCTTCTTTGAAGTGTTGAAGTGTAAAATATTGGGTACTTCTTCGGAATTCCCCACCACCCTATAACTTCTGAACCAGTAATTTTCTTTTTTAATATTTTCATTTTATTATGTTTTCGATATCGGAGATTACGATTTAGCAAAAGAAGAATTTTTTTTAATAATTAACCTCCTCCAATTTATTTACTTTGTTTACACAGTCGACAACGTATGCCGCCACGCACAAAATGACAGCTTCCAAATCCGGTTTCCTTATTGGGTGAAAATGATCAAACTTTAAACCTCTATAACTTTTTAAAAACATTCAAGCTAAATCACTGGAGGTGTTTCACTTTTTCCAGGAAAATGTTTTAAAAAAGTTTGATCATTTAAATCCATCACCGACACACATCACCCACTGTTGTTTCTTTCCTCTGTCTCTTCTATCACGACTAAAACAACCGTTATTCATGTAAATTAGCTAAACACCAACTAGTTAACTAACTGCTCTCATCCACCCGGCACACCAACCGTTTTTTTTTTCTTCCCATCTCCCTTGTAATGTTTCACCACTCTCCTCTGATCCTGCACCAATACTTACCCACTCCTTCACCGCTACCCCAGAACAATTCTACAGTATGTCCTTCTTGGCCCACTTACATATTTCTAATGCCAAACATCGATCTACAGCTGTTTAAACTGGACTTCAACCGCATTAATCGCACCAGTCTGGGAGAGCGTTCAAAAATCACGAACATTTCCTCGTCTCCTTTTTCACTAGATTCTAGAAAACATACAAAAGAAATCCTGCTGTAATAAGTGTATTGTGCAACAAATCTTGTACCAGAAATACAACACAGTCAGTGTGTGATGTGTGTGTGTGTATACATGCACACACATATACATACACACGTACACATACATACATTGTAGTACAAGTAGAAAGATATATATTTTTCAATGCATAAATACTGATAGAACAGCAAATATAGGATAAAATCCTTACAGAGCAGATGTCCCGTATCTTTGTTCGACACACAATGTCTTTAATATAACCCCATAGAAAATTCCAAGGGAGTGATATCCAAGGAACGATGTAGCCAGGAAATGGGAATGGGACCATCCCTTCCAACCCATCAGTCTGGAGATGTTTGATTTAGGAAGCCACGAATATGCAGTCCCCAATGTGGTGGTACACCATCCTGTTGGAAAATGATGGTTGGTTGACAGCCATCCAGTTGGTCATCTAGTTGGTCATCCACAGTTAAAAGGTCAAGGTAAACATTTGCAGAAATTGATCTCTCTGCAAAGAAAAATGGACTAATGATTCGATTGCACATCATCCCACTCCAGAAATTTACCTTTAGACTATCTCACTGGAGTTCTCTAGTCATATGAGAGTGTTCTGATAACTGAACACACATAGTGTGTTCAGTTTCCCTGAAACATTAAAGGTTGTCTCATCATTAACGCTATATCCTCAGAAATTCGTTCCAGCATGTTGACTGCAAACCTTTTTCGACTTGGTTTATCATTTGGTTCGAGTGCCTGTAAGAGTTTCACTTTGTAAGCGTAAAATCGCAAGTTCTTGAGTAGGACTTTCTGCACCGTTGAACGTGGTGGTTTTAACTGTCTGGCAGCAGTACGTATGGACTTTGTAAGATAATAGCAAATGCCTGTCTTACACGATCGATGTTTATCCTCAGATAAGTTTGGTCGTCCACTCCACCCTTTATCAAACACTTCCTGTTTCCATAAATTTCTTTGCCGTGCACGAATTGGCGGACATTACGGTGGATGTCTTCCATTCTTGAGCCTGTACTTTCGCTGGATCTGCATGTCCGATTTCGTTTCAATAACACACGATATAAGTTGTGTCTTTTCTTGAGGAGTAGCAAATTTTTTAGGGTTTCATTTGACAGAACCTTTTCCGTCAACAAGGTACCTGAAAAACACAAATGCAATGTGATTTAAAACTTTGATAACCACTGAGTACATAGAACAAATCTGATAAAAAAAAACCCACATCAATTGCCTTTGTAATAAATTTTTGAAATTGTAAAGAGACTTTATGGACACCCTGTGTATACACACACACACACACACTCACATATATACATACACACATATATATATACATACATACATACACACACATACATATACATACACACATACATACACACACACACACACACACACATATATATATATACATACGCACACATACACACATAAACATACACACACACATATATATATAGATATATATGTGTGTGTATATATATATATATATGCATGCATATATATATATATACACACACACACACATATAGACAAATATATATGTGTGTGTGCATGCATACACACACATAACTTCTCATTCACACACAGAGAACTACTCATTAACGGGAAAATCTGACAAAATTAGACTAGTTAAAAGGAGAAAAAATATATATAGCTTCTCTTTCATTATACACGTTCTTTTCTTCCTTTCAATTAATCTTGGATTTTCTTTGTTGATCCGTTTGTAGGGTTTATTTCTTTTCTTTTCTTTTAGTTACTCGTTCCTGGAATCGGACTTGGCAGTGAGAGTTTAATTTATTGATTGTACAAATACGGGGGCATTTTGTTTCCAAGGTGAGCGTTTGCATGATTGTAGCCTGTTTGTGCTTGTCTTCAAATACCAAACAAATTATTCAAAGATAAAAAGATTTGTAAAGCGTGTTGATATAGAGTACAGGTAGAATTAAATTTTTGTTTAGAGAAAAATAAGGGCTATGTAACTGATTTGGTTCGTAGAAATGGTCTCACTTTCCTCTTCTCTCTCTCTCTCTCTCTCTCTATATATATATATATATATATATAACAGCAATATATATCACACCTTAAAAATCCAAGAATTGTTTCAATTACATTAACATATATTGAGTTGGTTTCATGGCAAAGAATTCATCAAAGTATCTTTTTACGCCATGCAAGGAATTGAATTTCTTACCATTAAGACTATTCTGCAGAGACCTGAATAAGTGGAAATCTGAAGGAGCAATAGCTGGTGAATATGGAGGGTGAGAGCCGAGCTGCAGCAATTTTTGTCTGGTTCCCAAAGCATCAAGTGCCGAAAATGAACTTTCTTATCTTCCCTTTTAAAGAGTTACCGAATTAACACAGGTTATAGGAACATAAACCTTCCTCCACGAAAGGGTAGCTTAAACAGTGCTCTAAAAAGAAGGTGTAGTCAAATCCTATTTTATGGATTCAACCATGTTCTAAAATAAATCGAAAGGTAAGCTACTATAAATCGGCACGAACTTTCCGGACAACCCAATACATACACACACACACACACACTCTGAATTTCTTTAAAAATTCTACAAAAGGATTGCTGGATTTACCTGTCATGCTTGATGATTTACCTGGGATTTGCATTCCACTTGCATTTACTGGTATCTGATTGTTGGAAATTTAACCATATACCTTTATACTGGGTGCTTAATTGATATCTGCCAGGACTTTTTAATCTCATTTTTTCTTTATATATATAAATAATATAATATAAATTAGAGATAAAACCACTATTATGCAACTCAAACAGTGATAGACATATATATAAAACTGTTGAGAGTAGATATTAGATCTTGATCTTAGCCATAAGATTGATCTATTTATCGTACTTAATGCAATGTATATACACGGGTATCAGGCAAGATATAACGGTTTTTGTCCGGCATAAATTCCCTTATAGACGTTCTGTATTTAAAAAAAAGGACGATATATAGCGGAAGGAAACGAAAAATTATCGCGGCAGCATATTGCGAGAACGCCAGATGCATTTCGGCCTTCGTGTGGCTTTTCAATAAATGTATTCGTAGTTACAGGCCTAGATGAAATTTGTCTCCTCCGATATATAGGAAACAGTGAATACTACTCACTGACATTGCGAGTAGCTACCGAGTTGAATAAAATATCCGGTGTACACAACTGTGGCAGCATTAGATTTAAATAGCTATCTGTGTATCATGCTTAATGTATATATATATCGTTGACAAGCAAGATGGTGTGGTTTTCTTCTGAAATAAAATCTCTTATAGACATGTATTTAAAAATACAATATATAACTGAAATGCATCTGCAGTTCTTGTTAGCCGCTACTGGGACAATTTTTCGATTCCTCCTGATATGTTTTGTATTTTTAAGAGAGTTTATATAGGACGAAAACCACAGTATCTTTGTTTGTCAAATGCGTATAAACATTAATTATGTTACGTAACTGGCTATTTTAATGCAATGCTGCTTCAGTTGCGTACATCGGATACACACACATACACGCGCACACTCACGCATGCGTACTTAGCAGAAAAGAATGATGGTAGGCGGCCTGGCAGAATCATTAGAGCATAGAAAAAACGCTTTGTGATATTTTTCGGGTTTTTTTTCACGTTCTATGTTCAAATTCCGCGTAGATCGACTTTGCTTCCATCCCTCCAGAGACAATTAAAATGAAGTACTGGAGTTGATATAAACGACAAAGCACCTTCCCCTAAAATTGCTGGCATTGAGCCAAGAGCTGGCAGAATCGCTAGAGCGTCGGACAAAATACCTAGCGGTATTTCTTCTGACTCATTACCTTCCGAGTTCAAATCCTGCTGGGCTCAACTTTGCCTTTCCTCAATAAAATAAAGTACCAGTCAAGTATTGGGATTGGTGGTATCGACTTACCCACTTTCCTCAAAATTGCTGGCCCTGTACCAAAACCAAAAACCGTCAAGCCGGTGAAATGACAGCATCATTAACGTGTCGGACAAAATGCTCAGCGACATTTCTTCCGAAGTCAGCTTTGCTTTCATCTTTTCGGGGTCGACAAAATAAATAGCAGTTAAGTACTGGGATCGATGTAATCGACTAACTCCATTCCCTAAAAAAATGATGGCCTTCTTCCAAAATCTGTAACCATTATTATTATTTTATCTAGTTGCCAGTCGAGAAATAAGGTTTCATCGATTCGATGCTATTCAAGCCATATAAAATCCATTTCTCTCATTCGCTTTCAACTGTTCTACATCTGGTGTTTTTTTACCGTCCTTTCCACAAAGTAACCATCTTAAATGCCTCCTTTTACCCTGTCCCGGTTCATCCCGAATATGTAGACAAGCATTTTGAGGCGCCAGTAGAAAAACAACCACACTATTACAATTAATTTTGTAGTACATCTCCTCATTTAACACTTCACTGGACCAGAAGATACGCAGAATTCCCTCGTGTACCCATTATAGAAAACATCGATCTCACGTCTCTTACTTCGTGCTAGCATTCTGACCCATACATAAGAACAGTTTTGGATCCAGTAAACATTATTGTTTACAGGGTCTAACTTCAATCCTAAGATTGCCAAATCGACTGAAGTCATATGACTACCTCATAAGCTTTGATAGGCCTTGCCCTGTTGGCTTTACTGATAAGGCTTCCTATACATGTAAAGTCCTTAGCATAGTCAAGAGAGGTTCACTGTTAGTAATGATAAGAGCAGGTTGGAGTTTATGCACATGATTTGTCTTTAAGTTATTGATAATAAAATCTATCTGCTTTGTAGAATTGTTCAGCCATAAAAACATTACAACAAGGAACAGTGACAGAAAGTAACTGAAAAAAAAAAGACAAGGCATACATCAATCCTAATGCGGTCAGGTATTCATTCTCTGAACACGCAAGGAAAACAACCAAAACTTCATGTATTGTGAATAAAAACCACCAGCCGAAGGACATCATCATTCACAGAAACTAACTCGCAGCCATCATCATCATCGTCCTCATCACATGTACACGTATACCAATTTATGGATATATAGAATGATGTGCAAACAATTGACAAACGAAGTCAATTTTTTAATAAATTAATTTTTTATAAATTAATAAGCATTCATTCATTATTCAATTAGTTTTCACAAGCACCACCTCAACCACAGTCACCAACCAGTCCACCCACACCAGGTATCCCATATATATAGGTGTGTTCTGAAGGCTAAATGGTGTGAATTTCCCAATTGAATAGCATTGTTTGTTCAGCGGTAGGAGGTGGAAGTCAGTAATCATTTGAGATTATTAACAACGACAGCATTACTGTCGCGTAACCTTTACGCAATCAATCAAGCCAAGGTTTATAACAACTACAAGCATATATATCTGCTCTATTATTCAATTATGACACTTCACGTATTCTCAGGTTCATATTTGCTTTTACAACGCAATTCGTCTGAACCATTTCTTCTACTGCCATATCACACTTACAGAAATAGAGCAGAACAAATGCTTACAGCTCATAAATATTGGTAAACGGCATGGTCAGATTGTAGGAGTGGTTGTGTGGTAAGTAGCTTGCTTACCAACCACATGGTTCCGGGTTCAGTCCCACTGTGTGGCACCTTAGGCAAGTGTCTTCTACTCTAACCTCGGACCGACCAAAGCCTTGTGAGTAAATTTGGTAGACGGAAACTGAAAGAAGCCTGTCGTATATATGTATATGTGTGTGTGTGTGTGTGTTTGTGTCTGTGCCCCCAACATCGCTTGACAACCGATGCTAGTGTGTTTACGTTCCCGTAACTTAGCGGTTCGGCAAAAGAAACCGATAAAATAAGTACCAGGCTTTTAAAAAGTTCCGGGATCGATTCCTTCGACTAAAATCCTTCAAGGTGGTGCCCCACCATGGTCGCAGTCTAATGATTGAAGCAAATTATGTGTGTGTGTGTGTGTGTGGAGAGGCGCAATGGCCCAGTGGTTAGGGCAGCGAACTCGCGGTCGTAGGATCGCGGTTTCGATTCCCAGACCGGGCGTTGTGAGTGTCTATTGAACGAAAACACCTAAAGCTGCACGAGGCTCCAGCAGGGAGTGGTGTCGATCTCTTTCGCCACAACTCTCCCTCACTCTTTCTTCTGTTGGCCTGCTCGCTTAGCCAGTGGGGCGGCGTCATTTGAAGGCTAAAACAATGCGAAGCGCAATGTGACCAGCGATGTGTAGCAACATCTGATAGCCTAGTCGGTCACAGGGACATATATATATATATATATATATAAGTGGAGGTTTTGCATTGCGTTTTTTACAGATGAAACATTTGCTCTGTTGGAGTCATTTCCATACCTAATCACTACATTTTGTAGTAGTGGTTGTGAATGAGAGGGGAAGATGTGAGACGACCACCAAAAATGGCCGTGCAAAAGTTTTCGGCCACCTCACATAAACCTATCAAGAAACCGTGTTTTAAAACAGGAAAATGTCTATAATGAAAATTTATTCCATAATGTTCATTTTAAGAAGTTACTGTACATTGTTAATATTTCGTGTGGCTTCCCTAGCTTTAATAATTGCTTCAATGCGTCTGAGAAGAGATGCGTACAAATCCTTCGCCATCTTCACAGGTATGAGATACCATTCTCTGTGGCTGAGCTCCCACAACTGTTCAAAATTGCGTGGATTCTTCTGACGGACTCCTCTTTAGTTCTGTCCACATTTGCTCGATGGTATTTACGTCAGGGCTCTGAGCTGGCCAATCTTTCCAATACGGTAACACTTTCTTTCATCAGTCAGACTCTCTGTTGTGTTGCACGCGATCTGTGACATGGAGCCCCGTCGTGTTGAAAGATCTCACCTTCATCCCAAGTCCGGTATCAAATTGTCCTGGATGTGTTTGGCACTATTCAAGTTACTGTCAATATTAACCAACTTTCTTGAACCATCGCTTTTTATGTATCCCCAAAGCATCGCTCTTACCCCCAACCTTCACTGTTTTCGTCGTGTAACGTAAATCATTTCGCTTTCTAATAAATGAGAATTTGTCATCTTCCCCTCTCATTCAGAACCCCTACTACAAAAAACAATGATTAAGTATGGAAACTGACTTCAACAGGGCCAATGTTTTATCTGTAAAAAACGCAATGCAAAACATCCACTTATAAGTTGGCAATAGATAGAAATTTACAATAGTTTAAAGTGGCAAGGACTTTTGCACGGTACTGTATACATATATATATATATATATATAAATTCACTCACCTGACTTTGCTCAGACCAGGGTTAAAAAAGTACTTATTCATGTAAGAATTGAAACAGGAAACTTAAGTCTAACAACGCAGTGAAGCATCGGCTTCAAAAGCGTTAAACACTTATAATGTGCAAATGAGAAGCTCCAATTCTTTGAAGCTACCAGGATTGATGTGCATATAAATAGATTGTCAACTTGTTTCTCTGGGATTGGTCAAATGATGTAGACACCTTTACCAAAAACTCCAATAAAGGTTGAAAACTCATTTAAGGCTGTTCATCCTTTGTGGGTTGACATACACACACACACATTACATACATTTTTCGTTTTATTTGAAAGTGTTTGTTGTTTCCACGTCTCCAGGTGTTCTGGTGGAATTTCGAACCCAACCCTTTATTTGACTAATGGGGTACTGTTCTCATTCCTAAGGTATTCTTTTTTGCTGACGGGCATATAGCTACTAATCCTCAGATTCTGAGTTCAATCCCAGGCAAGGACTTGGGAAATAATCATCAGCAAAAAAGAATATCTAGGAATGAGAACAGAGTACCCCATTAGTCAAATAAAGGGTTAGGTTCGAAATTCCACCAGAACACCTGATGAGGGTGATAGAGAACATCAGCCGAAACGTTGTGGTAACAACAAACAAGGTGAGGACACCTATCTGACAATTGTAAATAATGTACATAATTCCTCATCTAAAACATATAGATTAGTATTTTTCCTTTTAGTTGCTAGGTCTGGAAGAAGAAATGTCCGTGACTTTAGCCAACACTTACAGAAAAAATACATGCAGTGTGAGAGTTCCAACATTCTAGGAAGGATTGAGTGTGGTGGTCAGTGCTGGGCCTGAATATTTGAACACAACAAGGATATCATGATAAATAAAAATAAGTGGGTCAAGAATGCCCAAGTAGAGGTGGTGCAAGTAGAGGCCAATATGGTAGCAATAGCAGAGGCAGGAGACATGCAAAGCTGTGGATTACAAGCTGGAGTACATCTCTGAGTGATTTTATGCCAGTCAGTTAAGAGGTCCTTTTCTGGATATGGTCTTGGATATCTTTGTATGTAAGAGCAGCACTGAGCCCTATTTGGGGGTACAATACTCCACTGAGGGCCTCACCTGACCTTTGAGGAGTGTCAATGAGTGTTAGTAGCTGAAGTATCTTGTCTGTATGGTATGAGTACTGAGCCAACAATATGGGCAAGTAGCAGGGACTTTCAAAGCTTAAATATATCAGGAAAATAGTTGTACTTAAGGTGCATTATACATGTACTACTGATAAATAAAAAAAAAATCAACAAGTAAAAAGATGAACTCATGTAGCTCATACAAGATAATTTTTCAACATCATGTAAATCACAAACACAGTCATGTGTAGGCCAAAGCTTGGCTGTGTACTGGCATGCAGACATGGTTATATATAAGTACAAGCATGGTTGTGTAAAGGCACATGCATAGCTGTGTATAGATGCAGACACAGCCGTGTATAGATGCAGACATGACCTTGAGCATAAGTGGAGGAATGGCCATGTATAGGTACATGCATGACTGTATGAATAGGCACATGCCTAGCTGTGTGTATTGGTGCACAGGAATAACTGTGTAGTTTTCTTCCCAACCACATGGTTTTGGGTTCAGTCCCACTGAATAGTATTTTATTTGAATAAGTGTTTTCGACTATAAACCATGGGCCAACCAAAGCCATGTGAGTGGATTTGTAAAGAGAAACTGAAGAAAGCTTGTCATATACATGCTGATTTAGCATTTGTATACATTCAGTCTAAGTAGATACACTTACCTGAATTAAGAATTAAAATAACTAAAGGAATTAATTTGAGCTGAAGAAGTAGGAAGAAATAAGAAAACTACCAAATGTTTTAGTATAATAATAAACATAAAGTTTTATTTTTCAATGAGAATTTCCATACACCCTTTGTAATGTGCAAGCCAGATAGTATATTGAAGTTACAAGTACTATCAACAGGATACTACAATGGTAGGCAGTTCCATTGAAACCATTCTTCAATCACTTGATGACCAACTGCGACTGCGACTGGAACTACTGCTCTTTCTCTTGCGACCACTCAATCTTCTTCCGCTCCTTCTACTGCTTCGACGGCGCTGACGACTGCTGCTGCTACTACGGCGGTCCCGAGTGTTTCGCCGTTGTTGGTTGCGAGAGCTGCTTCGTGAGTAGGAGCGCCGATGGCTGGATGACCGACTTCGTGAAGGACTTGAACTGTGAGCCACAAATATATAAATAAAGGAAATAAATTTTGCAATTTATTAAAAAGCTAGGGTGAAACTAATCAATTTTAAAAGATTTAATTGAAAATGATGAACAAAAATTATAATTTTTTTTTTTTTTACAAGAATGACACCCTGCAATAAATTCAGATGCAAAAATATAACTTATCAAACATGTCAACCTGATATACAAATGATAGTAAAGAATTAGTGATTTACAGACTACTTCATATTTTACAATATAAATTGTAAATTATATGTAGCACAATGGTACATTTTGTTTTCTAGATCAGCTAAGGGATTTAATTCTATCTTTATTATTAGAAGTCAGATGGTAAGAAAAGAACAAATTTAAAGAAACTAGAATATAAACATATCTTATTTAACAACACAAAATATTGTAGCATTTACACCAAAAAGATAATGCCAAGAAATTTTCAAAATTTATAGGTTTAAAACAATTTCATTTGTTTTTATGAGGAAATAATTTTCATTTCTAAAAGGATCAGAAATTTTGGGCAAGACATATATATTTCTGGGCACTCTGTCAGTTAGGACGACAAGGGTTCTAATTGATCAGATCAATGGAACAACCTTCTCACAAAATTAACATGCAAGTGGCTGAGTACTCCACAAACACATGTAGCCGTAACATAGTTCTCAGGGAGATTCAGCATGACACAAAGTGTGACAAGGCTGGCCCTTTGAGGTATAGGGACTTCATTTCTGCCAGCTGGGTAGACTGGAGAAATGTGAAATAAAGTGTCTTGTTCAAACACAACCCGTTGCCAGGAATTGAACTCACGACCTTACAATCATATTCTTTTATTTGTTTTAGTCATTTGACTGTGGCCATGCTGGAGCATCACCTTTAGTCAAACAAAATGACCCCAGAGATTACTCTTTGCTTATTCTATTGGTCTCTTATGCCGAACCGCTAAGTTACAGGGACGTGAACACACCAGCATTGGTTGTTAAGTGATAATGGGGGAACACAGACACAAGCACACATATATATACACACATATGACAGGCTTCTTTCAGTTTCCGTCTACCAAATCCACTCACAACGCTTTGGTCAGCCCAAAGCTATAAAAGAAGACACTTGCCCAAGATACCAAGCAGTGGGACTGAACCCAGAACCATGTGGTTGGTAAGGAAGATACTTAACACACGGCCACTAGTTGTTAGGGTATTCGGCTTACAATCGCAAGTTCATACATATATGTATGAACTGAAGTGTCTTTATTACTAGACTGGTACTAATTTTATTAACTCCAGAAGGACAAAAGGCAGGTGACCCAATAACATTTGGTTTTTTTTTTTCTTCATTTTTTTTACTTGAATGTAATAAAGATGAAATTAAAAACTTACCGTCTTCGAGAATTACTACGCCTGGGAGAATCTCGCCTGCGACGATTCCTTCACAAATATACAATTTTCAATAAATCAGATTTTCTATTTAAAATGATTTGACGTTAACATAAAACATGTCTAGGTCATTTTTTTTAAATGCAAAAATAAATATTAAAATGAATTAGTATACATATAAATATATATACATATACACACGTTTATCTTTTCTTTTTCTTTTTTTTTTACTTATTTCACAGTCATTGACTGCAGCCATGCTGGAGTACTGCCTTGAAGTGTTTTTTGTCAAATAATCTGACCCCAGGACTTATTTTTAAGCCTAGTACTTATTCTATCGGCCTCTTTGCTGAATTGCTAAGTTATAGAAATGTGAAAACACCAACACCAGTTGTCAAGCAATGATGGCCATGCAAATACAAAGACACACACACATAAATATATATATATATATATATATATATATATATATACTTCAGGCTTTGGTTGGCCTGATGCAATAGTAGAAAACACTTGCCCAAGGTACCATGCAGAAGTATTGTATCCAGAACCATGTGGTTGGGAAACAAGCTTCTTATCGCACAGCAGCACATATCATCGTCGTTTAAAAGAATTTCATATTTGGAAATTGATTCATAACAGAGATTCCCTGGATTTGATCTAATGTAAAGTTCAAGTAAGCAAATTGACTGTGGAAAGTTACACAGGTTCAAAATTTAGAGCTTAAGCGTCTTTCAACAACCCTGAAATCATAATCCTGCCTTTTTCAAGTTAACCTTGTAAACTGCTGTATTTTATGTTAGCCGTGAATAAAGTGAATAAAGCATTAGAAACCATGTTGATTTATGAGTGATCATTGAAGAATTAACAAGTAGAGTATTTTATTAAAAGAACAGGTTTTCTGGTATAGGACAATCTGTTGAAATATCAAAATTAAACATGAAAGTGTGGTAGGTGAGGGTGGAGTGGATGATGAGTAAAGTTCTAATTGTTGAAAGCTTTTTAAGTGCTACTTAAACCAGATAGTTTATGAGATTGAGCTTTTTGTGGACCCCAATACAAATGATAGTTTATAAAAGTTACATAAGAAGTTTGCTTTGCGACCACATGGTTTTGGGTTCAATCCCACTGCATAGCACCTTGGGCAAGTATCTTCTAGTATAGCCCCAGATAAATCAATGCCTTGTGTGTGAATTTGGTAGGTGTAAACTGTTTAAAAGTCTGTTGTATATGTGTCTTTGTGTCTGTGTTATGTGCCACTCCCCATTTTTTAACAACTGGTGTTGGTTTGTTTATCTTCCCATAACATAGCAGTCCAGCAAAAGAAACCAACAGAATAAGTATCAGACTTAAAAAAAAAAAAATAAGTACCAGGATTAAATTGTTCAACTAAAACCCTTCAGGTTGTATGGCTGCAGTCCAATGACTGAAACAAGTAAAAGACATAGGATTTAAAATATGAAAACTTAACTTACTTAGAAGTGTCTCTAGAAGGGCTGCGCTTATACTTAGAAGTTGATGATGATATTGGGGATCTATGACGATAAGGAGGACCCCTAGAAAGAGGAAACATCAAAATTTAGAAAAAGCAAAACCAACTTCATAAAGACTTCTCACATTACTGAATATGATAAAAATATTAATTCCAAAGAAGCGTGCAAAAAATAGAAACTGTTTACACACCGACTCCTAGAGCGTGTTGATCTACGTTGCTTCCATCTAGGGGGCGAGTAGTTACTGGTCCTCATATAAGGTCGTGATGAACGAGGTGAAGTATACTTTCTTGATGATCGGATTCCTCGAGAGGACGACGAACGTGAATACCTGTTTAAAGAGTATGATGTCGGTGAATGGTTCCAACGTCCACCACGCACTGGAGAATTTCGGCTGGGTGACCTAAAGTAGCGCTTTGGAGACCGTGAATGGCTTCTCGATTTGCTACTGTTGTGACTGGTATGCCGTCTGCCCGATGACTTCTTTGGCGAAGGACTTGAATCCCGCGTGTATGACTGTTTGGATGAAGACAGAGTTGAATGATGTTTTTCATTATCTTCAGTGCTCTTAGAAGGGATGCTAATCACATCAATTTCTTTTTTGCCACTCTTTTCAGCATTGTCTTTCTCAACTACAGCCTTGGTTATTTCAGAGATCGAGGGTGGTTGCATCTTAAGATCACCTGCTTTTGTATCTGAAGGTAAAGGCACAGGGACATCAGACAATTCAATGCTCTCTTTTGTAACTTCATCTGAGTTAATGGATATCACTGCTTCATCAACGACTGCTTTCTGGTCTGTCTCAGAACTGACCGCTACAGCAGGTGTTGTGATTACAGCTTTGGCCAAAACAGAACTGCTAGTGTCAGAAAGTTTCAAAGTGGAAGAGAAGATGTTCTGTGCACATTTATCTGTCATTGATGGAACTGCAGTCAAAGAGTCAATGGAAACAGAAGCTACAGTGTTTGTGGAACTAGGTGGAAGTGGTACAGATTTCACACCTCCTACAGGATCAGGTGGGGTAGGGATGTTTGCTAGTAATGCTGCAGAATTGATTCTAGAGAAAACAAATGAAAAGTATAAAAACAAAATTAGTAATTAAAAAATATTAAAATTTTAAAGCTAAAGGTTTGGACTATTTGACCATTTGATTATTTGATCAAAGCTGATCAGCTGTTGCAACATATCCTTAGGCAAGATGCAATCATTACTCAGCTTTAGTTTGCCTCAGATGACAAGTGGCAGCACTCCACTTCAAGTTGAGTGCTTAGGAATGATAAGCTGTAAAAAATATTTATTTCAACAATATACACAAAGGTCTGTAAAAGAACCAGTTCTTTAAAGATTGGTATTTCCTAACTACTTTATTATCTTAGCTCACCTGATATTCTAACTCAGACCACTTTGATTTTTGATAAATTCATGTAAAAGAAGTTTTATATTCTAAATTTTTCGAGTACCATTTTTAAAGATAAATGCATTTTAACTAAACTGGAAAAAAATTATACTAAAAGTTGGTGCCAATCAATAACAATTTCACTATCAAGTACAAGAAAGGAAATATAATTGATTCACTTAACTCCAATATATTATCAACTTTGGAGATTGAAAAAGTTGTATCTAATGTAATTAAACCAAGAAACACAATGTTCCAAACCTGTGACCATAAAATATATAGTAAATGCATTCTACTGTTATACTATGTATACCACTTTATCAAGGCAAATTTCTATCTTATTTTATCCTACTTATTTATTAATTCTGAAAAGATGGAAGGCAAGTCAACCCCATTAATATTTGAACTGAGATTCAAGAGATGCATATCAAATACAACCATACATCAAGCCTGTCATTCTATTAACCTCTCCATATTTACTACCCTTCATCAGCTTATAATATAAAAAAATAAAACTAAGATAGACAGCTAGTCATTATGGAGTATTTAAATAAATCCCAAATTAATTGTTGCAAAAATAAAATCAAAGTTACTCTAATAGTTTTCTGGGAGAATATCTTTCTGTGGTCATTCTTAATAATATTTAACTGAAATTCTACCAATAGCTGACATGCATGCTTCTGCAGACACACAAAGAAAGCGTGTTGGTGCATGTTTCAAATAATGACAAAAGCTAGTCATTTCCTCTGATAAAATTCCACGATAGAGGCCAAGTCTTTACAAGTTATTATGATTCTTTAGAAACCATACTGCTCTCAATTATACTTAAGCATGACTGTAGCTCACATGACCTAAATCATATCAGTAGATAAATATACAAAGAAAAGAACAAATATTTATTTAATAGTAACTATATAGACGGTCTTGAACTAAAAATGAATAAGAAAATCTTTGGGAATTGGTCTTATCGTAAATCAATAATTTGAACAATTAAAGAACACGCATAATTATTTAGGGTCAATGTAACTGATTGTTTAACACAAGGCTGCAGATTTCTAATGACAGAAAAATGAATTTGTAATGTTGATATCTTTCTCAAGGATATTAGAGACAAACCTGAAAATTAAATAGATTATATACATTATAAACAGCCAGAATGAAGTTCATCTCTGTACCTACATTGCTGTATGAAAGCAATCTGACTTTTCAATTAATAAAATATAAATCCAATTTATCATTTATCTTAAATGCAAAACAATTAAGATGAATTAAAAAGTGTAGGAAAAAGAACGAAAAAAATGACTTGGTGGTCCAGTGCCAAACTACCTGGAAATTAATGATGGCTTAGTTGTTGTCACTATTCGGATGCAGGGCAACCCTGGAAGAGCTTACCTACAATTGAAAGCAATCCATTTGTGACCACCCCATATTTTAAAGGGTATCCAAGACTACATTAGTCAATGCATTCAATCTTTAATATAGTATGGTGCAGTTTGAGGGTTGTTATTTCTAGAAGGTTGAGCAACCATATAGAGGCTCCCTTATTGAAAGCTTTAGTTGACTATGTTGGAATTCCATAATTTCACATGGGATTGAATCCATGTTTGAAAATTGATCCCAGTATATTCTTAAGAGTTACTTAACAGAAATAAATTGTTTTTAAATTCAACCAAAGCAAATTCTCCTCCAAGTGCTTATAGGTCACTATAGGCTGAATGAAGTTCTCTGCGACAACTGGATATTTAACCCATTTATTACCATATTTCTGTTAAAATATATTGTCTTTAAAAATAAGGAAAAATTTAGTAAAATGACAATCATTATTAAGCTGCTTTTATGTAGATCACAATAACTTTTGTGATACCAACACATTTGAGACCACCCTTGGTTTCAATGATATAAACTTTATGTTTTAAAGTGATTTAACACTTTTGTTACCATATTTATTTTGAGATGCTCTTTGTTTCTTTCAATTATTTTAAATATAACAAAAAATTTCATAAAATAACTAAGCTGGTGTTAGGAACATAAACTGTGATGAAGATTTGGTGGAAGATTTCAATTCAAAATTTATGAAAAGACATTTGTACTACAGAGCCAGAGCCGGTTTCAGCCGGGTTGGTAACAAAAGGGTTAAATTAAAGCCTTCCATCAAAATTTCATGTTGATTTTTGTTCCAAATATCAGCTTAATAATGATAAAGTTATTTTACTTAATTCTTCATTATTTTCAAATCCAGTGTTGTTCAAAAGAAATTTGGTAATCAATTTGTATCCTAGAACTAAGGGTGGTCTCTGGTAGGTGGGTATCAAAAAGATTAACTAATCTCTTATATTGTCTTTTATGTTCTTTAGTAATCTAGGTCAGCTGTGCTTGAGCAGACTTGTAATATGGAGGCAGCTGACCTCTTGTCAAGATCATCTTACCTTTATTACAAAAGACATGTTATCCAAATACTTAAGATCTAAATATAACATTAAGGTCCTTTCTTATATATGAAAGATTTTGCTTGGGGAGGAGGGAAATTTCTACATTGCAATTAACTACATAGAAATTACTTTTTCTTCATTCCCACTTTTTGGTGTATTCTATGAAGAAAAGTCAATTATGGACAGGAATCAATTTTATGCAAAAAGTTGGAGAACCAAAGAAAACTTTGTAATACGGCACATTTTTTCCTTTTAATGATAATAAACAAGGACATTTATAATTTTTAATGCTTTAATAAAAAAAAAAGTTAAATGATTTTCATGTCAAAACATGTTTATCAACAAAAATGTGCTTCAATGTATCTGACAACTACAGACATTTTACTCATTAAAAACTGGTGCAAAAAGAAGAAAATACCAACTTGGCAAACTGAGCTGTAGCTTCAATGGCTGTTTGTTCGGCAATTGCTAATGGTGGTGGTGGAAGAGGAGGTGGCGGTGGAGTGGTGGTAGTAGTGGTGGTGGCGGTGGTGGAGGCGGCAGCGGTAGTAGTAGTAGTCGTAGTTTGCACTGTTGTTGATGTTGTTGCTGACGTCGTCAGCCCAGAAGTAGTACAGCTTAAATGTACAGTTTCCCGACTTCCTTCCGATGGAAGACGGATAGACAAAGGAGGGTTCACTTCAGGAGGCAACTGCAAATATAGATTTATAGCTTTCATTATAAAACAGACTTGTTCTATCTAGTCCTATAAAAAAATCGCTTAATTTGTAAAACTATCCAACCATATTACTATTAAAATGAGAGAAAGAGGAAAGGAGAGAAATAAAAGATACAGAGTGAAATCACATAAAAAAACTATCATTTTTGTATGATTGAAAGGATTCTCTTTCAACCTTGAAGTGGAATTAGAATATAGATTCCTTTGTATAATAGTTTGCTTTATATATTATGAGATATATTATGAGATATATATCACCATCATCATTTAATGTCCACCTTCCATGCTGGCATGGGTAGAATGGTTGGCCAGGCAGAAGCCTGCACCAGACGTCTGTGACTGTTTTGGCAGGATTTTTACAGCTGGATGCCCTTCCTGACACCAACCATTCAGCAGAGTGAACTGAGTGCTTTTTACATGGCACAAGCAATATCAGTTTTGGCAAGGTTTTTACAGCATATAATTTTTACATCCACTTTCTATGCTGGCATGAGCTGGGTGAGAGTCCAATAAGTCAGAAGACTGACCATGTCTCACTCCAGTGTTGTGTTTTGGCAAGGTTTCTACAGCTAGATGCCCTTCCTAATGCCAGCCACTTTAAGAGTGTACAGACTGCTTTTTTTCATGACACTAGCACTAGTGAGGTTGTCTTGTAAATCACTAGGTTAAAGAGTCCTCTTCCATGAGGGAGAGAACAGGAGATAGGGTGGTTGTTTTGACAGAATAGCACACCAATATACTCATATAATGAAGAGATTCAATAATTGATGACAGCTGGAAACATTAAAGCCATTTGTTCTTGGTAGGAGGTCCCTTTTTATGGTAACCTGAAGCACACATTCCTTGCCACACCCGGTTGTAAAGCTAGGATATTACCAACCTAGTAAAACCAATATCAACATTTAAAACAGTTTCTCATGTAACCTGAGAGAACTGTTTGGTGCATGTCAACATGAAATAAAAACTTTACTGTTCATGATGATGGCGATTAACAATAATGATTGATGATAATGAAAGAAGGAAGCAATTATGGAGACATTAATGATGACAACGATAGTGGTGGAGGAGGAGGTTTTGGTGGCAGCAGTAGTCGGGTCAATGTTATGATGATAATAACTGAAGGACTATCTTCATTCAGTAGATAATTCTAAATATCATTCTCACCATTATTTCTTCTTGTTGCAATAGAGTAGATCTGCAATGGAACATCTATCAACTTGTTTCATAACCTTGTGTCATCACATCTGCACAGCCAAACTTTTTATGGTTTGTTTTTACGACCTTTAACTAACCAAATTTTCATTGACCTACAACTTTAGTACATCAACTCATTGCCTGTTTTATAACCTAGCATGTGTCTTCCATTTGCATCGTATACCTATATCAGTTACTTCTCCTATATACATTAACCTCTTTTAATGTCTAGATATTTTCTTAACTAATTTGTGTTCAACAATTTGCTCATGTTCCCAATACACATCTCAGAACACACTCCACTCATTTCAATCAGTACAAGATCGTTGCATTAACTGTTTCTGTTTATTGTTATGAAGCATTACTTTTCACTAAGTAGGGATTTTCATCAGAATTTGAGCAAGACTAAAAGAACATTTAGGAGTTAGTTGATGCATAGTGTCAGATAAATAAAGTTTTCCAAAACTAGACACTGGTCTATAGCAGGTAACATTCTCAAATGATAAGGTACCTATTCTTGGGGTATAAAGAGCTATACCCCAAAACACAATGAAACAGCTGTAATCAATTTGAATTAACAGTCAATGAACAAGTAGCTCAATGCTTTATTCACATAACCATTTTAGTTGTAAAAGTGTGCTTACTGAACAGTTGGGAATAAAATTATACAAAAGTAGCAGACAATTCACAAGTTACCAAATTATACAATGTCATATTTATGTAGAAATAAACAGTGTACAATTAGAAAAATAGCAGAGAACAAAGGAACTTCTGGAATATCAAGAACTTCAAAAAACTCAAAGGGTCCAATCCTACCACACACAAACTAGTGGATAGACTACATTAGTCACTAAAATAATCAACTTTTCTTGCATCATCATCATTATTATTTAACATCCATTTTCCATGCTGCCATGGGTTGGATGGTTTGACAGGAGCTGGTCAGGCCAGGGGCCACACCAGGCTCTATCATCTGTTCTAGCATGGTCTCTGCAGCTAGATGCTCTTCCTAATGCGAACCACTTTACAGAGTGTACTGGGTGTTTTTTACACAGCACCAGCACTGGTATCAATTCTGCTATGGTGGACAGGTCTTCTTGAGTACAACAAGGTGCCAGATATCTCAGTTCTTTGTCAAGCACCAGATATCTCAGGCATAAACTTCAATTTAAAATGAATAAAATACTTATGTGGAAGAGCCTAATTAACAGAGCACCATAACCCAACAAATGATCTACATAAATCAGTCAAAAACCAAGTTATCATTTGAATAACTCCCATTACGTGTATGAAACAAGTTCTCATCTCATAAGTACAACACAAACAATGCAAATGTGATGACCATGATTAGATAAAACGTATAAACGATGTTAAACGTGTATTAACATTATATTTCTATGTTCAGTAATAAAATATGATTTACAATATTCAAGTACACTTAACATTTACAGGTTCATTCATGTATTACACAGTACTTGAGAAAGAGCAAAACTTTGTCGTTTATCAAGTCTCAATAAAGCTAGAAACTTCTTCGAACAATGGAATCAACTGTAAAAAACACCATCCATTTGTTAGGTGCTTGTATTAACAATTTCATGACCATATTTCTAATGAAATATGCTTTTACTTGTTTCAATCATTGGATTGTGGTCATGCTGGGGCACCTTTCTATGTCTGGTACTTATTTTACTGGTTTCTTTTGTTGAATCACTAATGTTACAGTGCCATAAACCAGTTGTCAAGGACAAACACAAGACTTAGATACGCTTATGAAATATATATATATGCATGCACACAATGGGCTTCCACACAGTTTCAACCAACTAAATTCACTCACAAAGCATTTTTTAACACAGGGCTTATAGTAGTACATAGTTGCTCAAGGTGCTGCACACTAAGATTGAACCTGAAACCACATGGTCACAAAGCAAGCTTCTGAACCACAGAGCCATGCTTGAATTTCAATAATTTTGAGAATAATTAAACATTTGAAAGGTTTTAGTAAAACTAATTAACTTTATCATTATTAAGCTGTTGTTTGGAACATAAATACTTTTTTCATAAAACATTAACATTTCAGTATAGACAATTGTGTATCACAGACTGTGAAGCAGTCTCATGTGGCTTACTACTGAAATAATCAAGACAACAATCTACGTTAGAAACACAGAAGTAGGAGTGTAAATTTAGGCAAAAGACCTCACATTGGAAATGCTTGACTTATTTTAAGGCTTCTAAAGGTGTAAAAACTCATAACTGTGGCATTTATTTGGGTTACTTCACAGTGAAACTTATAACAAATGACTTGAACAAATATTTAAATTAAGTGGTTGAAATAACTTTACCTGAATATTTTGTAAATTCATCTCTTCTTCAGGATCAACATCTTCAGGGTCAGGGGGTGGTTGCCATTTGAACTTCTAAAATACAACAGTTTTAAAACCTCAGTCAAATATAACCGTTATTAGAATTAACAAAAGGCAGTTGACAATTTCAAATATAAAAGTAGGAAATTTCTTTCAAATCAACTTTAATAAGCAAATTCACTGTGCGTTTTACAAAGAATTTACTGTACCTATCTAGCTAGACATACGCATATAATAGACATAATGCCAATGAGGAATCTACACAGTTACACAATTAACAGTCAATGAACAAGTAGCTCAATGCTTTATTCACATAACCATTTTAGTTGTAAAAGTGTGCTTCCTGAACTGTTGGGAATAAAATTATACAAAAGTAGAAGACAATTCACAAGTTACCAAATTATACAATGTCATATTTATGTAGAAATAAACAGTGTACAATTAGAAAAACTAGCAGAGAACAAAGAAACTTCTGGAATATCAAGAACTTCAAAAAAAATCACAGGGTCCAATCCTACCATACATAAACTAGTGGATAGACTACATTAGTCACTAAAATAATCAACTTTTCTTGCATTGTTATCATTATCATTTAACATCCATTTTCCATGCTGTCATGGGTTGGATGGTTTGACAGGAGCTGGTCAGGCCAGAGGCCAGACCAGGTTCTATCATCTGTTCTAGCATGGTCTCTACAGCTGGATGCTCTTCCTAATGTGAACCCCGTCTTAAAAAGAAGGAAAGACATTAGATAATACAGTCGTAAATACACTATGTCTGGGGGGAAGAGACTAAATGGTTACTGTTGCAATGTTTCTGTCATAGATCTGCTTAATCAGGGCTGATATGGAAACTAACAATAACATCAAAAATAAAATACTGCATTATATTCTTATGAAGATACACAATTGTCTTTGCTTTAACTACAACTAGTTAATATTAACAAAAGTATATCTAAAGGCCAGTTTCAGTATTCAGTGTTTGGATGCAGAAATTCATGAACAGAAAATAATCATAGTCTAAATCTGTTCTACAACACAAATCTAAAAACAACAATTTATAAGTAAAACAGTAAAGGATCAACAGTAGACAAATAAGATACTGAGCTAAAGACCAAAACATTAAATGTCTAAAATTGAATTATATCGTAATGTAATACAAGTCACAATAATCTACTTGCTTTTATAGTCAACCTAGAAACTTATTGGTCACAAAGGGTAGCTGGCTCTAACATTATACTGGATAGCAATTCATAAGCAACAAATACAATTGCTCTCTTTACTCTTTTACTTGTTTCAGTCATTTGACTGCGGCCAAGCTGGAGCACCACCTTTAGTCGCGCAAATCGATCCCACAACTTATTCTTTGTAAGCCTAGGATTTATTCTATCGGTCTCTTTTGCCGAACCACTAAGTTACGGGGGTGTAAACACACCAGCATCGGTTGTCAAGCGACGTTGGAGGGGGGGTACAAACATACACACACACACACACATATATATATATATATATACATATACATACATATATACAACAGGCTTCTTTCAGTTTCCTTCTACCAAATGCACTCACAAGGCTTTGGTTGGCCTGAGGCTATAGTAGAAGGCACTTGCCTAAGGTGCCATGCAGTGGGACTGAACCCAGAACCATGTGGTTGATACGCAAGCTAGTTACCACACAGCCACTCTCCTACGCCTATTAGTTACCATACAGCCACTCCAATGCCTATCATTGTAAACTCTTTCTAACATTACAGATTCAAAATACTTACTTCTAGTTTCTCTTTAGGTTTCTTTTCAGCACCAGATGTTGACTGACGAGAGTAATGCTTGGACTTGCTGGATTTAGATTCAGGAGTAGCATGTCGAGCCTGTGGGCCATCACCATCAGAATCCATATCAGAATCTGAGCAACCAGAAGAATTACTCATGTTTGAAGAAAGAGCAGTTGAATTAAGCTGACTTCGGTCATCAGGTTTAATCACAGCGGCCACTAATGGTTCTGGCTGATCCTCCAGGTTGTACTGAATCTTTCCACTAGTAGGTTCATTGGCAACTACAATGGGTGCTGCTGGCTGAAGTTGTGATAATGATGGCAGTTCAGGAGTCAATGAATTTTTGGGTGATTTTGGAGTGACTGCACTAGCAGAATCCTTCTGCTCTGCATCGCTATCTTCATCAGTTTTAGGTAGTGTTTTATTTGGACTAAGATTATCACTGCAAAGAAAGCAAGTAAAAAAAAAATTAATTAGTATAACTGTATACTTATGTACAAACACATCAAAGTACCAATCAAACATTGGGGCAATTTATCAACTTCTAATCTGTGCCTACATGCAATGGGCTAACATGATACAGTAAAACCTAAAGCCTCACCCAAATGTGGTGTTCAGATGGCAGGTGAAGTGATATACCAGTTGGAATATAATACTAAAATCACATTATTATCTACCACTAACATCTTACTTTCCTACCAACACTACACAATCATCCATAATACAAAAGAAAGCACATCTATTTTCAAAATCATCATCATCATCTTACATCTGCTTTTCTATTCTGGCATGGGTTGAATGAGTTACTTCCATTCAAGTCAGTTCTTATTCGAGCTCCAGATGAACAAGGGTCCACATTTTGCTTGTACATTCCATTTTGGCATGGTTTCTAGAGCTGGATACCCTTCCTAATGCCAACCACTTTACAAAATTTACTGGTTGTATTACATCATGGTACCAGTTCTAAAGAGGTTGTTAGGTGCCAAGCAAAACTAACAAGTTTTTTCTACTTTGTGTTGTTTTCATTCATTTGCTAACCACTTTACAGTGTACTGGCTGCATTTTATAGTGGCACCAGTTATAGAGGGGTCCTAGCAATGCTGAAGCATTCTCACTACCTTGTACTAACTCTGCATGTTCAACGTAAAACAACCAAGAAAGAAGATAGAAATAATCTTTTTTCCATTGCCCTTCCTCTATCACACTAGTTTCTATCCCTGTTTATTTCATCATGCTTGGTCTTCTAATGTTTAGTAATAAAATACGATTTACAATATTAAAGTACACTTAACATTTACAGGTCCATTCATGTATTACACAGTACTTAAGAAAAACCAAACTTTATCATTTATCAAGTCTCAAAAAAGCTAGAAGTTTCTTTAAACAATGGAATCAAATGTAAACAACATCCCATTTGTTAGGTACATTTGATAGCTACATGTTGATATTAACAAGGAGACTGAATTGAACAGATAAACTAGTGTGAGCAGTATGATTCGGGTAGAGGGAGTGACAGGAAGGAGAGAAGGCAATGGAAGAGGAAATTATGAAATTTCATGAGAATAATAGGAGAGAATTATATATCAGTAATTAATGATAGATGGGGAGTAATGTACAAGAGAGAGAAAGGGAAAGGGAGAAAGTGAGAGGGTAAGCATGATAGATGTCAATGAGTGATAAGAAAGGGAGCATGAAAAAGTGGATGTTGCTATGATGATATGTCGTTCATTTTTACATGTTTTTCTATGCTAACATATTTTTTAAGGGGAGAGATTTTAGATGTTGGACTGATTACATAATCATACAATTGTTATAACAGTTATTGTGTTGTGGCACTTAGGTAAAGAATAAGAACTATGTTGGCTCAAAATTGTCAGACCCAAACAACAGGATGCACAATATTTTACAGTTAACAGTAGGAAGGCCAATAGTAATAACAAACAGATGACTAAAATGGTAAAAACAAGTTGCTACAACAACTCTTAAATAATATGTAAATCATTAAAATAAAATAGAGGATGAAAATGAAACACTATCTAAGAGGGTACAGAAGTTCTAACATAAAGACATATAAACATGTACAGGTAATAAAATATATCATCAGATTGAATTTACATTAAAGCAAAATAGAAACTAACTTTTAAAAAATCAGTTGCTGCACTGATATTTTAGTTATCGAGGTAATTCACAGTACTCACGTCATCAAGTTCTCTGTACTCGTAGATTTAGGTCTCCATGGTTTCTGCCCTGGTTTCCAGTGAGTAGGAGGTGGACTCTCTGACTTCTCTCGTTCCATTCTGATAAAAAGTGAGAATGGGAAAGAACTTAAACCTAGCGATAACAATTACATATGCATAACATATATCAAATAGAAAACAGTGCTTATATAATCAAAAATATAAGATACAATATAATAATTATTCTCAAGACACAGGGATGGCTGAGTGGTTAAGAAATTCACTCCCCAACCACATGGTGTCATGTTCAGTATCCGTTATATATAGGAAATACACTTAACATTTACAGGTCCATTCATGTATTACACAGTACTTAAGAAAAACCACTGTGGTCTGGGTGCTTTTTATATGACACCAGCAAGGTTCCAAGTCCAAATTCCAGGAGCAACAGAAATATGAGATTCATGACTAGGTCTCACAGATTTTCAAGAGTCCAGCTGTTTAGATCCGCTTATGAAAAATGCCTGTTCCGTTCAACTCATTTATACTCTAATCCATGAAATTAAAATTCATTGGGGTTATTCTAACTACAGCCCTCTTATAATATATTAAGCTTGAAATATAAGAGTAAATTTTTGAGGAACATTATTTCAATTTCTACTATGTGGGGATTGGCATGCCAAAGAATAGACCCAATATTTACTCTGCATGTCATAAAGGGCAGCTAAGAAGTTGAGGTAGGATTTGTACTTCAACCTCATAAACTCTTACCAGCAATGACTACCCAAACAGACTCATAGGTTGGAGGGTTGTTGCCTGAGTGGTGCAAAAGCTTCATCTGCCAGGGAAGGGGGGAAAATCACCAACAAACGGTGGATGCAGCAACACACTGTGACAGCACATGCCCCCATGCTGCTGCTACTATACCACTGTTATTTTGATTTGATCAACAAATTAATGTTCTTCATATACAGTTCTATTCCTATTAATAGTTCTAAGCTCCTGGCAATAATTGAGTGATCTACCCTTCACTGTGGACAACGAAACCAAAACGTTCAATTGTCACTTTGCTTATTTCCATAAAAGGTTTATTTTTGGTTCATATAAACTTTTGAAAGTTTCTTCTCTTGCCCAACTCTAACAATGTATTTTCCTTTTCCTTAATTACAATTATTCTTAGCCCATCATCCCAAGTATGGAGCCTGTAGTGAGCTATAAAACAGAAATTAGTGTTTACCCAAGTATAAATAAAGCAAAGAAAAATATAGAATAAAACAGAACCTTAAAACTTTAAACTGAATATATCAATGTAATAATTTACCTTTGAAATGTAAGTAACTGGTGTTGAAGTGCATCTCGGGAAAAAAGTTTCTGCCGCTTTTCAGCCACATTAGATCGCCTTCTTGGTGGACTGTGATGTCCACCAGAACTTGAATGTGAATATCTGCGACTTTAGAAAAAAAGAAAATATTTTTACAAATGCATGATGAAAGTTGCAGTTAGTTAAGTTGTTGGGGTGTTGACCAACAAAGCAAAGGATTAACTGTTTGTATTTCATCATCAGCACTTCACTGAGGTTTAGGAGTTTTATTTTTCAATGGCTCAGTTCAACTTGAAAATGAGTACCTTTCAGTTGATAAGGGCAAATTCTAAGTCATGGACTTATATTAAAATGAAGAAATAAACTTTTCCCTGGACAAGAACAGAAATCTCTTAGTTAACACTCCTGGAAAACCAGAATATAAGACAGTCAACAAAGGGATCATTTCTTAAGCCTATTAGTTGGAGACCACTAATCCATAATTCACCAGAATGGCTTCCAAAACTACCTTTCTCCGAAAGAAATCAATTAACATAAAATTGTTCATCTTAGCACATGGAAAAATTAAAACAAATCTAAAAATTAATTGAATATGATTTTCATGACTAGATTTCCATATTGAAGCAACACAGAAACTGTAATACGTAGTATACATTGCTCAAATGTTCAATATTCACTCAATGTCGCAATGCTTGAATTCATAAAACCAGAGAGATGTAATAATCCAATAATGATTTATCAAATATTACTACAGTTATTACATAGTGAAACCTCTCTGGTTGTCGCAGTTAGAAACTGGTTCGAACTCGTGTTTTTACACTTGAGCGGTTAGCAACAGGACACGTATCCAACTATAAAATCAACTGCTCCAACAAATCATAATTAATTAATATAAAAAAGAAATAGTGGGCAAAGCCAGTCACAGCATAGTAATACCAGTTTGTATTGCCAGGGAAAAGTTTAGAAGCAAAATGCATCAAAATGAAGGTTAAAACTCTGATCTGGTTACTGTCTATTGAATAGAACCCAAGAAAGCTAATAAAAATAATGAAAATAAAACTATAAATGAGAAGACTTATATGGTATGGATAGTAATGGCAATGAAGAATGATAATGGAATAATGTTTTGTTCAAAATAAGCCCTTGGTCTGCATGTTTGAGAACATCAGGTCTATTGAGTATAAACCTATCTGCTTGTGATTCATACACTCAGCATTGTAGACAATGTTTTTACTTTTCCTACTTGTTAAGAACGTACTATTTCAACACCTCAGATTCAAGCTGAGAACTGACTAAAGGGTCTTTCTCACATTCTTTTTATATCCTGAGGGAATTTTAGTAAGGCAAGCAAATAAGACGACTGGATTCTATCTTTTTAGATAAGCTAACTTATGGGGTAAGAAGTTTGCTTCACAACCACATGGTTTTCAAGTCCAGTCCCATTGCATGGCACCTTGAGCAAGTGTCTTCTATTCAATTCCCAGGCTGACCAAAACCATGTGAGTGGATTTAGTAGACAGAAACTGAAAGAAGCCAGCTGTATATGTGTATATATGTATGCATCCTTGTGTTTATCCCCCACCACTGTTTGACAACTGGTTTTGCTTTGTTAATATCCTTGTAAGTTAGTGGTCTGGCAAAAAAAAACGTACTGAGGTCAATTTGTTCAACTACACTCTTGAAAGCAGTCTCCCAATGTGGCCACAGTCCAGAGACAGAAACAAATAAAAGACAAAATAACAGTTTAGCAGAAACTATCAAGATCTTGCAATAAAACGTTAACTACAAATCCTTCAGTAAAATAAACAACCCTTACTTTATAAAGACTATACCTTATTGATAAAAAACCGTGTAACAAAACTTTTATTTTTTTTCATTCATCATCATCATCGGACGGTTCGACTGGGGTCTGGGAAGCCAGGAGGCTGCACCAGGCTCCAGTCTGATCTGGCAGTGTTTCTACAGCTAGATGCCCTCCCTAACGCCAACCACTCCGTAAGTGTAGTGGGTGCTTTTCATGTGCCATCGGCACAGGGACCAGAGGAGGCTGGCAATGGCCACAATCGGTTGGTGCTTTTTATGTGCCGCCGGGATGGAAACCAGTCAAGGCGGCGCTGGCATTGGCATTGTCTTAGATTAGTGTTATTTCCTATTTGCTCCTATATTGAAATCAAAAAGAAACGACTACTATTCCCTTCAAAATGTGCTTTTGTGACCTGGACATCAATGTTTTGAAACTGAACTATTTTCCATTACATTTCAGACAGCTTCAGCACTGAGTTGCTGAAGTAGAAATATTGTTATAGCAAATATTCTGCTCAATACCACAGATTTGCTCGTCACTTGCTTGAGCTCAACCACATGAGCATGTCCCTTAGTGGCTGACAATATGTGCATCTCTGATCATGAGCAGTAGTTGGGGAGAGGGCTTCTTTGGGCTTGGGTAAATGTAACAAAAGGAAAATTTGAAGGAAATATTAGTCATTTTTTGTACTTTTTAGGGGTAAACAAATAGGAAATAACAATTTCTACTCAAGGACAAAAATTGTGTTTACATAAATAAACTATTTTAAGATCTTTTTTCCTTTAGTTCCCCAGTCCCATATACAATTGTTTGATTCCTAAACACAGCCTAAATGTTTCAAAAACGTTTTACCTGTGTTGGTGACGAGATGAACTCCTGTTTCTATGATGTGATGGAGATGAAGAAGAGGACGAAGAAGAATGCTGCCGCTGAGAACGCCGTGTTGTTCTATTCCTCTTGTAGTGTTCAGGAGAGTTAGATCTTGGCCTTGACTTTGAAGTGGACCGATTCTTACGACTCCGATCAGCTGAATGGGATTTATGTGATCGAGATGGCTGTGCTGATTTCGACCATGACCGTCGGTCTCTGGCAACATGTGATTTGGAATGCGAACGACTGCGTCTTCTGCTTTTGTTCTGATGCCTTGAATCATTGTGTGAGGACTTTGAAGAAGATCTACTGTTTCTACGAGTAGAACGCCGATATCGGCTGTTGTGTTTGTCAGTGTGATCTGGACCCACTTGCTGAGATGACCAGCTGCTGTGTCTTGATTTATTCTCTTCCGTCTTTTGTCCATGACTTCGCTGCTTTGATGGTTTACTCCTCTTTCCACTACTTTCTCCATCATCTTTGCTGGCTTTTGTTTCATGATTCTCTTCCCCCTTTGTCTTTGCACTCTGAACTTCTACATCAGAATCCGAAGCATTTTTCCGGCTGCGTGATTTGGAACGAGATTCTCGATCCTTCGGAGACTTCCCTCCCCTTTTGTGCTTCTTATGCTTCTTGTGCCTAAAAATAAAAAAATTATGATAAATTATTTGCAACAAAAACAAAATCATTTTGATAATTAAACCTTATGATTATTATTGACAGTGATGATGATGAGGAATGGTGATAATGATGATGATGGTGGTGATGATGATGATGGTGATGGAAACAATGAATGTGGCAATCATTTTTGAAATTCACTGATAATAATGCTGATAATGATGACTCCACTGTTTTTATTATTTTCACAAAAGTCAACTCAGGCAAAGTTAGTTTTTTTATAATGTATTAGGAAAAATATTTGTGATAAAACAAGGAATTAATATGATATAAACCAACATTGGCTGTGTGGTCAAGAAGTTTGCTTTGCAACCATTGGGTTTCTGGTTCACTTCCATTGTGTGACCACCAAGTAAAGTGTTTTCTGTGATAGCCTCAGGTTGATCAATACCTTCAGTGAAACTGGTAGTCAGAAATTGTATGGAAGCTGGCTGCATATAAATGTGTGTGCACACATGCACAAGACAGAGGGTGTGCTTTTCTATTTGCGTCTTGACATTATGTGTGAGCAAAAACAGCATCACCCCATGTGATATCGTTGTTTACATCTGCTGCAAAAAATGCCAAGCTGTTGAACAGGTTAATGTTGAAATGACCAGAGGAATAGGAGAATCATACTTGGAAACAAGGGATGGCAACAGAAAGGGCACCAAGTCATAGAAAAACTTCATCAATAAGTCCTATGCAACCCATACAAGAATGGAAAAAGCAGAGATTGAAAACAATGGCAATGAGTAATGATAAACTGTCTTAATTTCCCTATTGTGTACCATTTAATATTCACCTGTTTTTTTTTTTTTGTTTTTTATAGTTTCCTAATGACAGTGATAAAAGATTTGTAAAATTAATTATGGCTGCCTCAAATTACGTGCTTATTTTGGGGGAAAAAACCCCCCTGAAATATAACAGTATATTTATTTGTTTATCTTTTACTTGTTTCAGTCATTAGACTGCAGCCATGCTGGGGGCACCAACTTGAAAAATTTTAGCTGAATGAATCAACCCCAGTACTTCTTATATCAGTCTGTTATGTCAAACTGTTAAGTTATGGGGATGTAAACAAACCAATACCAGTTGCCAAGTTGTGGTGGGGACCAAGTAAAGACACAAATATATACACACGACAGGCTTCTTTCAGTTTCTGTCTAACAAATCCTCTCACAATCCTTTGGTCAGCCTGAGGTACTTGCCCAAGGTACCAAGCAGCAAGGCAACTGAACCCAGAACCTTATGCTTGAGAAGCAATTTCCTACCACACAGCTACACCTGCACCATAACCGATCAATTTACCAAAATATTTTAAATATACTCGAGTATTTCAAATTATTTAATTGTTATTTAACTAAATTAAAGCTATTTCTAGAATTATGGTTTATTTAGGCATATATAAAAACTCAAGAAAAATGTACACATATCCTTATTTATGATGATGATCAATAATATATTTACCTTATTCATGATGATGATCAATAATATATTTACATGTTTCTTGAATTTTTATATTCTCATTTGTCCTGTTATTTTGGATTAGTAATAAATAGTGTTATCATGATATTTCAATAATTATTTCACTATTTGTGATTCCTTGGTTTGTTTTAGATATAACTAAGACCTTATTAGAACATGGCCATTAATTTGAAGGTCAAAAATTACTATGACGTATTGTAGTAAATATCAATCAAACGCTTCATTAAAATGTTATAAGTATTTAAAAGTAGCCCAAAGTTTTTAGATTAGACAAAATTGAGACTTCTAAGAAATATTTATTGCTTTTAAAAAAAGATACAATGAATGGTACAGTCTGTTCTGATAAGTGTAGTATTTTTTTTATTCATGGTAGGTAACTGCATAATTAGACAATATATTAATGTTTAACCCTTTAGTGTTTAGACTGGCCAAAACCAGCTGAAAATTTTCCCCTTTATTTGTTTGAACTGGCCAAATCCAGCTGTATCTGATTCCTCTATGAAATCACTAAAAATATCTACAAATCACATCACTGAATTCTCGTAGCTTTGAGATAATGTGAGATAAAGCCTTTCCTGCCTTTATTCAAGTAAAAATACTGTGAAATTTTTGTGACATTTTCGTTTTTTCATCATTTGAAGAGAAGTATATATCTTACTTTTTAACGAGATGGCATCAGCAAGTAGCAATTCCGACTTCAAAGGCTTTCCTCTTGATGATGTACAAAATATACATGAAAACCACAGTGATTTGTCTTTAGACAAATCATATTGATATTTATGAATCTTCGTTGGACGAGGAAGATTTCAATAATGAAAGTGATGAAAACGATACTGAAAACATTACTGCAACATGATTGAAGATTGCTACATCAACCACAATTCCTGATTTCACAGAAAGGACTAGTCCACAACACAGTCTACCTCCTGAAGCTTAACCATAGGACTATTTTTATTATGGTAGAGATAAAAGAATACACATACCACTTGTGTCGAGCGTAACCCTAACCCCTAAACCCCAGGTGTGCATATTCTTTACCTTCACCTTTATTTCTACCAAAAAGTTTTTTTGAAACTGTCGTGGATGAAACAAATATGCTCAACACATAATTTCTATTCTTGGAAGACTTCATCCACTATGGCAGCCAACTGATACTGTGGAAATATGAGCTTTTTTTACCATAAACATTACGTTTGATATCAAGCAGCTTCCTCGACTGTGGAACTACTGGATATAAGGTATGGTGATCCATATATCTCTAGCATTATGTCTGACTATAGTTAATTCATGTATTGTTTATGTAAAAAACCACAAGGTATCTCCACCACCAAAGGACTATGACCATTTGAAATTTCAGGTTGACAATGCATCTCAGTTACATGAGCGCTTTTATTCCAGAAAGCACAGAACTTGGAGAGAAGCAAAATTAACTGAGGTGGATGCCAACAGAGAAAATATTGACTTCCAGAAAGTGGAAAAAATAAATGGAAGGAAAAAAGTTTGAAGACATTGTTCGCTGTAAAAAAAAAATGTAAAAGGATATCAGGTCAAGACTTCATATATGTGTTTGTTTTGTAAAGTGCCCTTGTGTAAAGGGTGCTTTGGACAGTTTCACGGCAGAAATATGGTGTAACTATACTTTGTTGTTTCATAGTAATACTATCATATATTCCTTTCATTTTATTACAAATAATATATGTAAGTGAGAAATACATATTAATTTTCAGTATCTTATACACCTGTATTCACCTTTGTCTCACCTGTTAATGAGCTTTTTTTATTAGATGCATTCTGTTATGTAAATGTATTCATTAAATTGTATGAGAGTACATAGCCAATGGTATATTGACTAGTAAAAGAGTTTTGTATTTTATTTTCTATGAAAATGTTGGAATGAAATATAGAGAAAGAATAAAATTTTGTACCAATTATACCTGTATTTTAATTAATTCAAATGAATGTCCCTCATCTTGAAAAGTGACAAAATCGTTGACAGTTGACATCTGGGATAATTTTATTAACAAATCAAACAGGTTAAGTTAGAAGCATTAAGAATTTCAATGTTAATGTTTATTCATAATTGCTTTTACACCTGTTATTTAAATTTACCTGCCCAAAAAAGTCAAATTTAATAAGCAAGATCAGCTGAAATTACATAACTATAATCCAATAGTATATTAGCACCCACTGACAAAATTTCAAATCTGTATATAAGAAATTAAAGTCACAAGAAAATAGTGTGGACACCCCTCTTGAACCTCAATAATTCAAAACAATGTGAACAAATAAGCATTACATTTGAGAGATTAATCTGAACACTAAAGAGTTAAACAGGCACTTACTTTTTCTCCTTATGCTTTTTAACATCATCTTTATGGTTGTCTCTGAAAGAGAAAAAAAAAATCAATCAAGCATGAGAATTTGTTAAAGAAATTTTTTTAAATCATCGACCTTAATTTTATTTTTAATAAATGTAGCTATCTTTAATGAGGGCAATGAATTTCAAGTAAATTATTTCCAAAGAGATTATTTATTTACCATTCATTAGAAGCACATTATTCCACAAGCAATATGTTCAATTAATTTTCTATACCAATATCAGACAGTTGTGAGCATTACTCATGACTGTGTGATGAGTGGTTACATAAAACTCTGAAATTTGTGAAGTCTTGAGCTTCAAATATAATACTATATATAATTTAATTATAGTTTAACTCGACTCCATATGACTTCAAATTTGACAGTGCTCACTAAACTTTAAACCATAAAATTATATGTAACCCCCTACAAAGGTGATGAGTACCACTTGTGCGCGTGTATGTTCTTTTATTTGTTTCAATCATTTGACAGTGGCCATGCTGGAGCACTGCCTTTTAGCCGAAGAAATTGACCTCAGGATTTATTCTTTGTAAGCCTGGTACTTATTCTATCAACCCCTTTTGCCGAACCACAAAGTACAGGAACGAAAACACACCAACATCAGTTGTCAAGCGAGGGTGGGGATCAAAGAGACACACACACACATACATGATGGGCTTCTTTCAGTTTTTGTCTATGAAATCCACTCACAAAGCTTTGATTGGCCTGAGGCAAAAGTGGAAGACACTTGCCCAAGGTGTCACACAGTGGGACTGAACCCAGAACCGTGTAGTTGGGAAGCAAATTTCTTACTACACAACCATGCCTGTACATATATGTGTGTGTGTGTGTGTGTGCGTGCACGTGCGCTACTTTGGCATGTGATCTACAACTTAAAGGGCAATTACTTCAGGTTACTTTTTAGTTTACTTTTCAATTTCTAAAAAGACTTTACAATAAATTCTTTTGTACATGCTTAACATTATAAATGAATTTTTTCAAAATTCTTACTATTTTAATAATAATAAAACTATATTTCATTTATGTCTTAGTAAATAATAATAAGAAACCAAGAATAAACAATATAACAATTAAAATAAGCATGTAGATCACACAAGTTTGCCAGCCATGAGCTTTGCAACGTAAAGAAACTAAAAACTAACTAAAGTAATCACCCTTGAAGTTGTAGATCACATACCAAAGCAGCACCTATATATATTCTGGTTTAAGCAGCACACATAAGTAGCATCACAAATAAGAGAACAACTACTACAAGAGTATCTCAGGCAATGAATGAGAACAATCTAGCCAATCGACTGACCAATAGGTTTGGTCCAAAATTCTGAGTATGTTATTAAATAACAACAGGCATCTGGAAAAAGGCTGGAGTGTACATGACCATAACTTTAAAACTATAAGACACTAGTCTGAATATATCAGAGTATAATAATGATAATTACTTATCTTATAAATTCAGATGATAATAATAATATTGTTGTTGCCCCAGTACAGCCTTGATGATGCTGACCTAAAGACATTCCAGATGTGACAATCTAAACATGGTTTTCAGGAATAGTGTATCCAGGACTAAATCATCCAATATGTCCTTCCTTTTCCAAGGCAGTATAATCCCCACCACAGACATTGTAGCATATCCTTAGTTTTACTGTATTAAAATGGTTGGTATTAGGAAAGCAATTTAACACTAAAACAAATGCAACTATCAGAAAATCCAGCTAATGCAACTACGGAAAAACAAAAATTAAAATGATGAAGATAAACAATGAAATAATCAGTTTATTATTTTAATAGTATTAACTCTTTAGCATTCACATTAGTCTGTCACAAGTAATGCTTATTTATTCACTTTGTTTTAAATTAAGCATGCATTATCTTGTAACTTTGAGATTTTGATGAGGCAACAGTTAATTTCTTAGAATGACATTATAGGGTAGAATTGAGAAACCAGATCTGGCCAGTTTGAACATAAAAATAGATAGAATATTTTGGCCGGATATAGCCGGTTTAAATAGTTGGCTTAGTAATAATTAGTAGAATACACTAAATAATCAGTATTGTTGAACAGTATTGACAGCAATACAGGTATGATCAAGTTTTATGTAACAGTGCATAAAATTAAGAATGCTGTATTGATGTATATATTTGTATGAAAATTATCTATTCAAAAAGGCTTTAGAGATTTGGAAAATAATTACTGATTCTTTAAAAGTAAATATTGTTAGTTAACACTATGTCTATTTTTTTTTATAGACCTAAAAAGACCTTAAGTCATGCAATGTAATTCCATCTTCTTAAAGATAGATGTTTTATAAACATTTTTAGATTGTACACCATCCATTTTCCCATGCTAACATTTTAAAATATTTTTACGAGTAACTCAGAGGAGGAAGGGTAGTACAGTGACACTTTCAGGGCCTCCAAGACTAGTCAGAGGAAGTGAAGGAGTTATCCTCAGAACAGAGACCTAGTTTGATTGCTTGCAACAGAGCAGACTCCACTAAAGGTACCCAAGGACCAATTGTGGTGTTAAAATAGGTCTTCTGTCTAAGAACAAGAACAGCCCTTCAAAAGGGCTTCTACATAGTTTCTGCCAACCAAATTTTACTCACATGGTTCTGGTCAATGTGAAACAATGGCAGAAGACAATGAGACTGAACCCCAAACCCTATAATTGTGAAGCAAACTTCTTAATCACACAACCATGCCAACATGAGGATAAACTAAAGAATTAAGATAATTGTATTAAATGTTAAATTAGGTTCTTCCAGAAAAGGATGGACAACATTTTTTTTTAAATTTATAACCAGATCTGCAAGAATATAAGAAAAGTACAAACCTGCTCTCTTCAGCAACCTTATTAGATTTGGATGAATCAAGCTGGGCAGCATCACGATGAGAATGAGAATCTTTTGTACGTTCTTTCTCCAATGGTGAACGACTCCTCTTGGACTCACTGCCTTTCTCTACACTTTGTCTCTTAGATCGATCAGATTCACGCTCACGCTGTCTATCTCTGTCTCTGTCTCGACTTGATTGTTCTTTACTCTGCTCTTTTTTCCGATTTCGACGATCTCTGCTGTTGCTTCGACGACTGTCTTTCTTCCAGTCATCAGCCTCCCTGTCTCTGTCCTTACTCTCGCTATGAACACGCCAACCATCGTGGTCAGTGCTCTCGCGATTCCGGCTTGAATTCTCAGAATTTTTCTGTCGGTTTGACTCAAGTGTATCTCCCTTCACCCAGCGGGTGGAGTTGCTAATTTCCTTTCCTGTTGAATCCAATTTATCTCCTTTCAACCAACGAGAACTGTTAGGGTTCTCTTTAGCAGCTGCAACAGTCTTCACACCATTATCTACCTGGCGGATTCTATCTAGTTCCCGACGCCAATGTGGCGGAGTAATGCTACCATCTCTACTCCGAGACCGGAAACGCTACAAAAAATATAACATTAAATCAAAATAAAGATATCGTGATAAAAAAAAAATGCAATAAAAAACAATGTAATCTACTGATTCTAGTAACACAAAATCTACAGTCACTGCATTTTGGCAAACAGTTAATATCAATATAAATTTTTTGTGAGTAATAGTCAATATTTTCACTCCTTAATTCATGTGAACTGACTGCATGAAGGCCAGCTGTGGTTGAATGATTAACAGGTGAATTTTCTTACCTATCTTTGGAATCTAACGCTATCATTTGATTTAAGCAAGACAACTTTTCTTACTCCTTAACTGAAGGTATATTCAGTGAGGGTGTATGTAAATTTGTGAATGAAGATACTTGGTTCAGTGGTTGGGGTATTTGGCTAACAACCATAAGGTCATGAGTTCGATTCCCAGCAGTGTGTTATGTTCTTGAGCAAGATGCTTTATTTCACGTTGCTCCAGTTCACTCAGCTGGCAAAAATGAGTTGTAGTTCTACCTGTAATTCAAAGGGCCAGCCTTATCACATTCTGTGCACACTGAATTTCACTGAGAACTACTTTAACCCTTTTGTTATCATATTTCTGTTGAGATGCTCAGTGTTTCTTTCACTTACTTTAAATATAACAAAGAATTTAGTAAAATAACATAGTTATAATTAAGCTAGTGTTAGGAACATAAATTGTGACTAAGGTTTGGTGGAAGATTTTAATTCAAAACTTATGAAAACAAGACATTTGTACTACAGAGCCAGAGCCGGTTTCAGCCGGGTTGGTAACGAAAGGGTTAAGAGTACACGTGTCTGTGTTATGCTCAGTCAATTGCATGCTAATTTCACAATCAAGCTGTTCCGTTGATTAGATCAACTGGAACCCTAGTCATCATGTCAGTATTATGTAAATTTGTAAAAACACACTAATATCTCATTAAAGTATTCAGCCTACACTAGTATTGAAAAAGAAAATGAAAGGGAAACTGTTTGATAAAAAAAAAAAGCTTATCTTCAAATAAGCAATTTGTAATAAACATTCAACATTAGCCCATTGTGCTGGGACATTATATAGTCTCTCTCTCGAGCCAATGCATTCAATAAGTAACAACTTATCACAGTGTCTGTGGCATTTAAGTGACTGAGAGCATGAGATGCTTCTGAATGGGACACCAGTCATTGCATAGTTAACCCCCAGCAGCTGCTAGTATTCATTTTCAAATGACAAGACCAGAGCAAGATGAAATGAAATTCTTTGCTCAAAGAGCAATGTGCAACCCAATCTGGAAATTAAACCCACAACCTAACCACTAAGCCACACACCTTCATTACATAATGTTACAAAATAATTCATTTAACAGATCACCCTTCACAACACCTGTACCATCCTTTCTCAAATCTCCATAGAAATTTATCATTGATTACTTATTTTTGAGAACAAATGAAACATTCACTTTTGCACAGTCATTGAGGCAATTCAGATATTGGGATTAATCAAAGCCCTTAAAATAAATGATTCTTAAATAGATAATTTAGTATGGTTTCCAAAATAAACAGTATTTTTACAGCATATAAAATTATAACAAATTATACATTTGCAGTGTGGAAGGTGTTTACAAGCCATTTAAGAAACACACAAAATCCGTTAGATTCACTTCAACATTTAAAATTAATTTGTCAAAATATTTTAGTCGCAGCATGGAATTTTGTTAGTGAACAGGTCGGGGTCTCAAAGTGATGAAAATATTTTGACAAATTAAATTTAAATGTTGAAGTGAATCTAATGGATTTTGTGTGGTTCTTAACCCTTTCGTTACCAAACCGCCCAAAGCCGCCCGAAATTTTTGGTTAATGTGACCAAACCGCCCGAATTTACCTATTCATATTTAAATGAGAATATCAGAGCAAATCTCTTTAGTACATTCGTGAAAACACGTATTATACTTCGTAAAGAGTTCAACTACAGTTTTGTACAAAAATCGAAGTGTAATTTTAATTCCGTGAATTTTGGGAGATTTTTTCCTGAAATTTGTTCCTATTGTGTTTTCAAAATTTGTAATTCTGACAAAAAATGGATACAAATTTCATTATATCAAGCAACGAGTCAGAATTCGAAGGATTTTCTACTGAAGAACTTCATAAATCTAACTCTATGACTGAAAAAAAAAAGCATGTGGTATTTGATAATGAATCTGATGTTTCATTTTCCGAAAGTGGAAACAGTGAATCCGAGAGCTCCGACAGCGATAAAGAAAATGAATTGGCACCTGAATGGAGTGAAAATTTAAAAACTTTCTTTCGGTGATGTTTCTGAAGAAACTGGACCAAGCCACAGACTTTCCCAGAAGAGTAAAGCCTTAGACTATTTCTTTTTACTTTTTCGAATGAGCCTATTTGAAATCATTACAGCGAAAACGAACCGTTACGCTAAATGTAAACAAAACGAAAGAAAGTGGTTTCCCATAACCTTAAATGAAATTAAGACTATTTTGCCATAAATATTATTATGGGTATCAGAAAGTTACCCAGAATAACAAATTCTATCATAAAATTTTGTTGTATACCCAATTGAATATTAGCTAATAACCCATTTTCTATAGCGATGTTTGAACAAAATTTTAATAATTTTATATTTTGTTGAATTTACCTGTATCTACCTGCAATTAGAGTCACTTTGTGACAAAAATTATAGTATAGAATTGGTTGAGAACATCTCATTAAATTATCTTCCAAAATTCACGTTAATTTATTGATAAATAAAAAAGTTATAGTTGTTTAATGAAACCAGACTAAATTTATGATTACGTTGGAAATTAATTGAAACACATAAGGGGTGTATTTTGGTCAGAAATATAGTAACGAAAGGGTTAAATGGCTTATAAACACCTTCCATGCTGCAACTATTTTTGTTCCAGCACACGATCTCAGATCAGGTCACTTGCTATGCAAGTACATCTCTGTAAATTATACATTATTTTCTAAAACATCACTATTCTAGTAAAGGACAATCCTAATAGGATTGTCCTTTACTAGAATATTGAACCTAATCCATGTACTGGTAGCTCAATATGCTATTCAGTGATGTTTTAGAAAATAATACATTGGTATTGGGGACTTCCAGTTTTTATTTCAAATTTTACAAAATACTCAATGATTTTTAAGCACAGGTCACAAACAAAACTAAAAGGCATCTTTTTCTTAAATATACTTCAAATTGTTGATTATAATTTAGACATTGTAATATCTGAAAGGAAATTTTCCATTTCACATAACTATTTTGTCATTTCCAAGTTAAAACTTGTTATATGGACACTAAGAGAGCTTGAAATATTATGAAGATCAAAATTTATCTTTCAGATCAACAAAGTTCCAAAATATATCTAGTCTATGATCATCTTACATGTGTCAAAAGATATGATTTATCAATTATAGATGATTATCTTCAGGTGATTAAAATTTTGAAGTAATTAGAAACAGGTGCTGTGTGAAATCACAAAAACCAAAAAGAAAGACAAAGGATAAACTTACAAAACTTCCACGACCCTTGATTTTTCGACCTGTGCTAGAATATTTTGTGCCTCTGCCTTTGTAGTTGGAATCTGGATATTTCCTGTGTGTTTCTCCACGAACTGGAGAATTCCTGAAATAAAGTACATTCATCATTATCATCATCAATACCACAACCACTTACACCAACATCATCACTCTTATATCTGCTTTCCATGCTGACATGGGTTGAGCAGGTATTCATGTTCTAAGATCATATTTGGAATTACTCCAATCCTAAATGAATCAGAGGACCACATCTTACTTGAAAACAGGAAAAATTTCGTATTTCAAATAAGTATTCTGTTGATGACAATTGCATTATTTCCAAATAAAAGCTGATCACTTTCTACTTCTAACAGATGTAGAAGCACTTGTAATTCTTTTTAATTCTAGAACAAGGCCAGCAATTTTAGATGAAAGAGTTTGTCAATTACTTTGACCCCAGTACTTGACTGGTACTTTATTTTATTTACCCTGAAAGGATTAAATACAAAGTTGACTTTGGAGGGATTTGAACTCAGAAGGTAAAGAACCAGAAGGAATACCTCTAACCATTTTGTCCTATGTGTTAACAATTCTGCCAGCTCAGAGCCTTATGCTTATCGAATATAATAAAACACTAAAATAATGATTTCTTAAATTAGTGAAAAGGCCAGAATTTTTTAAGAGAATTGAATGTGATCATGACTAATTCATCAAATCAGGAGGGATGAAATGCAAAACTGACCTAACAGGATTTGATCTCAGAATATAATGACATCTAACTTCTTAAGTAAATACAATGATGATAAGGAAATACTAACCTGGATTTATCTTGCAACTGAGGATTGCCTCGATAGAGAAATTTGGGTGCTGGGACATCAGGTATCTCTTCAGGCCGTACAGAGGAAACTTGAGCAGAGTCCTTTTTCGAATCTGATTCAGCATCATTTCTAGGAACAAGAGAAAAATTGTCACTACATTATAATTTATATCTTTCAATTCTCTTTCCCTCCTATCTAATATTTCAATAGCATATGGGTGACTAACAAAAGGAAAACAAAACATAAACTGAAGATATTAATACTGATTTCAAATTTTGGCACAAGGGCAGCAATTTTGGGGGAGTTGGGTAAATCAGTTACATCAACTCCAGTGCTCAACTGGTTCTTATTCTATCAACCCTGAGAGGGATGAAAGGCAAAGTCAACCTCAGTGGAATTTGAACTCAGAACATGAGGATAGATGAAAATGCCGCTAAGCAGTTTTTGCCCGCCAAGCTAACAATTCTGCCATGAAGTAAATGTTGAAAATTTTGATGTTGATGGATATATTTATAAAAGTTGTTTTATTTCCATTACTTCAAGGAACTCATCTTTTAGGAAAAATAATTCTAGTATGGAGCTGAATTACTAAACGCTTATACAGTCATTAGTTTAAAACCAGCTACATCTATTGTTTCATATTCATATGAAGTTCCTTTGAAGAAAAAAAATAGATGTTGGGTGACAACAGTTGGTTTAACAATGGAAGACAACCTTTCATTCCTATGTACTTCTTGATTTTGAAGATACAAAGGAATAGAATTCATAGATATAAATGAATAAAAATTGCTACAAATAGTGATTTCATAATTATCATTCTAATATATTTTTTAATGTTAAATTTTGCAGACAAAATATTAAGTCTTTTTCCATACAAGAATGAGCTCAATTGCTCTGCAAATTTAGATACCGTTTTATCAGAACTTATACATTAATAAAATTTTTGCATGCTAAAAACTCTTATGTAAATAACACAGCTCTCTGTTCGTATGTATCCCTCGACTTAAAGAGACAGAATTGGTATTATTCAGCTGCTATGGGGAAGGGATGTAGCACTTATTTCCAGCTGTAGAAAGACTGAAAACTGCTAGTAATTATTGTTGGAAAATAACCTAGACTACAGCTATCACTCACAACTGAGGATGACTTGGTATCACATACTATGCTCTTATTGATTGTTTTAGGCGTTCATGTACTTGCAGGGAGGCATAGACACCTTCTCAGCTCTTCTACACTTGATCTAGCAAAACAGACAGAATGTGAGGAGAGAATTGCACCAGTAAAACACCTACAATGCAAAGAGAAGGCTGGTACTTTATGAAACCCAAAAAGATGAAAAGTAAAGTTGACTTTGACAGGATTTGAACTCAGAATGCAGAGAGCTGGAACAAATACCACAACACTGATGCTTTAAAGACTTGTTCAAAAACAAGTGACAAATAAAACTATATCAGGGTTGTCAAATAAGAGTTCATCTAATTAAATATCAAGCAAGAGAACCATTTTTTGAACAGAAAAATTTTCTACCTTTCAAAACCTAGTTTGATAAAGTAGAAAGCTTATCTGGATACTAAAAATTTCATTTAATGAATCACCTTAGGAAGTTATGGCAATTTTCTTACTATCCCAACAGAAAATAGTCTTTAAATAGAGAATTTCAAAACTATTATGAAGGTACAAGACAGACATGAAGAATACGAAAAAAGAAACTATTATTTCTTTTCAAGGTGAATGAAATGGGGGGGGGGGCTAAAAAGAAACTTACTTTGATTCTTTCTTTTTCTTCTTTTTTTTCTCCTTCTTCTTCTTTGATTTCTTTTTCTTCTTCTTTGATTTCTTCTTTTTCTTTTCAGTATCACTTTCTGAAGCCGAAGAGCTAGAGTCTGAAGATGATCCTGATGAGGAAACTGATTCACTTTCTGACTCATGTCGTCTCTTCTTAGCTAATCACAGAAATACAAAGAATATTATATAGAATAGCTGACAAAGGGCTGTACAGGAACAGAAAAATATCTTAGAAACAGTTTATAAAATTCAAAAAAAAAAAAAGAAGTTAACTTTGTGTACCTGAAATGTCAAAATTCACACTCCACTCACAGCACACAAACTTATTCATTATAAATTCAAAGATAACCTAAAGAATCATTCTACTAAAAAGGAAATCTTAAAAAGAAAAGCAGTACTATACACTACCTTTCGGCTTCATCTGCAACACCAATTCTCCACAGTTAGCCACTCTGACCTGCTCTAAAGGACTGCTTTGACTGTTTGTCTTCTCATTCTCTATCTGGCAAACAACGTCCGTTCCATTAATCACACGACCAAATACAACATGAACCCTGCAATACGAGGAGAAAAAAAAGGAAGGTAGAAACTTCAGCTAAATCATGATTCATTGTCTAGGCAAAAATCCCATTTTCATTCTTAACTCTTCAACATAAAACCTTATTAAATTTAATTATCATAAAGGCATTGCACTGCTTTATAATTTATGATTACATAAAAAGAAAATCACAGACTTAGAGAATCTATTTTTAATGTAATTTTCCTGTCCCAATATCAAAAGACTTTTACAGGTCTTTTTCTTCATGTGAACATGAGTTGAATGATTTTACAAAATGTGGATACTGGCTTGAATTGTTAGTTGCAGTATCTAAAACATGGATGCTCCTTAATACTAACCAATCAACCATCAAGTGGGAAAAAGCACACATCTTCAATGATAGTCAAAAAAAAATACTAATGACTAGGCTTGAAATAAAATATTATAGTACATTTAACATTCAGTTACTACTTGCTAATTATCTGAGGAAAGAAAAACTAGAGACAACTATAATAACCTTTGCAAGAATTATGATGAAAATGTTCTAAGTAAACAGCTGAAGTTGATACAAACGTTTTTGCTTTTGTCCAACTGTAATTCAATACGGCATAAAGAATTAAATTAATAAAGTAAAAATGCTCATTTACATATCAAAATATTCATTACTTGAATATAACAGGTCAGAAAACTTACCCATCCAAATGTGGTGAATTTCTTGTTGTTCTGGAAATATAAATATAAAAAAAGAAGACAATGAAACTGAGTATTAACACATGTACACACAAATACACACAAATACAAAAACAAATCTTCATAATCCTGAAATGATATATTACCAAAGTAGTATACACCAAAAGGACTAATAGCCTCATCTCTCAGCTTCGATCAAGTCAATGACCTTCTACAAAGCTCAAGTGCAATTCAACTGGAATGCTACTCCTGTATCTCGGATACTGACAGTACTTAGTACAAAATTATCCAAGACCACTTCTGAATGGGACTATTCAATTTCAATTGCTGACTCACATATTCGTGGCAGATTCGAGGCCAAAGATAGGCCCTATGGCCTAGTGCCATCATTTAGCATTGGCTTTCCATGCTGGCATGCGTTAGACAGTTTGACTGAAACTGGTAAGTTGCAGGGCTACATCAGATTCCAATCTGACTTGGCATGGTTTCTACAGCTGGATGCCCCTAATGCCAACCACTCCAAGAATGTAACGGGTGCTTTGTACATGTCACTGGTACAGGTGCCAGTTGTGACACCGGCATCAGCCATGACTACAATTTCACTTGGCTTGATGGGTCATCTCAAACACAGCTTCTATAAGGCCCAATGTTTGAAGGGTGCTTCTTACATACCACAGGCATAGGCGCCAGTTACATGACACCGGCATTGGCCCCGACTATGATTTCACATGGCTTGACAGGTCTTGTGTATATGCTCCATTTAGGATTTTTTTTACTGATACCTGTCCCTCCCCTGTGCCTCTTCTATTGCTACTTTGACAGCCTCTGCTACTGAGAACTAGATACCTATATACCTCCTCCAATCATTTTGCCTTCTTCGATTACTCATACTGTGTATGAATCCTTATTTAAATTAAGACTCTTCCTGAGCACTTTAGAAGACATTTAAGATCTATTACCAACCAAGAAAAAGATTACACATTGACAAAAGATGATGGGATATAAAGGACAAATATATATAGGAGCAGGAAATCAATTACAGAGGAAAAATTGAGTAAAATATTCAATATAAGTTTGGGCAGTGAGACAATATGGTGGATGAGATCAAGTTGTCATATACCCAACGGAGAAGGTTTCAAAGTCTCTGTTCATCGAAGCAGCACATGCAGAACCTGAAATGTCTTAGATTACATGTGACAGCACCTGTGAGTGTGAAAAGCTAAAAAACAGTTAATGGTGGTAACATATGCATAAGAGTTTGTGTTAAGGAGCAAATTAATGCATGGAAAGAAAATTATGGGAATAATACCTGAACTTTGGGTAGATCATACATTCATGGAACAGATGCAAGAGAAAAGAAACAGATGGGATCCATAGGTGGGTTACTTCCATAACATATGCTGCAATGGAGCAGTGACAGAAAACTTTAGAGGTAAACCAGAAATGAAAAAAATTTCAGGTAAAGAGATCCGTTAGTGCATCCTGCAATGGAGCAATCTGAAGTAAAACCTTCAATCTAAGCAATGAAAGAGATAAAGGCCATAGGCAGACAACTCAGGAGGTTTGCTTGCCAGACAACTGAAGGCCTTGCTTATGTCAAAAACAACAACAATGTCTTCTTGGAAGTTTTCATGGTTGAGAGACCAGTGGTGTGTGATATGCTAGGAGAGTCTTCAGTAGATCTAGCTCAACAAAAGCTATAATTCCATTGAATAGGAAAGAGATTTTAGGTGTGAAAAAAGTTTATGTTTACAACTATCCCTAACACTTTAGAGATGCTAGAAGTGAAGACAGTTCATCAGTAGTTGCCATGCCTTTCTATAAGACAAGGGGCAATTCCCAACTAACAGAAAGATTGAATAAGTTAGGCAAAAAAAAAAAGAGCCAGCAGAGGAATGCAGGATTTGAGAATATTTGAAAATACTGTGTCACAGCTATTGTCTAGGGAGGTGCCTTGTTGTATGTGCAGTGTAGAAGTGGAAGCAAAATGGGCAGCAAATATTGTGGCTTCATCAGAAGGAGAGCTACTTACAGAGACATCTTGGTTGAGGAGTGACAAGTAGGAGATTCTGCAAAGTTAGTAGAGATCATCTTGACCAAGGTCCACAAAGCTCAGTTGCAATATAGGAAGTAGGAAACTTGCAGGCCATGTGATGTGCAAAGACACCTTTTGCTTTCTTGATGGCTATCTTGCAGATTTCACGCTGATGGATGAACTCATTCCAGGTGGAAACGGTGGGTTACTTCCTTCAAGTGTTGCAGGCAGTGTTCTTCCTCTGTATAGCTGCAAGCGAACTACTGCAGGGTTTTGGTATTGTGGGTTTTAGGCGTGTGAAGAATATGGAGGGGCATATCTAGGCAAGTGATATCAGCTGTCTTATGAGTCAAAAGCAATGCACACATACTACCAAAGTTTAGAACTGAGAGTGGGTTGCCTTGATTAGGTAATAATTAGATTTTAATATGGACTAAGATTGTATTGGCTGGACAAAAGTTAGTTTGAGAGGTGAGAAAGAATGACAAATATGTACACTGTTCAGAGATAGAGATATAAGTAAATGATAAAACTAATTGGTGTGGACAACAAAAATGGTTAACAATTTGGCCTCTACACCAATGGTGATTGTGTAGTTTGAGTGTGAGAGCCAAGGGGAATTAAGTATATTTGGATCACTAAAGCTGATAACTTCAGAGAGAAGTAACACGAGATGAGATAGTTGCAAAACGACAGATAATGCAACATCTACTTGTGAGTGTTTAGAGGGAGTTACAGAGAAGTAGAGACAGTAGATGTACTTAGAACAGAAAAAAAAAAACACTTAGAGAAAATGTAACTGTAAGACTTTACTGTTATCTAGTTATCACTACACTACAGGTGAATTCAAACCTACACAACCAGATTCAGAAAAGTTTTTCCTAGAGCAGCTTAATAGATGAATATGACCCTTATTGAAATTATATATATATATATATATATATATATGAGGAGTCAAGTTTATATTTGGAACTGTGATCATTGTATGATATATCTATTATACTATATGTAATTATTGTTGTAACTGCTTTTGCTATATTTGCTCTTTTATATTTCCATTATAATTAGATAATCTCAGTTAATGTTTCTCGATATAGTGTATCATGTATGCGGAACTCTACTGTATATTTAAATAGAATTATTTTTTACTGTTTCACATACATTTTTCTATGCTTGCATGGATGACAGGAGAGTTTATTTGTTGGAGTTAATGTTAGCACCCTTAAATGCCCAACTTACTGTGAACCTTTCACCATGAGATAGGAGAGGTGTGCAATTTTTTATCTTATCAGGCAAACTGGGGCAAATAACATTAGTTACCTTGATCAGAGGGACAACACAATCATAAGAGTTGAACTTATGACCATGCATTCAGTAGTCTAGCAGTTAAACATCAGCAACTGTCCCTCGAAAAAACTCCAAGATACTACCAAATACAACATGCAGATCAAAACATTTCAAATAATTCACACATATCAACTGGACAAGTATACAACACCATTGAATTCAACATGAGGCATTTACCAACACATGCAAGATAGTTATTAGGAAACCAAAAGATGCTATTGCACAACCTGCAATTTCTCCTGCCTCCCAAATTGCAGCTGGGTTTTCTAGAATCATTTCATTAAGGCCACTACTAACTTTTCAGAATTGTCCTACCTGTCGTTTCTGAACCATGATGGCTCTGTAAGAAGTCTTCTTCTGATAAAGCTGCTACATTTTCTACCAATTTTGCCTTCAACTTGACACACTGGTCTTTCCAAACCCTCCTTCATTCAATCTCTTTCATCCTCACATGTACATAGTCACCAAGTGGGAAAGTTCCAATTACCCAACCCAATAATGTGATTGGTCTGAGAAAATCCCTTCTATTAACTTCAAACTGTCCCTTCTGTTAACTTCTAGAACTAGCACCTCCCTTACAAAATTTTTCAATCTTCCTCACATTACAAGAACCTATCCAAATCTATGAAAACATGCAATGCTGTATTTCATTTCCAAGAAAGGACTTCTTTGATTTTTCATCACAAAGGTAAACTATTATTACTTCATTATCATTAGTTCCTTTTCAGTCATCTCCAATAGTTTCCACAGATTCAAATCAAACAGATTTTTTTCCCTATACCACATATTCAAGTCACCCAACAGCTCCAAAATAATACATATCTCAAGGAAAACAGTCTTGCACTACACATGAACAATGCACAAACCATTAAAATCACTGCCAATGTCAGGGCACACAATCTCTGCTGGTGATTTTTACATTTAAACACTGCCAAAACTACATCTGTAACACTAAGATTCTTTGCCACAGCTAGAAAATTAGCTCCAATCAGTTGCTAGCTTTCTATGAAGCTAAAGTATACCTCACACACCTGGTGGTGCTGTTGCTATATGCACACAGAAATTTTCTCAACACATCTATAAAACTAACCACTCTAACCACTATGTCATAAATACACTGCTGCTTCAACCACTGGTATACATAGTTTTTGTCTCTCTGAACTAGATGGTAACATAGGCCTTCCATCCAACATTTCCCCTTCTCCCACAACTCCTACTTTGCCATCGCTTAAACTGCACACAAACTGTTTGCTTGTCTTACAACTAATTAACATTCAAGACCTAGTCTTCAGCAGTTAAATATATACAGGAACAGGCATATATAACATTAACAAACTGGTTTCTATGTAATTTTAATTAACAAACACATTTGTTACTTTCTATTTATGGTACAAAAAATATATTTTGGCCAAAGCCATTTCCCTTAATTAGTACAAATAGATCGTTGTAAAATAGAAATTAGAAACTTACATAAAAAACTGAGATCCATTTGTATCTTTTCCACGATTAGCCATAGAAAGAAGATATTTCTGGTCATGTTTCAAGATAAAATTCTCGTCTGAAAAGATAAAAAATATTAAAAAAACTCATTCACTTTGACTTGATTATATTTCAATTATTTTTCACATGTGCTCACTCTCACACACAAAAAAAAAATGAAAATAAAAACTAAAATTTTAAAGCTTTTAAAATTATATATATATATATTAGTTAGTCAGACACACCTACCAGGCCAATGCAAGCCATATTAAATCACCAAACTACATACCAGCAAATACGTACCAGGAAACACTCCTCCATATATAGATTCTCCACCAGTACCATCACCTAAACAAAAAGTCAACAGATTTTTAGAAACTTAACACCACAATTTTTTTTTTATTCATATTTAACTCCTTCGTAAAGTAGCTGTTACAAACTGCTAAATTTATATTAACATAAAGATGGTCATTTTGTATAGTGTCTAATTTAAATTTGTTCAAATTTCGTCATCATCATCATTTAGCACCTGTTTTCCATGCTGGTAAAGGTTACATGGCTTAACTGGAACTGGTAAGCCAGAGAACTGCACCAGACTCCAATCTGTTTTGGTGTGGTTTCTATGGTTGGATGCTCTTTCTAACACCAACTACTCTACAGAGTGTATTGGGTGTCTTTTACATGTCACCGGCACGGGCACCCCTTACGTATCACCGGCATGGGCGCCCCTTACGTGTCACCAGCACGAATGCCCCTTACGTGTCACCGGCACGAATGCTCCTTACGTGTCACCAGCACAAATGCCCCTTACGTGCCACTGGCATGAGTGCCCCTTGCGTGTCACCGGCACAAGTGCCCCTTACATGTCACCAGCATGAGTACCCTTTATGTTTCACCAATACAGGTCCCTCTTATGTGTTTTAATAAAATAATAAAGTTTTTTTTTTCCATCTGCCATCTACAAAATTATTACCAATAAATCTGCTAGTAATACATCTATTGCATGTGATTTTGTTGCTGCTTAGTCCCATGTTAGCCTTGATCAAGCAGAACCATGATTAACCCTTTAGCAATTAAAGTGGCTATATCTGGCCCAAATATTCTGTCTGATTTTCAAAACATGCAGAGTTGGGCCTCACAGAAACTTTAACCTTTTAGCATTTAAATCGGCTATATTTGGACAAAATATTCTATTTGCTTTATATTCAAACTGGTCAAATATGGTTTCTCACACCTACCCTACGAAGTCACACTAAAAGTAAACAGTCATATCATCGAAATCTCAAAGCTACAAAATAATGCATGATTAATTCAAAACAATGTGAATACAAAAGCATTATAATTGACAAAGTAATCTGAATGCTAAAGGGTAAATACACTAAAAACTTTTACCCTGTATATGTGTTGCTGAAATTAGGGTGCATCTAATATGCTCATGCATTTTTTTATGCCATCAAATAGGGTACTTACTTATTTTTATACTAAATTGTTGAAAAAACACCTTTTACTGTCTTAACTATAAACAGGGAGAGACACTTTAAAGTGTGGTACAGTGAATGAAAGAGATAACATCAGTATAATTTCTTTTACAGTCAAATTCATCATCATCATCAACATCGATTTTTCATGGGTTTGATGGTTAGACCAGAGCTGGAGAGCTGAACCAGTCTAGTCTGATTTGGCTTGGTTTCTACAACTGGTTGCCCTCCCTAACACCAACCACTTTACAGAGTATGCTGAGTGCTTTTTACATGGCCCAGCACAAGTGCTGCTAGGATTTCATATTACAATGTCATAAAACCAGTTGTGTTATATTCTCTCATTTCTGAATTTCCCCACTTTCCCACTGCTGCTGTCATTTTTACATCCACTTTTCTGTTCTGGTATAGGCTAGATAATAGACAGAGGCTCTTCTTGATTTTTAAATCTAGTTACTTCACTCTACATCTTTGCAGGGTGAACATTGTCAGAGCAAATTTAAACAGAGGCAAAAACATTCACACATACACAAACAGGCTTCTGTATAGTTTCTGCCAACCAAACATAATAGAACTAGTCACATCCAATGCTAACACAGAAAATAAATGTTAACATAAGAGAAACCAGTTTACAAGTCATCTGAAGGTAACTTTGACTTATTCTTAAACTTTATAAGAGCACAATGGCTGGAAAATATTCACTCATGAGTGAAGCAAATCTCCACAAGTTATCAGCTATATAGAGAGCTGCAGTGGAATTGTGTCATAAAATAAACAAGTATTCATTATTTAGTATTTGTGGTGTACAATTTAGATTTTATATATTTTTTTTTTCCATTTTACAAATCATCAACATTATAGTTTTTACATCCATCTTTTATGTTAACATAGGATGGATAGGTTGTCACCATTTGAACCAGTTCTTGTTGAGAATCACAACACTCTGGGGGCAAGTCAAAAGATCGCATTTCACTCACAGAATACAGCTTTTGGCATGGTTTCTACAACTGAATACTCTTCCTGTCATTAACCACTTTACGAATAGAAATGGCTGTACTAGAGCTTGTCATAAGACTAACAAGTCCCCACAACTCTATATTGTCTTTACTTGATTTGTCAAGCACTTTGTACAGAATGTACTGGATGCATTTTGCTGTGGCACCACAATAGGTAGGTTGTACCTTGCAACACTAAAGAACCCTCATGTCTTTAGAGCGAGAAAAGAAGAGAGGCTGTAATAATATAGACTATACTCAAGGTAAGATGGCAAAAGTAACAAATCTATGATTGGAGGAAGAGTTATTAATGTGAGAAGGTGCTAGAGAAAAGACTAACAATTTCTTTTTTCAGGTTTTTTCCAAATTGCTTCTGTACATGTAGCAGTTAATAAAGTGATACTCATTATACTATACTCTGCTGATGCCACATAAAAAGCACTGGTGCCGATGCCACGTAAAAAGCACTGGTGCTGTGTAAAAAGTACTGGTGCTGCGTAAAAAGAACTGGTGCAGGTGCCAGATAAAAAGCAACCAATATACTCTGTAAAGTGGTTGGTGTTAGGAAGGGCATCCAGCCATAGTAATGATGCCAAAACAGACAATGGAGCCTGGTGTGGTCCCTGGCCTTATGAGCACTTGTCAAACTGTCCAAACCATGCCAGCATGGAAAACATATGTATACATTTATATAATAAATGCATTAAAAAATAAACTTCTTACGCAATGGAAAATCTTGAACTCTAAAAGTTGCTGATATTTAGGAATTTTAGTCTAATCCTAATTACTAAAACAAAAGTATTTTCACAAAAGTAATGAAAGAATTACAATACGGAAACCTCAGAAATTCTAAAATTTATATTCATTTCCAAAAGAGATGTTATGTAAAATATAAATAAGAAAATGTGAGTGACAATTTTTCTCTCCAAGTATTAATGGTTAATATAAATATATTACATACTTTCATGTATTGCAAAAATTCAATGCTTAATAAAATAATTAGTTTAAATCAAAAGCTAACAACATAGAGTATGTTTCACAAACAATTAGTGTAAGCTGAAAAAATATTTATGGTGAACATGGTGAAATATTTTCTTACCTTTTGTGAAGTCACCTCCCTGTATCATAAAATCTTTAACAACTCGGTGGAAAAGGATTCCTTTATAATGAAGAGGTTTTCCAGTCTTCTGCCCTAAACCCTTCTCCCCTGAAAAATTATGAAGTTAATTAATTACTGAAAACACCACATATATTTAATATTTTATTATATTGTGTTGTCAAATAAATTTAATCAGTTTTTCTTTCATTTATTTTTATCTTTTCCAATGTTATTTGAATTAATGGGAAAAATAATCTTTTTATTGTAGTGTTTTATGGTTCTTTTTGAATAACCATTCTTCCTTTATTTTTGGTTATTATTTTTGAAATTGAAATAAATTTTACCTCTTTTCAGACATATGATGATAGAGAGTTATTAAAAAAGAATGAATTTATTTGGCAACCCAATACAATAACTACACTAGAAATGAAATGATTAAAACACACAAGCAAAATGAATGACAATGGACTCTTTAGAAGTATAAGACAATAAACAATTCTATGAATGTGTAATGAATATTGATAATAAAATAACACGGAAAGCAAAAAAAAACAAAACAAAATAATTACCTGTACAGAGGGCTCTAAAATTTTCACATGTCTTGGGACAGATGTCAGAAAAAAGCTCCACCACAATGCGACCCACTGCAAAATAAAAATTTCCATTCCTCAATTTCTTTTTTACTTCTCATTAAATAAGTCACACAACAAACATTAAACTACAAGTGTATATAGTTAAACTACAATTTAAATCAGATTTTATCCTCCAGTTTGAACTAAAACCTTTGTCTCCTACTGCCAATATAAAGACACAGTTTGTGATTATGAATAGCTGTATATCACTATTAGCTAAAAATAATGTTTTGTTGTAACAGACAATAACAACATTTGCATTTTCATGATTTCATGAGAAGCTAACATTGTCAGATATGGGAGATCCTGAAGAGATTCAACCCTAAGAGAGCAAGAAGTGAATAGAATGATATCAATTCTTATAACACTGTATTAATTATGTAGGAGCTGACTCAAAGATTTGAGAAAACATCTTACAAACATACACAAAATATTTTCTTGTTAATAAATATTGATAAAACTTTTTGCGCCCTGAGGTTAATATAGACACACTAAATTTATCCTTCTGCTTTATCTACTCTCATTCTCCAAATAGCCATACAATGCTTTATATAGCACATATTATGTTACAAAGTGGCAAGCAGAAAATAAACACCACAAAGCTTGCAATATTCATATATATATATATATATATATATCTATATATATATATATTACACACCAACACACATGATATTCTAGGATACAAAGACATATTGATGCCCCAGTATAAGCACACACACATAAATACCACACATTATTAGTCTACTTATTAGGCAGACTATTATGTATGCTGTTGGCACATTACTCCCACTTCTTTCAGTCTGCCAAACTAAAATTTAAGTGCAATATTCTATTCACAGCTGAGTAGATAGTGTTAGAAAATTGTCTCAATACATACACACACATACCTACATATATATGTATACGAACACACATGCATGCATATGAGTGTAGAATTTGCAAAACATAAACAACCCTAGTTGTGGAAACATGAAAAAAATTGTTATATGTACTGTATACATACACATCTGCAAAGACCATATGTGGATTAAAGTTGTTCACACAGTATTATACAAACATCATTCACCAGTATGGAATTAACATTAGAAAAAAAATGGTGGTGCAATTAAAATGGTTTTTTTCTGTTTGTTTTTTGTAATAATTTCCTACCATTTTTTTTGTTGTTATCTTTAATATATCAAGTTTCTTGCACTTTTCATTTGACTCTCAAAAGTTATTGTTTAGAAAATGCTTGTACTTACACATGTAAACACATACAAATACATGCACAGAGACTCACACCCTATGGGGACATTTAAATATCTGTTTTCAAGATATACCTTCAGATAAGTAATAAGGATCAAACTTACAGTCCAAGAGTACAATGTTATGTAGCAAGTAAATTGCCAAGTGGTTCACATACTAATCTGCTCCCTTGTATTCTTACTAATAGAATTAGCATTCTAAAAAATTAGAGTGGCAGATATAAAGCATCAACTACCACCACCATTTTGGCCCCTGGGTAACTGTAGCAGAGTCCACTCTGCTGCAATTATTTGGGCCACAACCCCAACTGGAAGATATCATCCTTCCTCCCTGAAGTCTCAAAAACCCTGAAAAAGAAGCCATGTGCTTCTCTACTTCATCTGACAAAACCATAAAAAAAAATTTTTTTTAAGGGATTTATTATTTCCCAACTTTTAGTAATGCTTGACCTTATCTAGATTTAACCCTTTTGATACCAGCCCGGCTGAAGTACAAATGTCTTGTTTTCATGAGTTCTGAATTAAAATCTTCCACCAAACCTTAGTCACAATTTATGTTCCTAACACTAGCTTAATGATAACTAAGTGATTTTACGAAATTCTTTGTTATATTTAATCTTAATTGAAAGAAACACAGAGCATCTCTCTCTCAACAGAAATATGGTAAGAAAAGGGTTAATTAACACAAATTATATTTCATGGCAATGATGAGGAGACAGAACTGTTAGAAGTGCAAAAAAAACCAAACAAAAAACAAAAGTGCACTTTTCAGTTACATCCTGTATGTTATTACTTCAAATCTTGCTGAGATTAACTTTCCTTTCCATTCTTGCCAAGTACTAGCATCAATGTAATCAACAATGCATACTCTTCCCCAACCCTTATGCCAATGTATATTTGAAAAGAAACCTTTACATATCTTCTCTTATTACTACTTTATTTTTCTAATTTTCCTTTACAATTTCTTTCATCCATTTTGGTCCATTTTAAAAATATTATTTGCAAAATATTGAATAAATTGAATAATAATACGCAGAAACAATCTGAAGCTGGTGCCAATCCCTGGAATGGGATGGAAGAATTTTCATCATCATCATTTTACCCCCATCCCAATGCCAGCTTGGACTGGATAGGTCATCTCCAGCACAGTGCCACTCTTTTCATTTTCAATTTGGTTATGTTCCGATTCATGCAAGTACAGTGCCTCACACTCTGGAACACCTCGTGCCTCTGATCAACATAACACATCTTGTAATTTCAATTTCTCTCCTTGTTAGGGATACCTGCAACTCGTGTCTTTTCCTAACTATCCAATCTCAGTCCGTGAATCACTTCTTTCTGGGAGTCTTTTTCCATCCACTAATGGAAGCCTATCAATTCCCTTTTTTCATATCACAGGCATCACATAATGCTCCCAAAATGTTACAAATAATAGAGGGATCTTTCAGCTTCCATACCTTTCTTCCCTTGTTTGTCTTTGAGTCTGTCCAGCCCTTCCTTATCCTGAGGTCATTAATCTATGTTGAATAGTACATTCTTTAGCAGAGAACGACATAATATTCACTAAACACTCTATCTCATGCCTAGTGAGTATAAAGTCCACTTGGCTCACATGCTCAAGTGGCTGTCTGGATTTATGACAATTGTGTTGCAAATATTTAAGATATTTGCTTCACAGGACTCCATGAGCCTTGATCTCTTTTCATTCCTTGTACTTGGTCTCCACACATAGCAGAGTATGTTATTGCCCAACAAGTTTATTGAAGTCACTAACCCTTATAACAAGATTGATGTCATCTGTTACTGAGGTAGTCTTAGAAGAGGGCCACATATATATGCACTTTTTACTCGTCTGTCATTCCTGATAGTGGAACATACACAAAATCACTGTCACTGTTATGTCATCTGTGATAGGCCTAAGTTTAATTATTCTGTCACATATTCTCTAACTACCACAATTTCTCTGTCATCAGATGCCTACTCTACCTACTCCAGTGCTGTTATCTACACAAAAGAATTTGCATCAACAGTGTTCTTTGCTCATCAAAACTCTTAACACTGGCTCCCTTTCATTTCTCCCTTTTTTTATATATATTTTGTCATCATAGCACACATTTAATTGCATGTACTCTAATATTTCTGCAATCTCTCCAGAACTTTCATCACACCAATATTAACAGTGACAGCCTTCAAGTTTTGCACCTGAAAGGAATGTTTCCAGTGGTGGTGGACATGTAAATTGCTTTACATCTATCTTTCTGTATCTGAAAGATGACTATAAACCAATCTACCTATCACCATTGCAAATAAAAACTCTTCCCTTTCTTTCAAGCACAAGTCTTTAAGGCTGGCATTATTAACATTGGTTAACAGACTTATCGTTTAACAATGGCATAAAGAAAGATAAGTCTGGAAGATATTTTGGAGATGGTAGAGCAGAAGCAAGTACATGCATCAATCTTTTTTAAGAAATGTCCACTGGTTTCTAATTTATTGTGAAATTATCATCATATAAAGTATTATTCTGGATGATTTTAAGAGCATGAACCTAAAAGGCACTGGTATTGAGTTCATGACACCAAACTATTTAGGAACCACTAGTTCAAACTTTACAAGAGTGCTGAATAATTGTCTTTTAAATTTCTACAATCATCATCATCATCTTTAAACATCCATGTTCCATGCAGGCACGAGATGGATGGTTTGACAGGATCTGATGGGTCCAAGAACTGCATCATACAGGCACTGGAGCACAATGATGGCAAAGCTATGTAAATTTTAACATTCACTCAGTTTCTCAGTCTAACATTAGTTATGTTTTTCGACTAAAAAAAAATAGCACTTTTTTTTTCTTGTGTGATCAAAAACTATGGCAAGTACTGTACAGTAGAGCTAAGTCCCTAAGGAGCTGAGTCCATGACCCAGTTTAGATTCCCAGTCATACCACTTCACTTCCTTTATGCTGACATATTTCTCAGAAAGACACAAGCATCACAACTTCCCATTTCTAAACTGATATAAATTTCATGTGTAAGAAATTGGTGTAAATGAAAATCAGTACAATATCAATTTACCAATTAAATAATTATTAAAAATACGTCAAAAGTTTTGATTTAGTGTTACTTTAAACCAGAGGTTCTCAACATAGGCGGTACTACCCTCAAAGGGGCTTATCAAAGAGGTTGTTAGGCTTTATGGGGTGGTGACAAGGTGGTGAGGTAACATAATTAACATACTGAATTTTACCTATAGAAGTAATTATATTATATATATGATAAAACTAGTAACGGCTATTAAAATAAAATGATCCCATCAGGCACAGGGAAGTCATTATCTTGCAATGCATAAAGTAAATTTTTGTCTTCATTAATTATCATTTCACTTTTTGAAAGCTTATAAAATCCATTTTTAAGTGTAAAATTTATAAATTATCATCCATGTTAAGTTAGTTTAGTCATGATACTTCACTCACCACTTAGGCAGGTGCTTAGTATAACAACTACATAAAAGAGGATGGAGAGGTGTGCAGTAAAAAAAAAGGGTTAAGAACCACTGCTCTAAACAGTATTTAGAATAATAATCTATAGTTCTTCAAACAAATAGCTTATCTAACCTGAATTATTTAAAGTCATTGAAGGATTTTTTTTCTTTTTAAGTTATTAAATTAATAATAAAAAAGAGAGAGAGATGAAGGATTGCAGAACTAGTACAAAAGAGACTCCAGTGTCAGAGAAAATTTTTACTCATGAACTATGAAAAGAAAATCTAATTTACCTGTTTTGTTTTAATCTGTAAAAATCCATAAAGGCCAGTAATGAAAGTGACTAAATAGACTTTGTTGCTGAATATTAAAATTCAGCCAAAGTAATAAAATGTTGAGGAAGAACTATCTACACTCCTATATTTTAATGCTTGTTGCCAATGTTTGACATAAATTAAAATAATTACAATTTAAATTTGATTTTAAAAAAAAGCACATTTTAGGAATGAGTACCCGCTTCTTTTTTACAGTCAGGCTGATAACTTTCCTTAAAGAATACCTAGCTTCTACAGAAGATACGTAGTTTCTTCTTTGCATCTATGCCCACAAGTTGATGAGAATACTGCTGCTTAGAGTGGAAGAGATTGGAAAACAACCATGCAGCAACCACACATTATTCACTTAATATCTCTTTTACTTGGTCCCACTGACACCTAGGGCAAATGTTTTCCACTACTATAGCCCTGGACGGACCAAAGCCTTGTAAATGGATTTGGTAGAGAGAAACTGAAAAAGAAGCTCATCACACACACACACACACACACACACAAATTTATTAAATAAGATTTAAATGTGAGCTACTCTTAATTTCATGTTCAAGCTGGACAGGCTTGGAGAGTATGCCATTTAAATCCTGTATTTATCAACTGATATTTATCTCTCAGTGGATGAAGTTGTATTTATGTTGATCTTACTGTTAATGAAACAGTACACTATATATGCGTGTGTTTGCATATGTGTGTGTTTACATCTGCCACTTCTTTCTTTCTTCTAAAACCACATATGCATCCTGTCACTGTTTACTTGTTTCTTGCTTTCAAAGTCAGGAGAAATAACAGATCCTTTGCAGGAAAACAACAGGCGGTAAAACAATGGGTTAGTAACATATTAGTCAAACCCATGTTAACACAAGAAAACAGACCTAAAACAAACAAAATATGAGGGGTTGGACAAAGTAATGGAAACACCTAGCCTCATAGCATTATAATTTTGAAATATCTATAAAACTGTCAAAAGCTTATTTATTTTTATGTTTTTTGATTTATTATTAGCATTGCTTAATAAGTTTTGCTAAAATTGCTGTTTCTTTTCAGATATCATCAGAAAAAGCTAATTAAAATTAATTAAAATGACAGATCTATCAGACTTTCAAAGAGGTCAAATGCTCATATGGCAGGCGCTAGCATAACGAAAACAGCCAAAATATTTGATGTATCAAGAAGTACTGTCTCAAAAGTAATGACACCCTTTGAGAAAGAGGGAAAAACCTCCTTGTTGAAACAAAACTCCGGAAGAAAACCAAAGCTTTCAGATAGGGTATGTTGAACTCTTGTGCAAATTGTAAGAAAGGATCACAAAAGTACAGCTCCCAAAATTACTTGGGAGATTAATGACCACCTCAAGAACCCAGTCTCCACAAAAACAGTTTTCTGGAAGCTGTACAAAGCCAGATTTCACAGGAGGGCTTCAATCAGAAAACCACAACTTTCAAAAACAAACATTGTAAAGCATTTAGAATGAAGTAAAAACCTACAAAATTGGTCCCTAGAGCAGTGGAAGAACATTATTTTCTTGGACAAGTCATCCTTTACCTCATTTCCAACTACTGGCTGAGTATACGTGTGGAGACAGCCAAAAGAAGCATTCAACCCAGACTACCTTCTACCAACTGTTAAACATGGAGGAGGATCTGTGATGATCTTCAGGGAGGGGGGGTTATATCTTGGAAATCCGCCAGCCTAATGGTTTCCCTTCGTGGAAGAATTAATAGTAAAGACTATTTAAGCATTTTGTTTGATCAAATTCATCCTATGGTTGCAGAACTGTTTCTGGAGGGAAACGCAATCTTTTAGGCTGATAATGCACCAATTCATACAGCTAAAGTTGTTACTGAACGGCACAAGGAACATTCTAGTGAAGTTGAACATCTTATCTGGCCACCACAGTCCCCAGATCTCAAAATTATTGAATATTTATGGTGCATTTTAGAAAAAAAAGTAAGGAGTCGATATCCTCCATCATCATCACTACAAGAACTGGAGACTGTTTTAGCCAAAGAATAGACAAAAATTCCTTTGGAAACAATTCAAACTTTGTACCAGTCCATACCTCGTAGAATTCAAACTGTAATTACTGCCAAGGGCAGTCCAACACTATATTAAAATAAATTTGTTTGAAATTTTAAAGTGTTTCCATTATTTTGTCCAATCCTTGTATCTTCAATTTATCAACCCATTCATGTGTCTGTCTATATTCTCTGCCATTTCATGTCTGAGATACATCATTCTACAGTTATGGAATCAGCCTGATTGATCTCACAACAAAAATCCTCAGTACCAGTGTCATAAGCTGGGTCTGCTAATTAGTAACATCCATACTTTTCTGCCCAGAATAATAAATATGTTAATTATGTTTACAGAGAAGTTTTCTTATATTTTCTTAAATTCTGTGCTGTAACAATCACGGATGTGCAATGTTTCAGAGTACAAAGGAGGGTGTAAGTGGGAGGTTATTAGTGAAAAGTATATATGGAACATGATATAGATGCACTTGCCCTCACTGATAAGAAAGAGCTAGAGAAATATGTCTGGGAGAGGTTATTGAACAAGAATGTGTGGGAGAGAGAAAGATTATTCCAAGCAAACTCAGCAGGAAACCAGGAGTTGAGGTTGACAACTGAATTATCAAATCAATCATAAAGGATGTTCACAGCATCTAGAGTATCAATCAGGGAAATATCGAGATGTTGGAAATATCTGGCAAAGTAGGATGTGTTAGTAAATCAGATAGAATAGAGAGGTTTTACTTTCTTAACACGCATATTTATAAACTTTCTTATGAATTAACTTTGCATATCCAACTGACCATACACAAAGTTTTCCTCTTAAATAGTTGCAGATCCTAGACATCTACCTCCTACAATTCACAGTCATATAGTATCACACATTTTTCATGCTTCATATGGAATTAAGAGTAACAATCAACCTCTCCTATTAATTGTACCATGTTAACCATGTAGCTATCGACATCACTTGACATATATGACCCTCTCATCTCTGAGACAATCACCCTCTATCTATTCATTGGGCTATGCTACTCATGTAATGAGGTACAGCATTGAACCCACTTGTATTCAATCACCTATTACTACTGTTCTTATCACTCTACCTCTTTTGCTCATCACAAGGCTTAGGTATATATAAATGATTGCATACAATCAGTTTTTACTGAAACACTATCATCACCCTTTGTGTATTACCAGTCATCACTGACATCCATTACTCTTACCACTGTCCACTTCTATTACTATCTATCACTCTGTCACTTTACCTTCCTGACTCTTTTCACTATTTCTTCAAATATACTCGTTCCCATGTTCCACCAATCCTAGTTTTTCTTCTGTCATAGCTCTATCTACTATAAGCTCTCTTGGTCACATGACTTTGAGTGATCAGACATGCCGAGTAATAGACTTCACCACAATAAAATGTGCCCAATACATTGTAAAGTGGTTATCAAATGAGCAGAAACAACATGTGGTCAAACATACTCTGTGGACATGTTAAGGACATAACAACTTCTCTTATGGTGATATCATTATAAAATACACCAAATACTCTCAGTAAAGTGATTTGCTTTAAAAAAGCCATCCAATGGTTAAAAACCATGCCAAAGAAGAAATGCACGAGTAACATGTGGTCCTCTAACACATACTAGCATGGAAAACAGTCTTAATGGTGATGATGATGTCAATAACAAAAATAATGATGATCCTTTCTAGAATACTATAAGTATAACATTGCTCCAGCAGCAAAAGATTAAATCACATCTGCAGCTTCAGAATTCCCTTTGTGATTCTATAGCTCTTATGTCATGATATTGTACTATCCTATTTAGTTTCTGTAAGGATTAACATGATTTAGAAGTGTTGGTAGTATGGAAAGTATTGAAGATTGAATATTGGCAGTAGTAAGAGAAATTCACAATGTTTACTTGTCATAAACATTACATACAGGAGATCATACAATTAAGTAGCAACCCTACAGGAAATTGTATAATTAGTAATGTCAGTTCATGATGAGCAGAATTGCTAGAAGATGGATAATTAATTAGAAGGTAAGTGATTGAAATTATGCTGAGCTTTTTCATCTTCATGTTTTAATTCAAGCTGTGCTCTTGTCAGCAGGAATCCGATAACATGCATATGCAGGAAATTTCATTATATTGTTCAGGTAATGAAGCATGTGTCCAACCTCATGAAAAAGATTTACCGCAACTCAATTATCAGTCCAGTAATTTCTCAGCTGTAGATAACCTGCATACCTCAGAGGAACAGTGGTGGTTGAAAAGAACTTTTGGCAAACACTCATCAAATTTCCTATTGATGAACTGTAAACTTTTAATGCAGATTCGATTGGCTGCAGAATTCTTACTGCTGCACTATTAAATGGCATCACTTGTACCAATAAGTGACCTGAATCTCAGCTGGAAAAGATTACACAGATAGGATTCTATCAATCAAATCAAAGCCTTTTTATGTTTCAGAAAAACAATACTATAGGAAGGATTTTCAATTTTCTTGCAACCAAGCCAATTTAATCATACCTTTAATTGAATGAATTCTGGTCCATTGTCTGAGACTGTAGTCAATGGAATGCCAAGTTTAGAGAAAATGAGAAATAAACATTTCCTTGTTTTTCAATTGATCTGGAACATAAAAAGGCTTTGATTTAAGTGATAGAATCGTATCTATGTAATCTTTCCAGCTGAGATCCAAGCCACTTATTAGTACAAGTGATGCCTTGGAATCTGATTTTAGAGCACATTTCACAAATTATTCATTATCTATATTATCAAGATTAGACCTCCAAACACAAGCCCTTGCTTTCTTTAATGTTTGTTATACATCCAAATGTGTGATAAGTTGTGAAAAGAACTTTTGCATAAAGCTCAGGAATAATAATAATCTTATTTAAGATAAGATCATCATCTACAATCATTTCAGAAGAATGTCTGACAAACTGACATTCTAAAAGGAGTTGGTTTACACTAGTCTTTTCCAGTAATGTGATTCTTTAAGTGAATATGAAGGTTATATGTGTTAAAATAAAAGCTGATAACTTCAACTTTTTGAACATCAGCAAAAATAAACTGAAGGTCAGGTGAGATCATAGAGATGCTGGATCAGAGGTGAGGTAGGTAGATGTGTGCTGTATACAAGAGACAAGATGGAAGAGAGCCTCAGCTAGACTCCTCAAAGGCAAAGAGCATAGGTATAAATTCTCGTGGGTATCAGTAATGGAGGTATATCATTAGAAGAGAGTTGAATAGATAAGGTAACTGAGGAAGACAGAATGTGCAATAGATTAATTAAGTTTAAGCTAATCAGGACAACATGACAGAATGAGATGAAAGTTGCTGTCATGACAATATGACGTTAACTTTCATCAAGGCTGGCAGATGAAGAGAAATCCTGTGTTTATGATCCTGCAGATTAGCAGATGGTAGTTTTAGAACACATATGAGGCAACACCATGTTAGTTTCTCCTGCTTACATGGAAGAGATCAATATAGTATAAGGAATGAGGAGAGATCAAGGCTCCTGGAGCAGCCTGATCAGCTACCAATTAGGTGAACACACAGGACAGAAAGACTTCAAGTTCCCAAGGAAATGATGAGACAGACAGATGGTTGCAAATATCAGGTCATTAAGAATGAAATGTCTGATTTTGAACTAAAAGTTTATTTTACTTTATCTCAACAAAAAACAATGCAGTTAATCAATGTATGCACCTAAATTATCAACACAATTTTGTCATTTTATCAGTAGCTTATTTATGCCAGCAGCAAAGAATTCTGGAGAGCAAGAGGTGATGAAATCACAAAAGGCTATTTTTGCATCTTCAGATTTGAAGTTTTTGCCTTGCAAAAAGTTGTCTAATGCCTGGAAAATGTGATAGTCAATTGGTGCAAGATCTGGTGAATATGGTGGATGACAGAGTACTTCCAAGTTCAGTTCCTGTAACTTGAGCAGCATTCTTTGTGCAATATGTGGTCAAGCATTGTCTTGCAAGAGAATTGGCCTGTCTCTGTTGACCAATCTCAGTTGCTTAATTGCAAGTTCACTCATCATTTCATCCAATTGGTTGATGTATACATCTGCTGTAATTGACTTACCAGGTCTCATGAAGATGTAATGGATGACACCAGCACTGGACCACCAAACAGACACCATTAGCTTTTTTTGGTGAATATTCTTTTTGGGATTGTGTTTTGGCATATTATCTCTATCGAACTACTGTGCAGAACGCTTGTTATTGTTGAAAAGAATCCATTTTTCATAAATATAATGCAATGCAAAAATGGTTCGCTTTTATGCCATGACAGCAAAGAACAGGAAATTTCAAGATGTGTCATTTGATGCTTATTCAGTTCACCCATCCAGCTTCTTTACCTTGCCAATTTGTTTTAGATGTCCAATACAGTTGGAATCGAAACCTTGCTGCTAATTCATACGTAATTTGAGATGTATCTGCTTCCACTATAGTTTCCAGCTCATCGTTATCCACCTTGGTCACAGGTCTACCATAGGGCTGATTTTCAAGAGTAAAGTCACCAAACTGGAACTTTTCAAATCATCAGCGTACAGTGCGCTCATTTGCCACATCTTCACCAAACACCTCATTGATGTTTCAAGCTGTCTGGGATGCACTGGTTTCATGATAGAACTCATATTCATAAACATGAATTTTTTATCTATCTGTGGGTTCACAAAAATTGATTTACAAGAGAAAACTCACAATATAATCAAACACAATGAATTGCATTTCAAAAAGTGGCATGGCTACGTTTATGAAAGACTGTTGAATGAAGAAACTAACTGGAAGAGAAGGCTACCTCAAGTAGACCCAACAGAAGGACCAGTCAGAAATGTTGACAGCAATATGATCACAAGTGCAAGTAAAGATATGAAAACAGGGACGGTTACTGCACCATCAAAGATTGTTCCTAGGATGATCAAAATAGCAATACCAATCACGTAAGTGATTAGTATCACAGGAAGGTGTCATACCCAATGGCAACATACTAGAACCATCATAAACCACTATAATGTCAAAAGTGACTAAAGCCAAATCTGTAAAATTTTCCCCGATATGGAAGCAAAACTAAGAAGCCTCAAATTTAGAAATGTCTAAATTTTTTAAGAAGTAGCAAAGACAAGACTTGGACTAAGTTTAACATGCTGAAAAAAAAAAAGGAAGTTGGAATTTCATACAGTGCAGACAATATAAATTATGGATGCACAAGTTCACAAATAATGGGATCACAGAAAGGATGGTAAAGAAGATAGGCTTCCTATGTGGCAGATGCACAAAAGTAGTGAGCAATAAGAATACATGTGAAATAAATTCCTTCATATGTCTGGAAGGTTCACCAAACTAACTGATAGCTTTTGCAACCTAGTTGACCTAATTAGCATTGGGGGTGGGCATACCAAAAGCAAAGTAGTCAAAGTAAGAAAATGTATGAGGAAAAGTTTGAGGAGTTATTACTTCAACTGGCAATAAAAGGTTTCACTCTCAGAGTAAAGGGTAAATTGTCTGACATTAGTGTACAAGCTAAAATGTTGCACAGTAACCAAGACATAAGCCTTGATAAAATAAATCTAGTACATTGTATGAAGTGGTTGGTGTTGGGAAGAGCATCTGGTCATTAAATACCATACAGAATGAAACATAAGCAAGGTTCCCCGATTTTTCTTGGAGCGCCACAACTCCAAATAGGAGCTGAATGAGGCTGACATCTCATCCAATTTATATCAGCATGGAAAATGGATGTCAAATGATAATGATGATAGTGATGATATTACCAAACTGATCACAATCATACTTTAACCTATTTAGAGCACCCATATGGCTGGTGATTTTGGTGCAGCCTACTGGCTTGCCAATCCTTGGTCAAACTGTCCAACCCATGCAGACATTAAATGATAATGAAGAATGAAAATGCAATTGTCTTGTAATGATAATATGACAACTCACTCAGCAGTCTACTATAAAGCTAGCCCAAAAACATCAAGAGCCTTTGAAAAAATGAATTACAACTAATGACCAGCATCAAGCTTGAAGGATTTCATTAATAATTTTAAAAATCACTTTTTTTTTCAGTACTCCCTACCACATTACAAGCTTCACATTGAATATCATTCCAGTTTCTCTTAAATACTATAGATCTTCTAACTATGGCATATTCAGAAACATCAGTAAGAGTTGTTTCACATTCGGTAGAGAATGTTCCCAAAATAAAGTATTGTGTAAGTTCTTTTGTTTAACATTAATGCATATTCTTTAAGCATTCCTCATATAAAGACATTTCTTTTTACCACAAGAAGTTCAACTAGGTCTACAAGTTCTGATACAAACCAGCAATAGTAGTTATAAACTCCAAATATTTTACAATTTCATCTTTTGGTTTAGGAACAGTAATCTGCTAGATTTTGTCTATTAGCCAATGTGATTTGATCCAATATTTTGAAATATTTATTTCAAGGAAATCAACGGAAGATGCAGGATTAATGTGTTTATTCTGGTTAATCAATACATTGGCTCCTTTCAATCTAAAAACAACTGAATTTTCTCGATTCTTCAGTTTATTCTAAGTCACTGCAAAATATGTAATCCTGATAATCAATTTGTTTCAATATAGACTCCTTGCAATATTGAAAATGTAGTGACTATTTTTCAGTTCCAGTTGATGTTTATTGACTAAAAAAAGACTATTGGTTGTATTTAATGCACATAATTTTTTTTTTTTTAGTCCTCATCCAAACCAATGTTAGTTTGCCCTATTTAAGCCAATTGAGTGAAACAAAAACTACTTGATCTTGGCATATATTTGCATATTAAGATCAGAATAGAGATCAAAAGAAACAATTAAGAATACTATAAATATGATAGACTTTCTATGAATACAATACAATCATAGTAAGGATATATAATAAAGTCTGGCAAGGGAAATAACACATAACATTAGAGAAAATACTATTTCAAAATATCAAGTAAAATATTGTTACTGAAAATACTATTTTACTTAATAACTATAGTTAATGTAGTGTTAAAATGTTGGACAACTACGAGCTAAAACCTTGCTATATTTTTCATGCTCCTGGAAAGATACATTATTCTGTTAACTGCCTACTTTATGATTGATTAGTTATTAATAGGAGGCTGAAAAAAAACATTTGATCTAATGGTTGCGAAAAATGTCTTACACATTCAAGCATGGAAAATTAAAGAAATTGGTTCAGACTGAGTTTTTTTTTTTTTTACAGTATTTAGATCATTACCTCATTCAGCTACAAATTTCACCAAATCAACTATACCCATTATCCTCCACAGTATATAAAATAACCACAAACCTAAGTCAGTTAGTTAATTATATTCTCTTTTCTTGAGCCAAGGCAGTTAGGAAAATAAAGTACAGATGCTACATGAAACTGAAGAAATTTAATAAAATCTAAAAGACTCAAAACTTAGCAAATATCTAAGCATCTGAAATGAACTGTTAATCCCATTAGGATTTTGCAAATTATTAACCCCCACCATGAAAGATGAAAGATCTAAACATTTACGAGAGGTTGCTGAAAAGTTCCTGGCTTTAAGGGTGTGGCGAAAGGCCTGGTTGGAGGCCCAACATTCTAAGTTCTTTTACACGGCTTTACTAAATCTGAAGGACCACTGCAATAAGTGTGTGAATCTGAGAGGAGGATATGTTGAATAAAATCATAATTAACAACTGATCCTCTTGTATTTTCTTTTACCCAAAGCCAGGAACTTTTCAGCACCCCTTTGTACATCTACATTGTTTTGATCAGTCTAATCTCCAATTGTAATCAAAGGTCTTATTCCTGAATATGTACAGAATAAAATGGCAAACTGGTTTCAAATGAGATATCTTTATATCTAGACTAATTAAAAGTAACAACACTCTTGTCCATCCACTGGGACAGTAATGCACCAAAATGAAACACCAATTATAATCTGTTTACAATATGCTTAATTATCAATCTGACAATGTATTAAAAAAGTTTAAAACTCACATGCACGTCCATTGGTCTCCACGTCAAAAAAGCACCGAGGACGGTACGTTCCGTTAACAGTCATGCTGGAAAGAAAAAAAGAACCAAAGAATTTTAATAAATAGGATGGAAGTCAATATAAATGATTTAAGGTCTTAGATATCCAGAAAATGTTTAAAATTAAAAACAAAATTCTAAATACAAAAAAAACAAAAAAACATCAAGATTATTCAATAGTTTGAACACTGATTGGGTGGGTTTGCTCAAATGTGATCTATCACCATCATCATTACACTCTCAAGCCCAGACTTTTCAAAGCCTCCTAAATTTCCCACAATTAAGTTCACCTAATTTTCATCATCTTTGGCATAAAATACTAACCCATAATCAATGTTATAATTTTTTGCTGTTGATTGCCCAAAAATTTGCTTGCATACAAATTTTGTCTTTCCTTGCAAAGTATGTGCACATCCATGTGAGTAACTATTTTCAATCTAAAAAATATACAATTTCACCTTGAAACTGACTGGCATAAAATCACTCAGAAATACAATATGCCTGTGGACCAGCACTTACGGTCTCTTACTTTGCCTTTTCTACTGCTATCACATCACCCTCTGCTCCTTGGAGTTAGCTGGGTTCATATCAGTTCTACTCAGGTATTCCAGTCCAACTCAGCTCTTCCCTTTCATACTCTTAAGATGTCCCACACTCACCCCAGACTCCACATTAATCACTACATCCAGTCCTTCTGGAACTCCATCCTTATACATAACTTTCCTGCAAATATTATACTCTAACCTCCCACCTGGCTCACAGACACTTCCCTTGGTTCCACTCCCTCTCTCAGCTGAGAGGTCTTTGTCTTGCAAGCTACTGGATGACCCCACTGGTACCACATAAAAAGCACCTGTGCTGGCCCCACATAAAAAAACAGTTGTGCTGGTTCCACATGAAAGACACCCAGTGGTTGGCATTAGGAAGGACATCCTGCAAACCATCCAACTCATGCCAGCATGGAAGACAGATGTTAAATGATGATGACGAAAGGTTCAAAAGGAATATTAATGGCACTGATCTCACCAGTCCACAAGGACTGGCAAAGGGCATGGAAAATGCCCCTTTTCTCAGACTAAACAAGTAAGATTTCTTAATTTCACCAGAGTATAACTTTTTTTTAAAGTCAAACTTACAGATTTCCTGAAAAGAAAGTGCATATATTATTTATATCCTACAACGAGCTACAGTATGTTTGATTTGCCTGACATCATCAAAAGACATTGCTATGCTATATTTCTATAAGTATCTCATTTTGTTCACATTTTTCATTGGAATCGACTGTTGTCTGCGTGTGTATAGATCATGATGTACCTATGCATGTAGATGTGTGGGTACATACATACATAGATATGCGACTGTGTGTGTGTGCGTACAGTGATGGATTCAAGGGTTTCTTTTATTTATAAGTTGATTTTTTTATTTCAACCATTCTTAGGCTTCTAATCTTCTTTCAGTCAAACACTTACAAAGCTTAATTCAGTTCATTTAAAAAGGGTAAGCAACATATTGTAAGCCAGACTATAATTCACGAATAAATTTATCTGCATTGCCCCTCTGATACCTTTGCTTTTAATTTCTTTTGATGTTTTAGTCATAACCTAACGTTTTTGGGTAGTTTTGTTCAAAAATGACTGCTCTACAACATGCATTTAATCAAAGCTATGAATAGACCAATATAAGAAGCACCGGGATTCAGAGTGGATGATGAATATACTGAGTATTAATTTGTACCTGCCTCTGCTAAATGTAATTGTTCTTTACTTTCCTTTTATTTTTCTTTAACTGAATTAAGACTAAACTGACTTGTTTTAAGGAGTAAATTAAGTGCTATCTGATAAACATAGTTTCATGCTTTGCTCTTCATTGATTATTCATATTTTAAATATATGGTTGTTGCCAGTGCCGCTGGACTGGCTCCTGTGCAGGTGGTACGTAAAAAACACCATTCGAGCGTGGCCATTGCCAGTACAGCCTGACTGGCCCTCATGTCGGTGGCATGTAAAAGCACCCACTACACTCTTGGAGTGGTTGGCATTAAGAAGGGCATCCAGCTGTAGAAACTCCGCCAGATCAAGATTGGAGCCTGGTGCAGCCATGTGGTTCGCCAGTCCTCAGTCAAATCGTCCAACCCATGCTAGCATGGAAAGCAGACGTTAAACGATGATGATGATTTAGCTTCTATCCATAAATTTTGACCATCTTTGATCCTAAGTTTGCTGCATAAATAGTTGGTTCTACCGATTTTGGAAATCATCATAAAATTTGTCCCACCAATTTTTGCAGTTTTGTAAACTACAACTCTATAAGAATAAGAATTTATATTTTTTATCTTCACTATCATTATGCACTTTCTGTTTCTGAAGTTTCATAATAATATCTATGATCAATTGTTTAAATAAATTTTGTTTCATCAGCATGTTTCCAAACGAAATTTGGTTGATTGAAATAATACTTGCAAACAGACTCGACCAAATAACTGAAAAGATACTACAATTCAGCTAAATGACCTTTTAATAGTGGTGAAGACTAAACACTAGATAATTTAGTTCACACATTACCGTCTAGTTTTATACTTCCCTAGATATAAACATAATTATTGAAGGCTGAATCTGTTGCTAAAGAGGATTTTAAAGCTGCAGTAGTTAGAGATGGTCCCATAACCCCATAACTTCAATCACCATGGACCATCAAAGTGTGCAACCCATGTCAGCAAGGAACATGGAGGTCAAATCATGATGACGAAACAAGGGATAACCCTCTATACTGATAATCTGATAGAAATAGCAACTAAATTTTCTCTCAGGTCACACCCTAACATATTAAAAAAAAAAAGAGCGACATTACATTGGACTATGTGGCCCTGACATTAAAGAAAACACAGAAAGGTCACAACAAGAATGCTTTTGATAAGTTTGCTTGATTAGGATTAAATGAGGGTGAAGGATACAAAAAAAAAGATAAAAAGATATATATATATATACATATAAATACATGTGTTTATACTCCTGTCACATCTTGACAACTGGTGTTGGTTTGTTTACATACCCATAACTTAGCGGGTCGGTAAAAGAACCGATAGAATAAGTATCAAACTTTTTTTTAAATTACTGCTGTCGATTTGATTGACTAAACCCTCCCCCAGCTATGCTCCAACATGACCGCAGTCCAATGAGGGAACAAATAAATGATAAAAGATACTTTATATTTAACTGCCACTGATTTACTTTAAATGAAACACATTTCTTAAAAATCGTTTGATTGTTAATTAATAATTAGCCCTGTGGATTTCCAACTCCACAATCTGAAACGTTAAGAAGGATTATTTTGTGATGGAAAACCGGTGGATAAGTTTTCACACGTTAGCTGGTTTGCGCGTACTAAATGCTTAAAACAGTCGTTTTAAAAATGATGTCAAGAGTTAACAAATAACGTGTAGAGGGGGTGGATATGGTATCAGAAAGGAATGAGACAGGTCAATAGATTTGAACTAAATCAAAATGCAGAAAGCATTCGTCGAGCCAACGAGGAGCAAAGCCTGAAAGGTCACTCAGGTTGCTAGAAATAATAGCTGAATCTCATTCGAATCGCATTTAACCATCTTTAAAAAGACATTGATATTGTACAAGACAATATTGTCGTGGCTGAAACGCCTTTGATCATATGTGTACTCAGACAGAACTGACCGGCAGCAAAACATCACGAAGCAATTCGATCAAGGGACCTACTAGAAATAACAGCTAAATCTCTCTCGAAAAAAGACAATGTATGCCCAGATATACAAAAGATTGGATGGTTTTGACTAGAGCGCCTTTGATAGTAGGCTTGCGCGATTAGGAGTGACCTGTTGGTAAGAACATGAAGCAATTCTGGTTTAACAACGTGTATTACAAAATTAGCACAGGAAGCAACCAGGGTAGAAAGCTTCATTCAAATGACGTACAGCAACTATTTTGAGTTTACAAGATTTTTTTTTTAATGTCTGCAACATGGATGAAGATGACTATATATGCTCATGCATGATCATAAACCGATTTATGAATAAGTAAATTGTAGAATTTAAGAGAATAAAGAAAAGAAAATTTAAAAAAAAGAAGCTTAGCAACATGATCAATATGTTGGAGACGAGGGGTGGATACCGATTATAGTAGTTGTGCGATAGCAGATTACGAATAGATCCTCAAATCGATAAGTTATAATTATTCCGATGCCAATCAATACCGAAAGCAGACAAAGGAACTATCCACAGATAGGTTCATATTGATAATATAACATACATAATATTGTCCGAATTTAAAATACGTCAACCAACAGACACGATAGTGCTTAAATCCGAGCAACAGCTCTGATATGTTAGTTAATACTACCAGCTAGATCAGTGTAACTAAATATTTGTAACTAGATATTACTATTGTAAATCAAGATTTAAAAGATGGTTTGACTGGCTGTCTCCTTAATAATTTAACCATCGAAACGAAAAGCTTGTATATATATATGTGTGTGTGTGTGTGTGTTCTTTTCAATCATGCCAATAAATATATACAATTGCCTACAAGGCAGAATTGACCACTCGCTATATATATATATATATATATACACACACACAAACATGTATTTATGTATCAGCTGCTATGAACACAGTCACGATGAAGAAAAACATTTTTCAATGAGGTAATTTAATTCTGAATTTCGAAGAAGCAGAGCAGAAACTATTTGCAAGACAGTTCTCCTATTTGCAGTTTAAAGAAGATTTGTTGTGGTGAGACGAAATGAAACGATGATACAAACGACATGTATAATGGCGGAACATGAAGGAATACAGTACTGTACGCTATATAAAGCAAACAACAAGGGTACGACTGCTGCTGCCTACCTCCTCGTCTTATTTGTTGAACACTGGCTGAGATATTTTCCTAACAAAAAATGCGTACAACTATATATACACACACATATATATATAGTCATAAGAAGTAGATAACAATTTGCATAGAGCAATATATATACCCAAGTTAATTTTAGTATAGTTTCCGTTTTTTTTTCTTTCTTTTCTCAAATGTTTATTAAATGTCAGGTATACTTAGCTCTTCGCAACAACCTTTAACAATGTAAATATCAATACAAAAACAAAATGGTTTCAAAATATATTGCTACAAATATACGTCCAATACGATCAGTCACCTAACAAGACTATATATATATATATGTATGTGTATATATATATTATATAAATTGTGTATTATTTATATATATATATATATATATATATATATATAAAGGTTCAAACTACCCACAACTGATTTGATTTGAAAACCCACTAGAATGGGAGCAAGCGCTAATCCGAATGATATGATATATATGTAAAAAATGTAATATATAAATAAATATCTACAAATATGAACCATCTGATCTGATTACCTCAATTTTTCTAATATATATATATATTATATATATAATATATATATATATATATATAAAGTTGTGTATTATATAGGTGTATGTTTATATATACCCGTAGAAGGCGGAGGTGTGTGTGTACATTACATATAATTTTGTTTATAAATGTATTAATTAGTAGTCATTTAATTAAGGAAGGAAATTAAAAACGATAGACTAGCGCGGCAATAAGATTTTAATATGGGAGGAAGAAAGCATTTAGTAGTGTCTGTCATCAAGTGGAATCGAAGGTTTGCTCAAAGTGGAAGCAATATTTAGGACTGATACAACATATCATGGAAAATAAAAACCCTCGGTGCCAGGTGTTAATTGTCAATCAAACCGAATCTATTTCATATGCAAGATTGTCTCTTCCTCTCAATATATATAAATATGCATATTATTTATATATAAGTATAACTATCTAGAAAAGGGTATCTTTTTATATATATATATAGTGAAATCAAGTGAGATGTGGACAGCGGCGGGGAAAAACAAGGGAAAAATACGCCTAACCATTACATTTAGACTGCAAGCAAAAGGGAAAGCATGTACGATCAAGGTACACAATGATTTGGGAATAAAATTGACTCGATGTTCATTACTTAAAACTAAAACATGAAAGAGTGTTAAAAGTTAACAAATACTAATAATAGCTATTTAACGTTGGTCAAGCATGGGTCAATATATAACAGAAATTATAAAGAATACCTCAAGAATGCTTCATGCACATCATTAAAGATTTCAGGAATGGCGGTTTATAGATCTGACCTAAAAAAAGGTGCGATAGATTCGCACTATAAATTTAGACTAAATAAAAACAAATGTTTGTATTCAAATAAAATCAATTCTGCTAATGTACATTAAAATGGAAAACATAATCGAGAGTAAATAGCAAATAAAATTTTAATCTGTTTCAAAACATTTAAAATAAGAAATAATTGAAATGACGATGTAAGATTCAATAAACCCTAAACATTATAATGGACTAAACCAGAAGGCTTTGACATGTGACGTCAACTATGATAATTGTAGTTTTTTCGTGCCTCTTTATACCACTTTTATAGTACTGGAACATCAAGTGGACAAACCTATTTTATCCTAACATAAAACGCGTATGATGCCGACGAAATTAGTGTTTTGATCATTTTTACATGCATACACATTCAGAAATATATGTGTATATGTATATATACATACATGCAGACACTTATATATAATTTAATTATTTATTTCCACTAAAGGTCGCTAAATTAATGTATTATATATCAGAAATAATAGCACATTTTCAGGTTTTATTTAACGTTGATATTGCTTTTAAACACATAAAATCTTAAATTGTTCGTTCTGCAACAGGATTTAGCAAGCTTGATCTTAACACTGCTACTACTTGTTCATAACCTCAATTTTTCTAGAAAGCAATGACAATCGTTCGTTTCTCTCAGTAATATGTATATATATAAATATGTAGTCGTATTTATTAATATTACTTGTTGACAACGAGCAACTGACTGAACGCTATGTAGTATTTAGTTATATTTTTATCTCAAAAATTTGTACAGCGTTGACTCAGCTTTTCAGCTGTCTGAGGTGGGGCGGTTCGATAAAACAAGAACCAGTAATACGTTAGGTCAAACTAGAGTTAATGCTCTTCGAAGATTGGTTTTGTGACTTGCTAAAACAAATAGGTATTACATTCTCTGCCAGAGGAGTCAGACTTAAAGGGAAGAACCATAGGCGACTGTAACATATCTCCTGAGGGCGTTAGCAATACAACTAAAACAGTTTTAAGTGAGAACGGAGTATTTTATACCAAGCATGAGCAACCGTTTTTCGAGAAGCGGGTCACATGAAACATTGTTCATCATCAGGCAACTACTAAGAAAATGATGGGTAATTTTTCATTAGGCGTGCCATTCAAAATGTCCCGCTGGTTGCCCCTAATTAGCCTATACAAATACTTCTTCAAGTGGCTTGAAAAAAGAGAGGGAATTATTTCATAAGGACATAGCTGAAGTGAAAGGAGATTGATGAGAATGAAGATTAAATGTTAGACTCAACTCTTCTAAAAGTCGTTCTTTGCTTGCTGCAAAAGATTCGGTTCTGGGAAGCCGGTGTAGTTAATTGAATGAGGTTTTGACGGTCTGTTGGTTTCAAATTTTGGCACTAGGCCAGCGATTTCAGGGGAGGGATAAGTCAATTCTATGGACCTCTGTGTTGAACTGGTACTTATTTTATCGCCTCCAAAAGGCAGAACGTTAAGATGGATGAAATGCCGCTAACATTTTTGGGCGGTGTGTTAACGATTCTGCCAGATCACCTATTTCTTTACTACCCATAAGGGGTTAAACACAGAGAGGACAGACAAACGGATTAAGTTGATTATATCGACCCCAGTGCGTAACTGGTACTTATTTAATCGACCCCGAAAGGATGAAAGGCGAAGTCGACCTCGACAGAATTTGAACTCAGAACGTAACCGCAGACGAAATACCTATTTCTTTATTACCCACAAGGGGCTAAACACAGAGGGGACAAACAAGGACAGACATAGGTATTAAGTCGATTACATCGACCCCAGTGCGTAACTGATACTTAATTTATCGACCCCGAAAGGATGAAAGGCAAAGTCGACCTCGGCGGAATTTGAACTCACAACGTAACGCAGACGAAATACCACTAAGCATTTCACCCGGCGTGCTAACGTTTCTACCAGCTCGCCGCCTTGATTCTGCTAGCTCACCACCTTATGCACAGTCAATACTGAATTTAAATTATTAATATCATGGCAACGTAATGCCTACAGATGTGTGTGTGTGTGTTATAATAACATTTAAGAATTATTCTTGATGTTACCCTTATTCATATTTTGTTTGGAACAAACCAACAAGGGTGTATGTGATTGTCAATGTGCTAGAAGTAGCTGCCAACTCTCTCTCATTTCACACCCTACTATCAATTAATGTAAAAGACATACACTGTGTCCGGGAAAAAGCTGAGTAGTCCCATCTTGGAAGTCCTTGATCATAGATGAGATCAGCCAGTCTTTAGTTGTGGATCTGGATTGCCTAACGTGGCTAAACAACTTTATTTAGAAAATGTTAGTCTTTCTATGTAAAAGGATGAGAACCACTGAAATAAATATTTAAATGGAGAAATAATTACATATGCATTGTAAACTTATATGACAATGCATCTGCTTGGCATATTTATGGCTGAGAGTACAAATCACTGTCGTCTCAGGGAAGAGCATAGATGTTACCCCTCACTGGTAAATTTGAATCATCTGTCGCCAATTTAATGTTAGAAAAAAGTCAATAATAATACATTTTCAAGAATCTTAATTTTTCTCTGTCATATTATAGTCTTTTAAACGATACATTACAAAACATCAATGCTGCAGGTACATAATTTGAAGGTATGTAAATATGCCAATAAGACCAATATAATATATTTATGAAGTTACATAGATCCAGTGGTGGCTTGTAGATAAAATTAGTGGGGGTGCTGCTTTAGAAAATGTTTAGCCGTTGTTTTAATATCGTGTAAAAGGAAACAAACATATAAAAAAGACTACTTATACATAAATTTGATTGGTTCACGTTTTAGCCACTGCCGGGTAGTGTGTCCACTGAACACCACCGCAAATTCCCCCTTGTTTTTAAAAAACACCGCCATAAATCACAAAATAAAGGGGGAAAATCTGCTCTATTTTTCGAATCCCAGCTGCAAGACTGACGCTGGAAGCAGGATAATACTCTAATTCTACACTTTATCACATTCAAGAATATAAACATGTTTTTAAGCACAACACATGCAGAGTCAAAAAGAAACATTACCTTTCACTGGCACTGCATGAACGACAGTGCTCTCTCTCCCTAGCATGAAGCTTCCTATCTTGGACATGTGAGCATGCGTACAGCAGCCAAACACCCGTGTTGCTGGAACTGTGAATTACACAGTCCTATACAAAGGATAGTTGTATTTTTTTCATAAACTAGGGGATGACAGCTGACATTAAGCTATGCTCTCAGAGCATCCACCCCACTACTGACTTGGTCACCTAGGTAATGGAAGCCTTCAACTACTTCTAGTTTTTCCCCTAGCATGTGGTGGAATCTGTTTTCTATACATCTTCAGTATTTATTGCCCCTGTACATCTGTTACATGCAAAAGCTATCTTCCCAGTTAACCTTCCTTTGATACTGCTGCACCTCTTATGTGTCCATAGCTTACACCTGGCACATCTTATGGAGTTTCTACCTATGCCTTTTCTACCTGAAAGGATTGTGAAGAGCCATCTACCTGAAGGGATTTGTGATATGTTTGCCTTCCTACTTACTAAGACTTTGGTTTTTGCTAGATTGACTCTAAGGCCCTTCGATTCTAGACCTTGCTTCCACACCTGAAACTTATGCTCTAGTTCTGGTAGTGACTCAGCTACTAGAGCAAGGTCATCAGTATAGAAAAGCTCCCAGGGACAGCCTGTCTTGAATTCCTCTGTTATTGCCTGGAGGACAATGATGAATAAGAGGGAGCTGAGGACTGATCCTTGGTGAACCCCTGCCTCTACCCATCTTATGTCTAAAATGCACTAACAACATACACACACACACACACACCTTGTATATGTGTGTTCAATTTTGTTTATATATATAATCAGGATTATTCAAAAAGCAAGAGCAGATTTTAAATTTATTGTTAAAAAAACACGTTAAGAGACACAAACATATTCTACATATGTCTTTGTAGGGGAAGGTTTAAAGCTTATTTTAAGGTAGTATGCACATACCATAAGCACCAGTGCTTTTTTCTTTACAAATGCAACCTTTTTCTGTGAAATTTTTATGGCATTTGTAAATTTGCTTGTGACAGGGTGGATTTTTATTGAATTGGCAGTGAAATTCACATTGCACTTGCACAATCAATTCGCATTTCTCAAACTGCAGCACACAAAAAGACTTTTTTTGTGGCATCGCCATTTTCTAAGGGATTACACAAATCAAAATTATACAACTTTAAATAAAATGAACGAAATGAAACATTAAAGCAAAATTAAAATATTATGTTATTTAAGGCTTAATTCAATTGATCGTGTTCAGCTATAAGCTTTAAACATTCCCCTATCAAGAAATATGTAGAATGAGTTTGTGTCTCTTAGCATTTGTTTCAAAAATGAATTTGAAATCTGCTCTTTCTTTTTGAATAACCCTGTATATCTATATCAATAAAAGTGAAATTCTGTCTGTCCATCTGGCACTCTTGTATCTCAGTCTGCATTTGCTCTACATAGACATATTATACCTTTTTGGTATCAGGAAGATCCAGGGATTGAAAATCTGCATTTTATTTGGTTCTTGAATATCCAGTATTAGGATCTGATTTAACGCATTTAGGTTGCTATTTTTAACAGGTAAAGCTTAGCAGATTCACATCATCTTGGTTGGTGTTTGTCAGATGACATCAAATCAAGGGGGTGATAAATGACATTCAGTTCATTAATCCTAACCCTAACCTGAAGAACTTTGGGACAAATTTTTATAAATGGAAGGCAATGTTTATGATATCAAAGGAATATCATCTCCTCCCATCATTCATCTTGTTTTTTATGTAGTTCAGGCTTTCGGCAGGTGAAGAGAAAGAACTTCAAGTACATCTGCTATTTACAACTGGTTTATTTACAAGAAAGGTGAAGTGTGCTGCTCTCAGCTACCATCTCAAGCTCCAATAGTGTGGGTGCATAGCCACTGGAGATAGACAGGCAGAGGGCTCTGCCAGTGTTGGTGTTCAATCAATGCTGTGATGTAAATGGCACCAAAAGAGGCTGGTCTGAATCGGTTTCCTGTTTATATAGTTTTCTCCATCATGAGCCTCGTTGTGATTTCGCGCATGGCAAATGTATGCAGGTGAGGTCTCACTCCAGTCTCGGAGATGGCAATGACTGCCGCGAGATCTCATCCAATATAATGCTGGCTGTTTGTGCTGCTACAAATAAACCAACAGATGGAATTCAACTTGGGACTGGAACAATAGAATGATTGTATTACAGAATTAATTCTCATCCATCTTTAACCTCTGATCAAACACCACCGAAGCATATAGTTTTTATATACATATTATAGCCATGCTATTTAGTTTTGGGTTGTAGGCCCAATTAGTCCTCTGCAGGAGCTAGCTTAAAAGTCCATACTGAGTGCAGCTTTTAAGTTAGTATATTATGTGAGTGTGTGCATGGGTGTATGTGTATATAGGGTGGGACAAAAGTCAAGCACCAAAACATTTGTCATTTTATTTATACCACATTATCATTATTATCATCCATTTTATTCATCATGTACAAGTACATATGTATTCATCATTATTTTATTTATTTTATTCAGTTTCAGAAAAATTAAAGCATGTCTTTGACAATTCCCAAGCATATTGAACTTATTTTGAGCAATCAGGTCATCATACTTACTACAGAGTAACAGCTAAGTGTGTGTGTGCATGCTTGAGTATGTGTATGTATGTATGTATGTATCTGTGTGTGTGTGTGTCTGTCTGTCTGCAGTGTGTGTGTGTCTATGAACTGACTCTCTGACTTCAGGAATGTACCAAAATGTCCAACCAACTGATCATCTACTTCTCAGACAAACAGACAAGCCAGTTAAAGTTATATTCAAGAGGAAACCAGATGGACAGTTAGTTGTGAATACCAAGTCTTAACTTGCTGAAGAATATACTTCTCAACATAGTCAAGTGGTTAACTAGATGGATCCAGAATCACAAGCCATTCTTAGGACAGAAGATATAGAATCTGAAAGACCTCCCTACTAGACAGTTTCAGGGAAGTACTAGTTGAAACAGATGTCAAGAAGGGGTCAGAAGCTGGGACCTGTAAAATAAAAGACACCTGGAAGTTTCTACAAGACAACTTGCTACATGCCACCGGCTAGATCTGTTGATGATTCAAAGGCTCCAGGCAGGTGATGACATATAGATAAGGATATTGTAGATAGGGCTACAAAATCTAAGGGTCACTTCCAGGACTAATGATATATGCTAGGCTAATTAAGTGATTGCTTAAAGTGTTAAAAACTGGGGAGTTCTGCACAAATTCTGAGCAACTTGAACAAAATTTGTTAATCCATCCACACACCCCAAAAACATGAAATTGCAGTAATAAGAAGAGTAGGAGATGTCAAACCTTTGTGGCTATGTCATTACCACTTGTACTTTGTAGCTGTCTACTCTGTTCAGTTATTACAAGTGACTGAAAAGAATGGCTATCTGTATAACATTATGTTACATAACCATTTGAAATGTACATACTAAATGCATTCAAAATATCAGTAATTGGTTTTGTTATTATTCAAACAATATGTGACTCATATTATAATGGTTTAGCCCATCCCTTCTTGGATAATACAGTTACAAAACACACTGGTATAAAATAAAATAAAATAAAATATTGGCTTGTCTGGAAAGTTCATGCCAATTTATAGTACCTTACCTTTCGACTTATTTTAGAACATGGTTGAGTCCATGAAATAGGATTTGACTACACCTCCATTTAGAGCACAGTTTAAGCTATCTTTTCGTGGAAGAAGGTTTATGTTCCTATAACCTGTGTTAATTCTGTAACCCTTTAAAATGGAAGATAAGAAAGTTCATTTTCGGCACTTGATGCTTTGGGAACCAGGCAAAAATTGCTGCAGCTTGGCTGGGATGTGTTACCCCATCCTCCATATTCACCAGATATTACTCCTTCGGATTTCCACTTATTCAAGTCTCTGCAGAATAGTCTTAATGGTAAAAATTTCAATTCCTTGGATGATGTAAAAAGATACCTTGATGAATTCTTTGCCATGAAACCACCCCAATTCTGGGAAGAGGGTATTTTCAAGTTAAAGGAAAGATGGAGATGCATTGTGCAACAAAATGGTTCATATTTTGTTGATTAAAAATGTAATGGCAAGAATTTATTGACCTTTTTCTTTCCTTTAAAAATTGGCACGAACTTTCTGGACAACCCAATATATATGTATAAATCTCAACTAAATGAATAACTGGTGTTTGAAAGTAATTAAAAATATAATCCAATAAATTAAAGATAAAGCAAAATTTAAAAAACTGAAATGTGATAAGATATTTCTAGTTTCTTTGCAAAATAGATCTTTGATGTATTTTCTGGTGAAATATTTTCCCTTTTCCTTACCTATTTACTCTCAATCCTTCCACTCAAGACATTTTCTAATCCTTTCTTTCCAAAGCTACAATGTTTTGGATACCATGTCCTTTGCATTCTTACTTCTTTTAATCACAAATCTAAAATATTTAACGATAAATCCTAATTACTATTTTGCCTCATTAATTATCTCAACTTTTCTATCTAAAAGGACCTAAAATAGCAATGGAAATTGTTTGCCTCCTTTGTATTTATTTCTTTATTACCCACAGGGGGCTAAACATAGAGGGGACAAACAAGGACAGACAAAGGGATTAAGTTGATTACATCAACCCCAGTGCGTAACTGATACTTATTTAATCGACCCCGAAAGGATGAAAGGCAAAGTCGACCTCGGCGGAATTTGAACTCAGAACGTAACGGCAGACGAAATACCGCAAAGCATTTCGCCCGACGTGCTAACGATGTTGCCAGTTCACTTCCCTTGCCTCCTATATATTAACATAAAAATGATGATGATTACAATTCAATAGAATAGCTCAAATAGAACCACCTTCACACACAACACACCCTATACAATAAGCCCCTAATAATCTAAAATACCACAAACTCATGTGACATATGCAAGATTAAGGCCCAATAAAATAACACAACTCACATCACACACACTATGTTGAACAGAACATAACACTGATATAACCAGAAACCAAATCCCCATAAACTGATGTAGTAGAGCAACAGGAGAAGTTTACACCCTTCCAATTACCACAAAGATAACAACACAACACTGCACACACCTCAGGAACATGGTGGTGTAGTAGAAACTTGCATGAATCTATAAAATAATAATAATAACAATGGTTTCAAATTTTGGCACAAGGCCAGCAATTTTGGGGGATGGGCTAAGTTGATTAAATCGAGCCCAGTGCTCAAATGGTAATTATTTTATAGGCCCTGAAATGAAGAAAAGCAAAGTCAAATTTGAACTCAGAACATAAAAATGGACAAAATACTGCTAAGCATTTTACCAGGTGTGCAAACAATTCTGTCAGCTCTCTGCTTTAATAATAATAATAATAATTTCTTTTATTTGCTACCAGGGTAAAGGATGAAAGGAGCAGATAATAATGATAATTCTTTCTACTATAGTCACAGGGCCTGAAATTTTGGGGAAAGGGACTAATCAATGTATTGACCCAATGCTCAAATGGTACTTATTTTATCAACCTTGAAAGGCAAAGTCGACCTTGTTGGAATTTGAACTTAGAACTAAAGCTGGAAAAAGGCTGTTAAGCATCTGGTCTGGCGTGCTAACAACTCTACCAGCTTGCCACCTTAATACTAATGATATTAAATAAAAATAAGTTAATGAATATCTCCATGTCTAAATTTTTATACCATGCTCTGTAAGACATAACTTCTAAAACAATTAACAATATGTATTTCATTTCATACAAATAAAGACTTTTAAATATAACCCAATAAAGCATTGTTATATTATTTTGCTTTACAATGTTATGTATCATTTATCAAGTAAGCCACAGTGGGTGTTTAAGAGCAGGTTTTCGGTTATTGTATCACTTAATGTTTTACTGTCAGATTAAAGTTAGATAAAAGGTCACGGGTTTCCTAATATTTTCAAACCTTGTTTGTTATGTCTCAGATTACTTCCAGTTTATTGATTGCTTGTCATCAATTTCATTCAAAATCGAACCTCTAATAGCTCTGTCTAGATCAGAGATTCTCAACTATCTTTCTTTTATCTATGGACCCTTTGATTACTATTTTATTCTGGTAGACACCCATAACCATTCAATGTATAAAAACTAATTTTATAGATACTTCTTTCAAAATTCTTATTTTGTTTTTCACACATTAACTTATTTAACTCTTTCACTGTGAAATTAAAATTCATACTTATTCCAGTGATGTTAAATACCTACCATTTGGTATTTTCTAAAGTCATGTTGCCTCAGTAAATTTGACATATCACAACAGAAAATATTTTCAAACATAGTATTCCTCAACAAAAGATAGAATGGTGTATAAAACTACTTTTCACTGTTAAAGGAAATGAAATTTTGAGTGGATATATCTGCTTTCTATGTAAATGAGTTAACACAAAGTAGTTTACACAGAGACATATTTAAGAAAATATATGGTAATCATCATCATCATCTACATTATTTTAATGTTCACTTTTCCATGCTTCCATAGTCAGACGGATTTTTTGAGGAAGATTTCCTATAGCTGGATGTCCTTGTAGCCAACCCTCACCTGTTTCCAAGTAAGGTAATATTTCCTCAAGGCTGGACATATTTTTCATAGAAGATTAGAAATGAGCAACATCACTTGTAAGATGGTGACTATCTTTTAGAAACATCAGGTAATGTCAAGACAACGATGCACACACACACACACATATATGTGACAGAGTTCTATTAGTCTCTGTCTACCAAATCCACTCACAAGGCTTTGGTTGGCCTAAGCCTATAATAGAAGACACTTGCTCGAGGTGACATGCAAAGGGACTGAAACCAAAACTACATGGTTGGGAATGCTAATAATTTTATGTCTGCTAAAATTATATGATATTACTCGATCCAAAACAAAAATGTTCTCTGTATATCAAAATATAAAATGACAATTGTAATTAGATAGCAAAAGCCTAAAGTGTCCAGTTCTTGTATCAACTGTTATTCATCTGAATCCATTCCACTGCAACCTATACATTGCTGCATAACCAAAGAAATATGGAATCAGCTTTCTATACAAATGTACAGATTCAATATTTCAAGGCTGTTCAGTGGTATGAGGCTATTTCAATGATGAGATTTTGTGACTGACCTTCTTATTTTCTTTGCCTTAGTTTACTGAAATAATTGTATTTCCTTCTCCAACTTCATTGCTGAATTGTTTACAGTAAAAATGGCATGTTCCTGCAAATTTTTTTGCTCAATTTATTAAACAACCCGTATTTGATGGCCTATAAGATGCACAAGTGAATTAGATACACCATAATATCAGCAGCAGAAACTCAAGAAAATATGTTTCTAGTGTATTGCAGCATGTAATATAGGTTCAACTTTGCATATGAGATTCAGGATGATATTCAAATCACTTATTTGGAAAATAAGTGTCTTAACTGCATCAAGCACAGTTTATAAAAGTTCATTTTTGTAAAAGCTATACACCATACATGGAAAATTGGATGAATGAATAATAATAAAAAAAAAGATTTTTACAAAAAAAATGTTTTATTTTATCCCAGTCTCATTCGTTTGTAAATAATCCTTTTTATTCTGTTGTGTCCGGGGAGAGTCATTTTCTTTTTGTGCCTTATAATATAACACACTCACCAGTAAAATTTTCACTCTTTTCTTATTTTTATTTTCCTAAAATTTTCGTTGCATCTTACAACCTTTTCAATAGTTTTGACTCTTATAAAGCACAAAAAGAAAATGACTCTCCCCAGACACAACAGAATATGCTTCAACACACAAACTCACATAAAGAATCTTGCAAACCAAATCCAAAAACGAAATCCTTTTTATGTTATTACATACTTAGTGACAGGTGCTTAACTTTTAAAGCACCAGGTGAATTATTTTGAGGAAATAATAACAGCATGCAGTCAACTCTGTAGAATCAGTAAAAGACTGATGAAGATAACCATGCTAATAGGTAACTAGGTTACCAGTTAAAGCCTTAGTGTTCATATCTTCAGTGCTGCTTCCATTATCATGGCTCTTAACTTTCATTGGCACAGCACACCAAGCTGTAAAAGGATAAACAGCAGCAGTCTTGGGAAGTTGAAAAGTATTTTACCTGTGTTTAGAGTTAATTTCAATTCTCCTTGATGGTATTTTTTGAAGAGAAACAAGTTTGGATTCTTTCGGACTAAACTGTCTGAGATTATGCTACATGAATATGATTAGCCTATGCTTGTGGGCCTGAGGCTGAATGACTGTATGCCAGTCATTCAGGTGGCTCTTTTCTGGATGCTGTGTAGAGTGTCTGTATGTGCAACAGCAGATGAATCCAAGACACCAATATTCAATTGTGAGCCTCATCTGAATTTTGTAGATTATCAATAACTGTTGGGAGAATAAGTATTTTCTGATCCTGACAAGAAGGGCCAGCCATTTGGATACATCCAATCCTAACTCTGTTCAGGATTTTCTTTTTACTAAGAGAAAACCTTAGTGATTGTGAGATCCAACAATTGGAGTTACAGTGCTGGCTCTAGCTGAGTGTGGCTCATGCTTAAACAAAGTTTGGGTGTGATGATATTTTCTTGATATGAGTAACATTTGTGTTTTGTTGTTTTTGAAAGAGATAAGATCAGTATATATCCATTTGAGGAAGCTTTTGAGAGACTGTTCATGGAATTAATCTGTGTTTGGTATGTGGTGACTAAGTTGCTGGTGGATGATGCATGGCTGGGGAAGATTGAGGTGGAATGAAGGTTGTGGCATCTGCACAAGAGTGGGTGTGGTTGGATGTGGTCACAAGTAAGTCATTGATGTATATAAGAAAGACAATCAGGACAAGACTGAACCCATTCCTGTGTCTGGTTTTCTTGATCCCTTCAAAATGAGAAGAAAAAAATGAATATTTAGGGCAAGTTTATTGATTATGGCTTTTCCTTGAACATGACAAGATATATTGGAAACCTATCACCTATCCAACCCAAGTCAACATGGAAAACTAACACAAGTGCAGGCATGGCTTATAGATCCAAGTGGTTGTGTGGCTAAGAAACTTGCTTCCCAACCATGTGATCTTGGGTTCTGTCCTACTGCACAGCAGCTTGGGTATGTGTCTTGGGCTGCCTAAAGCCTTGAGAGTAAGTTTGGTAAAATGAAAACTGAAATAAGTTTGTTGTATATATGTATGTATGAGTGAATATTTGTCTTGACATCGTTTGTTGATTGTAAACTAACATCACTGTTTTACAAGTGGTGTTGTTCATTTCTCATCTTCCATGGAAAATATGCCTGGTCATGGGAACTGTTACCTTACTTGAAAACAGGTAAGGTGTGGTAGGTGGAAGAGCATCCAGCTGTAGAAAATCTGCCCCAACAAAATTCCATCTGGCTCGTGCAAGTATGGAAAAGTTCTTTTTTATGACCTGCCATAAATTTCTCCCTAATTTTTGTTCCCTGTTATTAGTTCAAACTTTGTTGCTGCTGTTATAGTGTGACTTTTTTTAAATTCATGACTGATAGCCTTTCTCCTCTGACTAAACCATAAAAATGTAGTCAAGGGAGAAAGAACAACAGAGCTTCAGAGACTGGTATAAATGAAAGGAACAGTAACAATAGCTCATGGATTACTATTCAGATATCTATTTAGCCTAAGGCTGAAGTCCTTGCAGTAGTGGGGGTTCTGCTAAAGGTAAGCAAGGGCAGTGGCATTGTTAATAGGGGAGCAAGGGGAGTGACCACTCCCACCGATGATGATGATGAACTAAATTAAAAAAGTTAAAGGGAATTTAACAGACCTTCTCCTCAAGGTCAGAAGATATTTCAGTCCCTAACAATTATCGATAATCTACAAAGCTCAGATGAAGTGCATAATGAAATATCACCTTTGCATTCTGGAACAGTGCTATGACTATATACACAGATACCTATCACAGTATCCAGAAAATGGCCACCTCAGTGATTAATATAAAATCACTTTGCTGAAATCTGCTGGTTTTTCTTTTTTTACTTCCTTCAGTCACCTGACTGTGGTCATGCTGGGTCATGAAGTGTTTTTAGTTGAACAAATCGACCCCATGTCACCTGCTCATCCAGGACTTAATATTTTTTTTAAAGTATGGTACTTATTCTACTGGTCTTTGTTGATGAACTGCTATGTTATGGGGACATAAGCATACGAACACCAGTTGTCAAGTGGTGGTAGGGGGACAAACATAGACACAAAGACACACACATAAATTCATTCATACATGTATACATATATATGTGTGTATCTACGATGGGCTTCTTTCAGATTCCATCCATCAGATCCACTCACAAGGCTTTGGTCAGCCCAAGGCTATAGTAGAAGACACTTGCCTAAGGTACCACGCAGTGGGGTTGAATCCAGGCCCATGTGGTTGGGAAGCAAGCTCCTTACCACACAGTCAAGCCTTTAAAAAAAAAACTTGTTCAGGAAAGGGAGATCGGTGTCCTTGACCCCATTTTCAGTGCTTTCTAAGCTAGTAGTAGGCTGGGAGGGAGTCAGGTGGTATCCTCAAACCTTAAATCTAGCCTAAATGCTAGTCACAGAGTGAATTCTGCTTAAAGGCACCCAAAGACCAGGCGATGGTGTTAAAACAGGTAACGGATTAAGTCTACTACTCAAGAATTCAAATGGCAAAAAATTCGAATAAATACTACAAACCATTTTGTCTGAGGCTCAAACAGTTCTATCAATCAGTAAAGGTGAAAAGGCAAAATTCATCTCAGCGGGATTTGAACCTTAGTACTCAATGAGCCGGAACAAACACGTGAGGTATTTCTCCTAACGCTCTTACGATTTGGTCAATTCACCGTCATAGGAATTCCGTTAGAAAACATATTATTATATTACATATTACCTATCCCGTCGTCTCACTGACTTCATTACCACTAATGACTTTGCGACCATATCCCTTCACCCGTCTCTGTCTTCTGTCTCTCATCTTTAAGCCTGTCCACTCATAGATGTTATTTTCCCACCTTTTCTGTCTGCCATTTTTGACTGTTCCCTGAAGGATTATTTCGGCCATCCCTGGTGAGTGGGTGACATGCCCAAACCACCTGAGCTTGCATTTCTTTACTGTGGTAAGAAGTTCCTTATAGGGCCCTATTGCCTGCCTTATTTTTCTTTTCACATCCTCGTTTGTGATACGACCTCTTGGGGTGTTAGTAAGTATCCAAGGTTCCAAGCCTGAATTGATATCCTGCATTGCCAAAACAACCGCAGCAATGACCAAATTCAGAAGACTGTGGAAAGACAGAAATATCTCACTGTGCTCCAAAATTAGGATTCCTGTACGCCTGTGAGACATGGACACTGACAGCAGAAATCGAAAGAATTCAAGCTACGGAGATGAATGTTTGAAGAGACTTTTGGGAATATCATACAGAAAACATGTTAACCACTCATTTTTTTAATATATTACTCCCCTTTCTAAATCCAAAATTAAAAATCAAACAAATAATTTGATAAACATCAGTGTAACAACAATAAATTTATCAAATTCAAACAATTGCGTTGCATAAACGAAATTACGATAAGTTTATAGTGCAAGGGAATTAACTCTAGAGATTATTTTATGTAGGGGAAACAACCCTAAATTACACATGCCGAAGGACGATTAATAAATATTTTTTGTTTGTTACTTTCTTTTATGAAATCAGAAAACAATTCCAGATTACAATGAAAAAGAAAATTATTTTCGATTTATAGAATTGTATTTGAGTTAGCTGCTTTTGAAATGGAAATGTGATCGTGATGTTATTGTTCTGCGTTTGGAAATAAAAATTTGTTAATAATTTTGGCGCTCATTTGTATGAGTGTTTTTTTTTTCACCAAGAAAACACTGACTGCGAGAAAATAATCGATAGAATAAATAAATTATGATATATTACTGTTTTATATTTTATATAAAGAGTAGAATCCTTTTAAACTTATGGAGGGTGAGGTGAAATCAGTAAATGTTTGCCAGTATAAATAAGTTCGTATTAAGTTTAGGGGATGTGAGACGTTTCAGATAAGCGGCAATCACGCATTTAATACTGTTATGTATGTTAAAGATTTATGAGATATTCAACTTTAAATAGTTATGTAGACATAGCTCAACGGAGATACGGAAAAGACGGGACAGAGGTGAAGAATAATTACACCACCCGTTTTCGACGTAAGAAAAACTTTACCTTAACCCTAACCCTGACCCTAAACCCTAATCCTAAACACCGGGCGTGCGCATTCTTTACTTTCGCCGAAGAACGAGGGTGTATAATTCACTGCCGCAGCAGTACTGTGGATTGGAAATATAATTCAGTGGCTTGTAGCACTGAATTACTCTAATTCTTCTCGTGAGAAAAGATGTAATATTGCTAAAGACATTTTGTGTGTCATCAACGTATCCAAAGAAACCTGAAGACGGGCACTGCTCCTATGTATTTTTCTGATTCATGACAGGATTAGCTTTAAAGATGAATCACCTAATAAGTTAGTGACACAGGTAGGCATAAAAGCAATGTTCTGAAACGCATGGGAATGATCTTTTATGAAATAAATGCCATATGTTTAAATAACAGCGTTGCATATTTTTAGAACAACATTCTAAACAGAAGAAACGTTGCCTTTACAAATAACTATTTACATCGTTGCATTCACTTTTATTTTATTATTGGAACAGGCGCAGGAGTGGCTGTGTGGCAAGTAGCTTGCTTACCAACCACATGATTCCGGGTTCATTCCCACTGTGTGGAATCTTGGGCAAGTGTCTTCTACTATAGCCTCGGGCCGACCAAAGCTTTGTGAGTGGATTTGGTAAACGGAAACTGAAAGAAGCCCGTCGTATATATATATATATATATATATATAATATATATATATATATATATAATATATATATATATATGTATGTGTGTGTGTGTTTATGTGTTTGTGTTTGTCGCCCAACATTGCTTGGCAACCGATGGTGGTGTGTTTACGTCCCCGTAACTTAGCTGTTCGGCAAAAGAGACCGATAGAATAAGTACTAGGCTTATAAAGAATAAGTCCTGGGGTTGATTTGCTTGACTAAAGGCGGTGCTCCAGCATGGCCACGGTCATATGACTGAAACAAGCAAAAGAGGAACTCCAGGAGTCTTGTATGTGTAGCAGGCTTGCTGCTTACAACCTTCACTACCATGTGATCTGTTCTTTTCAACTAATATTTTCCTGATTATTCTGGCTGTGCCAAGAAGGCACACCTTTAGCAACAGTTCTACTGGTCACTTTATTCTGATTTCCTTTATATTCCTCTTGATGCTGTCCTAAAGGACCCAACAATAATTGGCACTATCTTCACCCTCTTCATTTTCCATAGCCAAGCTATTTCATACTCAAGAGGATTGTATATATTTTTTCACCTTCCTTCTTAACTATTTGTGGATCAAAGGGGCATGTAACATCAACTATATAACATATGTGGTGCACCTTATCCATCACCACTAGGTCTGGTCTGTTAAGCTCTAGCATCTGATCTGTTTGGATTGGAAAATCCTACAGGATTTTGCAGGTCTCTGATTCCACCACACTCTGGTTTCTAATCCTACATCTTGCCTCTCTCTGTAGTCCCCACTTTTTGCACAGTTTCCAATGTAGCACTTTCACTACATCATCGCCGCGACAACTTGTAATGGTTTTGGGCAAGTCTAGGACATTTGTTCACAATATGGGCAATGGTTTCATCCACTCTATTACAGATGCAGCACAGTGAGCCAAAGTTTGGTCTTGTGCAGCCAGTATGGTGCTCTGTCTCTTTTTTTCAGTGCTCCTTTCTTCAGCCAGTCCTACCTATATTTTCCAGCAACTTCTACATTGGATTGATTGTGTAGCTTCTTGTTGTATAATGCTTCTTCATATTCTTTTTGTCTTTCTCTTTTTCTCTGCTTTCAATATGCCGTTATTCCAAACTGACACTAGCAAAGGTTCCTTACTTTGAGATAGGTATCTCAGTCAGCTCCTAGGTTTGGTATATACACAGTCTTCCACACTTATCAGTTCCCAGGCTGATGATTCTACACTATATTTCATCAGTGGAAACCATAGAGTTAATAGATGCATATGTCATAGAAGAGAAAAGGTTTTGTGCTTTCATAGTTTCAATGAAATCCAGTTGGACAGCTCTAATATATTGTTGAATTATTGTGCTTCTTTTACTATTTCACCAATAAATGTTATAGGCAAATACTTCTATTTTGCACCTAGAGAGAAGGGTTAAAATGAATTTGGCCATATTTGAACTAAGATATATAAACTATAAAATTGCTTATCACTTAGTGGGACAAAACCACAGAATCATTATCCTGCTGTTCAAAATGGAATCTTCATGTTTTGTTATTTCTCAATGACTATGCAATGTCATTCATAACATAAAATTTGGAACATGAGGCTAACAGTTAAGATATTAGAGTTTAGTTATGATATTTTCCAAACAGGTATCATGTAATTCCTTGTTAATATTTGAAAGAAATACATGATATAACTGGGGTCTTCAAGAGAAATTTGGCAAGGTGGAACAAGACTGTTGTTAGGTTCTCTCAGAATTTGAGAGCTGTGTGAGTTTTGATCAGGGAGGAGTCTGGTAGATAGTCTTGAACCACTTGTTGGTTCTCTGACTTGAAACATTTAGTTGAACAAATTTCCCCAAATACTTATTCTGTTTTGAGTCTGCTACACTTATTCATCGTGCTGAAACACCATCAAACCAATTCTGGTAGTCAAGTGTGGGACACACTCCACAATATGCACATACACATATGTATGTGTATACTCACACACATACATACACACACTGAACCTCCACACAATTTTATTCTATCAGATTCACTCACAAGTCATTGAGTGATCCAAGGCTAATAGTTGAAGACACTTGCTCAAGGTGCTATGCATTAGAAATGAACCTGAAACCATGTGACTGGGAAGCAAACTTCTTAATCGCATAGCTATGTCACTGATTATAGTTCTTCATTCTTAAGAAGATTAAAAGGCTAAATATACAATAAATGTAATTCTGTAAAATTCTCTTATTCATATCTTTGAAATTATGTATTGCAATTTGGTCAAATATAGTTTCAGCCTATTATTTTTCTGTTTGATGACTTGAATGGTATGACAATAGTGCTTGGCAACAGTGGATTTGTAGAATCATGAAAGTGTTGGGAAAATTGCCTACATAATTTCATTACAGCTCTTTATAATAATAATAAAATAATAATGAAATTATTGTGTATAGTGCTCAGGTGCACTACAACTCATCAAAGGTGCATGTATCGTACATAGAATTATGTACAAAAGTCAGGAAAGTGAACAGTGTATGAGTCGTGATATACATGTGTGCACGTGTATAGAGGAGGGAATATCAGGTGTAGAGTTGGTGAATCTCAGGAAGCATGGAGGTATTAAAGGATGCAATGTCTCGGCAAATAACAACTGATGCAAGTAATTTGTTCCATGTTTCAGTAACTCTGAGTGTGAAAAAATGTTTCCAAAAGTCATTGGAGCTGTGCTGTTTTCTGTAGACGTGCCCACATATGTTAGACACATGGAGCTCAAAAAGGTTCTCAAGGTGGTTGTTAGCACTATGGTTAATAATTTTGTGGGTGTTTACCAAGTCAGTTGCCAGACGTCAGAGCTTTCCTCCCAAAATGCATGGTAGTACTCTTGTCCACAGTCAGCTTCAGTTGCCAGTCTGTGATCCATTGTTGCATTGTGTCCAGATCTGATTGCAAGAAAGATCTATAGTGTTATGTAGTAGTGAGTTCATATCCCGCTGAGGTCAGCTTTGCCTTTAATCCTTTCAGGGTCAATAAGGCCCCAGTTGAGTAGAAGAGTTGCAATACGAGTGAGGATAAATGTTTTTCTTCTAAAAAACACACGCTCATAAATTTACCAGGCATTTCTTATGTATGTGTGATGTGTGTGCATATATATATATATATATTAATGTTTGTTTTTATGTCATGTTATAATCCTTTCTTCTATAGACACAAGGCCTGAAACTTAGGGGAGGAGACTAGTTGATTATATTGACCCCTGTGTGTCACTGGTACTTAACTTATTGACCCCGAAAGGATTAAAGGCAAAGCCAACCTTGGCAGAATTTGAACCCAGAACATAGTGATGGGCGAAATACCACTAAGTATTTCATCCAGTGTGCTAACGATTCTGCCAGCTTGCTGCCTTATGTTAAGTTATGATAAAAACAATTTTACCTTAATCTGAAGGATTACTCAATTATTTTTGTAAAGCACATACTCTTTACTCTCTTTTTACTTGTTTCAGTCATTTGACTGCGGTCATGCTGGAGCACTGTCTTTAGTCAGGCAAATCGACTCTAGGACTTATTCTTTGTAAACCTAGTACTTATTCTATCGGACTCTTTTGCCGAACTGCTAAGTTATGGGGACGTAAACACACCAGCATCAGTTCTCAAGTGATGTTGTGGAGGTCAAACACAGACACACACTTTTATATATACATATACATATATACGATGGGCTTCTTTCAGTTTCTATCAAATCCACTCACAAGGCTTTGGTCAGCCCAAGGCTATAGTAGAAGACACTTGGCCAAGGTGCCATACAGGGGGACTGAACCCAAAACCATGTGGATGGTAAGCAAGCTACTTACCACACTACACCATGTTTATTATTTCTGTTAAAGGATTATATATGTGTGTGTGTGTATATTCGATCCACATGAGCATGGAAATGGGAATGTTGAAAATGATGATGATCTTGTTGATGGTGATGATGATGACGACGATGATGATGATGGCAATGATAATATATATATATATATATATATATATATATGAATAACTACAGGGGTATTAAACTGTTGGATCAGGTGATGAAGGTCACAGAGAGGGTCATAGCCCATCTCATTAGGGGGAGAGTCTGCTTAGATGAGATGCAGTTCGGTTTTGTGCCGGGTAGAAGCACCACTGATGCCATATTCCTGGTTCGACAACTGCAGGAGAAATACCTAGCTAAATAGCTTTCGTGGACTTGGAGAAAGCCTTTGACAGGGTCCCCCGATCCCTTATCTGGTGGGTTATGTGGAAACTGGAGATTGACGAATGGTTAATAAGGGCTGAACAGGTCCTATACAGAGACGCCGTCAGCAAGGTTAGGATTGGCAATGAGTATAGTGAAGAATTCCAGGTAGAAGTAGGGGTCCACCAAGGCTCAGCCCTCAGTCTCCTTTCATTCATCATAGTCCTCCAGGCAATAACAGAGGAATTCAAGATGGGTTGCCCCCGGGAGCTCCTCTATGCTGATGACCTGGCCCTCATAGCAGAATCACTACCTGAACTAGAAAAGAAATTTTGGGTGTGGAAGCTAGGTTTAGAAAAGGCCTTAGGTTCAATGTAGCAAAGACCAAAGTTCTAGTAAGTAGGAAGGCAAACACACCACAAACCCCTTCAGGTAGGTGGCCCTGCTCGATCTGTAGAAAAGGTGTAGGTAGAAACTCCATAAGATGTACCCAATGTAACCTATGGACACATAAGAGGTGCAGCACCATCAAAGGAAAATTAACCAAGAAGATAGTTTTCGTGTGCGGCAGATGCACAGGTGCAATAGATACCATTGATACTCAGAAAACAGATTCCATTACACTCCTGGAGGAGAAACTAGAAGTAGTTGATAGTTTCTGCTACCTATAGAAGAAGATAATTGCACAAGGTGCCACGCAGTGAGACTGAATCCGGAACCATGTGGTTGGGAAGGAAACCACAGAGCCACGCCTATACAAAGGAATTTTTAAAAATCAGATGTTGATTACGAGATTTTTATTGGCTAAAAGATTTCCAGTTCTTTCCTATAATTTTTTAATGTGCGCATTTTACAAAAAAGAACTTACTCTCACATCGTCTGAATTTGCAGTGTATAAATAAGTATTTCATTTGCACTTTCATACTTTAAAAAATTTCAACAGCAGCATTTTAAGAAAGTGAAACTAAATGCCATTAATGCGTTTCTCTTTTGATTTTGAAAAAGTACTTTAATGTTAAAAATAGCTGTCATATATTCAGTTTATGATAAGAAAGTAAAAATGGAAAAGAATGATAGTAAGTAATCGGCTTTAAAAGATTATTATTTTAAATATAGCTCTTTTTTCCCCTCCCCGAATGTAATATCATAATCTCTATTTTTTAAAGTGAAAGCCCTGGCAAAAATTTCGAGTAAAGTCTTTTTTTTAAATTTCTAAAAATTGACTGTGGGCGTGACTGAAAGATTAAAAATTAGAAAAAAATAAAGTTTCATTATTTGTGGTGGGGGTGTCCCAGAATCGTAATCTCCGTTGTAAAAAGCAGAAATTTTCAGAAAGTAAAAAAAAAAAAAAATGATGGGTGACAAGTTCGTCAAGACATTGCCGAATTGTCAGTATTTCCACTTTCATTTGATGATCACAAACGGAAAGAAGGCACACACAAACACACACCTATCAATTTTGTTTCCTCAGAACTTTCAGTTTTTTTTTTTCTTTCTCATTAAATTCCGATGTAATCACAATCTACACTTTCTGAAAAGAATTTGTTGAAAAATTAATTAAAAAATGCCGAAACTTATGAATTATCCGAAAATCCTCTCCCCTCCTCCGAAGAAAAAAAATTTCTCGACAATTTCCAATAAAATTATTATCTGAACATATTTGTAGAAAATTTCATTAAACAAATATCTATTTTTCTGAAACGAAATCGGTGTAGCACACTCGTGTTGGTATGTCGATTCTGAATCTCGTTTAAAACAAATAGTTGAAGAATGCTTTTTTTTTTTAAACAAAAGACAAAAATAACAGAAGTTGAAAAATCCATGCTTAAATTAATAAGTAGCTTTTGTTTTTCATATGTAATTTCTTAATCGTATTAAATATTCTACATCGATTTAAGAAACAGTTAAAGCGCCAAATTGTCCAGACCTGGCACCAATCAGCACACATGTTCGTTGATTAATTTAGCTGAATAATTGCATGTCCTTTGCATTCTTTTTAAAAATTCTCATCAGGTATTCGAAGAATTATATCTCTATACATATATGTGTATATACACACACGTCATATACATGCATACATATATATGTATAAACAAATGTATGTTATAAATGTATATGAATTACACCCAAATACATTATATACACATAACGAAAAGTTAGTTTGATAAAGTACCATGCACGGAACTATCTGCCCTTGAGTCACTTTGTAACATTTGACCATTAAAAAAAATTAAAATAAATATATATTTATATTTTGAGTTTTATCCTGTTTGTAATTCCAGACATTATATATATATATATATACACACATGTAGTGGGTACGTGTTTTCACACAAGCATGAATTTTGTCAATGTTGAGCGCGAAACTAAAATGAAAGTAAGAAAAGTGGTCGAAGAGGAAATAAGAGCTAAGCCTATACTGAACAAAACTTCTAAGTGTAGATTAAAATAAACTCAGAAATTAGTTAAGGAAAAAAAAAAAAGCTCCAACGATATCAGTGAGGGTACATAAAGGTGTTGGTGAAAGAAATTTCGTTATAGTGAAGGTTGTTTGTATTTATTAAGAAGAATATTAAAGAACCAATACAATAACCACTATGACTATCACACACGCATTTATTTTGTTGATCTCGCCAAATCTCGTCGATTCCCGCGACAAGTAACACATGAGTTTATGGAAACAAATATGTCGCACAACGTTTGTCGGATAGGTACATCTCATCATTGTTCACACCGCGACAGCGTACACAGTCGATGACTGCCAACACACGCAGCACTGTAGCTGGTTGACACATTGACATGGTAGGCTCTGTGTGTAATTCTCGAAAAAGGGATGAAGAAAGCCGGGCAGAAGAAAGATGAAGTTAAACCTGAGGTCGACAAAGCCAGACGAGTCTACAGGTAAAAAGGAATTTCTCCGATCATCTTCGACCCTTTCACTCTGTTTAAAGAATATTAATAATAATAATAATAAAATATTCCATGGAATAGTCCCCTAACCTCACTCCTTTTATCTCCTTTCGCCTGAGTTCTCGGTAGTTTCCACAACAACAAAGAGATAAATATAACAAGTGAGGTGTTTGTTAATCTTAGTTCTGGTTGTCTGTCTTGTATTTTCCCACTTTCAAAGACATTTCTAAATTTGTCACTGACCACCTCAGCTGTTATTCTTTACTATTCCACGTGGCTGATACCAGCTCTTGAGAATGAGAAGTCTACCGAGGATAATTCCAGTTACTATTTATGTAGTTTAAAATAAGGAACTCCTGGACAACGAATAAACACAACTGTGTTGAATAAGAATAGATAGGTAAGATAGAGAGGTAGATAGAGCAATTGATCGACATTGAAATGATTTGTAAGAATATATTTGCTTTAATAAAAAATAATAATGTGCTTAGTGTTTGTTTATCCGTTCTTGGATAAATTCCGTAAGAAGCTAGAATATTTGTTGAGTTCGAAAAATGGAGAGTTTTCTTGTTTTTCTTTTTTGGCACTGCTACTAAATCGAGCTACTAAGTTTAATTTTCGTTCCGTTTCTTCTGCAAGATTTCTTAATCGGATATAAGACTCTCTGCTCTCCCTAAATCCCTCCAACATCCATCCACAGGTTATTTTATTCTCCTTCGTTACTAAGAGTATTTTGTTGTTGCTTTGCCACTTGCTCGCCATTGAATGCATCAATGCAACACAGCCAACGAAAACAAATTCACATGAAAACATAAGTTGGTGTTTATTTTAAGATCCCAGAAAATTTTTCATTGGATGAACTCTGTATTGTTTCTGACCATTTTGCAATATACCTTTATATACATACCTTCGGTGCATTTGTTTATTTTTGGCTTTGCATGTATTTTTGGAATGGTATGTATGTCGGTGCAAGATATTCCCTATAATATGGTGCAAGTTGGAGGAAGTAGTCGATGTATTTAAACAAAATTCGGACATGGCTAATTTCGGCTAAAACTGTCCATATGTATGAGTGTCCCATGTGAGATACAGTGGACCATTGGCTAGTTTCTGTTGAATTCATATTCCTAACTTATGTAACGAAAGTTCAATTTTGATACACTCATATATATATATATATATATATATATATATCCTAACGAAATATGGGTAAAATAGTAATTTTACCGAAATATGCTTGCATGTTGTATTTTAAGCATTTAATTTCTCTTATACAAAATATTTTATAACTTTAAATGGAAAGGCTTATTAATGCTCTGTGTGTATGTATACACACATATATATCTTTTAGTCACACGAAGGATCGCATATAGCAAGAAATTAAGGATGGAGTGAATCCTTAGCTTCGAACAATTAAAATCCGCTACGTATACTGAATATACTTTCTCCCTTTAGTACATCCAGATATGTGTGTGTGTATATATATATATATATATATATATACACACACATACATGTACTCGCTTTCTTTTTTAAAGTCTATGTGAAGAAATGTTTCCGCTTGAATGACGTCTTGTTCCCTCGCGGTCAGTTCAGTCCCGCCGTTTTGTTCTGGTATCTAAAATATATCGTCTGCCAACACGAGTGAAATCGTTTCGTGTGTGTTACACACACACAATATGATGATATGCAATATATGGTGTATGTATAACACACACACACACCATATATTGTATATAATCAGATTACTGTATAAGGAAGTCAACAATTCAATTTATACTAACAGGTGTGTAGCTTATCTGTGCCTTCTCGAACCCGCTAATATATATTTACCTTTATATTATGGAAAAACTCTAGCTATCACTATCATAGTCTTGCTCTATTCTTCATTAAAACTCGATTTTATTTAAATTGACACTCTCGGAATGTGAAATCTTGTGTAAACAAATATTGTTTTAACAGTATTATTGTTAATGTTCTGAGTGCTGTTTGTACCAAAAGCTGGTTCACATCTGAACTTTTTTTACAATGTGTCGGTTCTTTACTCGTTCTTTTATTTACCTCAGAAATCCGACTTATTTTTTTGGGGGGTAACACATTTTGTTCTGGCAACATAAGCATATTTTATCTCAGCTCATTCGATAATGTTTCTCACAGTTAAAAACTCGTGTTCGTAACGTACTGAGTTGTATGTAGACACTTGGCAGTGAAAGGTAATCGGAGATTATATCTATTGGAACTGTGTGAATGGACAAGAGATGATGTTGATAGCGTGATAAATGCTTCCCTTTCGATACTTTATTCATTTGTTCCCTAAATTTGTGATAATTTTGATATGTAATACACGTACGATATGTCGTCTGTTCTGCTATCAAACACGCACGTGTGCATGTTCCCTTTACTCAGTGGGCAAGGCCTCTGAAACCAGTGTAGAGCTATTTTCAAACGGGGAAACCTGAGCCAAGTGCGAGAGACTTGTCCCTGCTAAAGATACCCAAGGTACCAGTTTCACCATATATACAATGATACATACATTGCTGAAGAATGTTTTGTAAAATTACTAGGCAACAGTGTATATGCAAAATTAATTATTTAAATTACTTTTCCTATCTTCAGAGTCGGCAAATGATGATTTTTTCAATGGGAATGAAATTGTTGTCTTCATACTGGAAGGAATTTAGTTCACTTATCATAGCACGTAAACTGCGAAAGCTATATCAAAACAGTGATTAAATTCCCAATTAAAATATACGAATTGTTATAATTGGGACTCTTAGTGTCTTGAACTTTGTGGAATTGATATTCATTATATTTATAATAGTTATTAATTTGACCTGGTTAGCGTTATCACACACCTGTTGTATTAGGGTTAAAATTTGAAGATAGAAATCTAAGCTAAAGAAATTGTTTCATCTACACATTCATTTACTCTATATTTGTTGTGTGAAAAAGTTGGAGAGATCAGCCTACAAAATATTATTTACTGTAATAGCACAATGTATTGGGGATTTGTATGTCAAAACCCTGGTAGTATATCTTTTTGATCGATCGAAAAGGAGTGTTCAAAGACAAGCTTCGCAGACGACAAAGTGATTAAAAAAAAGAAAAGGAAGTTATTCGTAGGAGTTAGGTAGTGTCCATAACCGCTTTAGGTCCTATTAAGCTGAAGTTGAAGCAAATATGGTTGATGACCATCCAGGACATCTGCAGGTCAGTGTTTGTAGTTAAAACAAATGCTGTATGTAACCGAGGAGGTCTATTCCAAATGCTTTCGGCAGTTTAGTGATTGATTTTTTTTTGTTCCCTCTCCATGTTTACCATTGTTTAGATAAGAACAATAACATATTTTCATGTATTTTAGAAAGATCAAATCTTCTCAGTGCCTGATGTATTTTCTTACTAGTTGTCTTGTTTTTATTTCCATTCTATAGCTCTGTTCACTCAGCATGTAAATCATTCATTTACATTTATCTATCTACACTAGCACAGTTATTAGGTTTGCATATAATTAATTCCTGGTGCCTTTGGTATTCTCTCACTTTCACAACCCATCTGTGCCCTTTATATCCAATAGATCATTCTGAACTTGCTTATTTTCCAATTCCCACAAATCCTTTATCTCACACAACTCTTTAATGTCACATTTTCCACTCTCTCCGTCCCAGTCTCTTATTTTCATTTATTTATCAAGCAAATGTAGAGGGCCAAACTAGAGATTGTGTAATTAGGGAGGTGTTTTACTTTTCTTCGTATCTAAATTCCTATGGCAATGACTTTGTCTCTCAACTCACCCAGATCAATAAAACATGAAATATTGATGTTTATTTAATTATCTTCCCCTCTATAAAACTTGCCTTTTACCAGCACAAAAGAAAATATTATTTATTTATTACATTCTTGCATGCTACCATGGTTCTAGGTATTTTGATATGAATTATTGGAGCAAAAATATTTACTGCTTCATGCCTTTCTATGACCAGTCATTTCCAGCCAGGAAATGAGAGTCACACCAATTTTGAGGCCAGTACTGTAATGTGTTGCTTAGAGGCCTAATACAGTAATTCTAACATGGCTTTCCTGATTTTTCAGTCAGACATTTTCACAAAGAGTTTACAATGTGATAATTTCAAAATGATTCTAAGATTAAGTAGTTTCTATTTTGATTCTACTGCATGGCACTTTGGGCTGACCAAAACCCTCACAGGGTTTTGGTAAAGTCTGTTTGGGGAAAAGTTCCTGTTCTTGTAAGGGAGATTTAATCTCTTGCTCTGTTTAACATTACTGCATGGCTCTTTGATCCCTTTAACAGAGTTCACTCTCTTGCTGGCATTTGGTTGAGGCATCTGGTTTGAACATATATTCTTCCTTCTCGGCCACCATTTATGGATACCCTGAAAAGAGTAGTTCCCACTTAGAATTAGAAATTTCTACATCATCATCATTTTACATCTGTATTCCATGTTGGCATGGATGGATGGATCATTATGGTCCAAATTATTTCTTATGGAAAATACTGCTTCCAGGAACTAGTGCTTGTGTATGCAACTTGGCTTGGTTTCTATGGCTGAATGCTCTTCTTATCACCAACAACTATTTGAATGTTGTACAGAAAAATGTTATTTTTATTTACAAACATTCTTCTGAGTATTTATGTTATGATTTTGTACATTCATCCGTTTTTATTGTATTCAAAATATGGATCTGTGTTCATTGCTTCTCTCAGTTTTCAAAGTCTAATTCATCTCATTACATCATTCTTATATTAATCTTTTAGTTTGCCTGTCGCTAATGATTATACACATGTGTAATACAAGCATTTGTTTATACATCATGAATCATCCCTTGTTTATTATGAACAATCTCCTGAAATTTGATTTAGCTATTTCTAAGCTAGGTTTTTTTAATGAATCTACTTCTACCATATATACCAACTATTATTTGTAGCATGTTTTCATTCTATATATAATATGCATTCATTATCATCATACATCCACTTTGCCATACCCATGTGAGTTGGACTGAATTTGTTGGTTGGAGCAGACTTCCTCTGGCTGGATGCCCTTCTTGTCACCAACCGTCACTTGTTTCTAAGGAAGGTAACATTTCCCAAGGCCAGACATGTTTTTCACAAAAGACAGGAAACAAAATAACATTGTTTGTAATCTTCATGTGATATCAAGACAAGGATGCACACAAACACAGACATAAGGAGCTTCTTCCAGTTTCCGTCTACCAAATCCACTTGCCAGGCTTTGGTTGGTTATAGTAGAAAACACTTGCCCAAGGTGTCACACAGTTGGATTGTACCTAAGGTTAGGAATCAAGCTTCTTAACCAAATAGCCATGCTTGTGCCATTTATGTCAAATAATATCTGAAACAATGTTATCATCTAATGTGTTTCAAGTCAATACATTTGATACCTTGTTACTTTAGTTTCTAATAGACTCATACTGCTTTTGTTGTCTCATGGTTTTTCTCTAATATTTTACTATGTTGTTATTTAGCTCCAGGTCAGCCTTGATTGAGCTATGATCAAAAGTGTTCTGACCATGAGCCTAATTTTATTTTACTTTTTTCTTTTTTTCTGCATCTCAAAGACTATTTTGTCTAATGTGTCTCTTTTCAAAGAAATTTGCATCCCAATCACATGCTCACTGTTTCATATTTCTTTACTGCCCACAAGGGGCTAAATACAGAGGGGACAAACAAGGACAGACAAAGGGATTAAATCAATTACATCGACCCACTGCGAAACTGGTACTTATTAATCGATCCCGAAAGGATGAAAGGCAAAGTTGACCTCGGCGGAATTTTGAACTCAGAATGTAGCAGCAGACGAAATACTAAGCATTTCACCTGGCGTGCTAATGTTTTTGCCAGCTTACTGCCTTCGAGCATGGTCACTGTTTCAGTCCCACTGTATTACATCCTGGGCAAGTGTTTTCTATTATAGCTTTGGGCTGACCAAACCCTTGTGAGTGAATTTGGTAGATGGGAACACAGAAACTCTCTGGAAGCCTGTTGAGTGTATATGCATGCATACATACATACATATGTGTCATGGCTTTAGCATCACTTGATAGTTGTAAAAAGGTGTCACTGTTATACAAGCAATGTCATTTACTTCCAGTATTCTGTGAAAAACATATCTGAACATAGGAAAGTATTACCTTCCATGGAAACAGGTAAGAAATGGCAACTGGGAGGGCATCTGACCTGTGAAAAAGGGGATATTAAAATGCTGATGATACTGATATGGTGTGATTTTGTGGAAGATTTGTTTGCTATATCTAGCTGGTCAAGCCACCACATAGATTCTCACCACTTCTATTGTTCCTATATAATTGTGTTGATTTGACTGCCTGTGCTTCTAGATGTCACATCTCAGCCTTTTTCCTTTTATGATGTTATTTTAACTCAGAAAAATCTCGTGGGCATCTGTCGTATTTTAACAAGGAAGTGGACTTAATTGACAGTCATTTGTTTTTACTCTTTGCTTTGCTGCTTATTCTTGTGCTAGAGAAATGTAAAATACCATACCACTTGTCACTTATTAATTTATTCTAGTGCTTCACCATTGCGTTGTACACAAATGTTTTAATGCAAATGCCTATCAAAAATTTGTGTTTCCTATCATACAGTCCATTCAAAAATATTTTTAGCTTTCATGACTATTAATGAAATGGTCTGCTTTTGTGTTTCAACTACTTTTGAAAATAATCAAGAATATCAAGGGATTTAGTTGAGTGATTAACTTTTCATTAAGTAACTGATGTTTGGAACATAATTAATTAGAAATTAAAGCATAAAATGGGTGGGTGGTTAAGACGCTTGTTTTTCAATCACATGGTTTAGGATTCAGTCCTACTGTGTGGCTTCGTGGGTAAGTGTCTTCTACTGTAGCTCAGAGCTGACCAGTCTTGTGAGTGGATTTGGTACATGGAAACTGAAAGACGCTTGTGTATGTATGTGTGTGTATATATATATATATATATATAAATAAATAAAATATGTTGGAAGGTCATCCAGTTGTAAAAAGCTTGCCAAAACTGACCTTGCCTGTGCTTGTGCTCAGTCTACTCTGCTCAGTGGTTGGTGTTAGGAAGGGCATCCAGGTGTAAAAACCCTGCCAAAACAGACACAGAAGTCTGTGCAGACTCCTGCCTGACCAGCTCCTGTCAAACTGTCCAACTCATGCCAGCATGAAAAGTGGACTTTAGATAATGTGTGTATATATTTTCTTTTGACATGTGACAGTTGTAAATGAGTGTCACTGCCACACAAGTGGTTTTCATTCCCAATCTTCTGTGAACCATGGGGATATATTACTTTGCTTAAAAACAGGTGAGGGTTGGTAACAAGAAGGGCAACTAACCATAGAAAATCTGCCTGAATGAATTCTGTTTGTTTCATGCAAGCATGAAAAATGGATGTTAAAATGATGATAATGATGATGGAAGGTTATAATTTGGATATATACATATAATATATACACACACAACTATCTATTTGTCTGTCTATATATATATATATATACACACACACACACACACTTTAAAAGGAGTTTCCGTATCCTGAAACCAAAGATAGCTTCAAGTGAGCTGGTATTAAATGTGTTAAACAGTTAATCTTCAACCTCTCCCCAAATACTTCTTATACAGTTTCATGCCCTAACAACCATACACATATATACAAATAACCTTATCAGAAATTACTTGGCTAATGGAAAAAAAAAAAAAAATAATGACAACTATCGTGAATAGTTTTTGCTGGGTTACAAACCTCTTTCAAATAGATCTACAATAAATATAAACTATCTGAATTCCATGTCCTTGCTTGTGTGTTACTTTCACTATCAAATATTGAGGTCATACATATGTAGGTTTCTTAAAAAGGGTATCGTAAGGCCTGTATTGCTAGATACAAAATCAAACAATATGAAAGAATGTCTTAGATCTGTTGTGTTGGTGTTTGTAGATCAAACTGCAAAATATTTGATTGATTGTTTCAATAATACATACAGATGTCCAAATGAATTTGTATAGACTATTATATAACAAACCATTTGGTAAAATAGTTTTTTTCTTTAACATTTTCAAGCTTTATTTACACTCTCAGAATGGTTGGTGTTAGGAAGGGCATCCAGCTGTAGAAACTCTGCCAGATCAGATTGGAGTCTGGTGCAGCCATCTGGTTCGCCAGACCTCAGCCAAATCGTCCAACCCATGCTAGCATGGAAAGCGGACGTTAAACGATGATGATGATGATGATTTAGTTGTTTATCAAAATAAAACTTACGAAATTAACTGAATATTTGAGGCTTTAAATATCACAATTTAGCCCTAGGTTAACCTAATTGAGCAAATGTATTTCAGTTGTAATCATTCTACCCCCACCTCCCACTTTTTTAAAATCAAGACATAGTGCTCCAGACAGCGTTATTCATTATTTTCTTTTATCTTATTTTTAATGGTAGGTTTTTGAGGGAGGCTTAGCTATTATTTCTAGTAGATGGAGTAACCAGGCATGTCATATGAAATGCATTATAGTTTGATTGTGGTGGGAAATAAATTGAAGAAAAGTTTGTGTAAACACCCTAAAAATGATTGAATCCTGAATCTTGTGTTTAGAACAACCCAATCTTCTTGTTAGCAACTGACAAATCCTTTTCTCATGTTTCTTTATTCTTTGTCTCTCATTGATATCAATAAATTGTTTTGACTTTGTATTACTATTAAACACAGGTATAGCTGTGTGGTTGAGAAATTCACCTTGAAGTCATGTGGTTTTGGGTTCAGTCCCATCACTGCATGGTAACTTGAGCAAGTATCTTTAACTATAATCCCAGGCTAACCAAAGCCTAGTGAGTGGATATGCTTATTTGGTAGATAGAGACTAAAAAGGACTTTCCAACCACATGGTTCAGTCCCACTGCATGGCACCTTAGGCAAGTGTCTTCTACTATTACTCTGGGCCGACCAAAGCCTTAGGAGTTGATTTGGTAGATGGAAACTGAAAGAAGACCAAGGATTTAGTCTATCAAATCATCTCTTGTACCTACTTTTTTAAGTATTGTATTTATTCTATTCATCTCTTTTGCTGGACTACTAAGTATGTAGATATAAACAAACCAACACTGTTAAACAGTGATATGGGGAGTAAACAAAGAGATAGACACTCCCCCAAAATGTAACTACATGTGAATTGTTGGCGATTTTTTTTTTCCTCCGTCTTCCTTTTCTCTTGTACTTTCCTCTGTCTCCTGTTTCTGAAGAAGAGTTTTGCTCGAAATGTAAAACAACTTTTCTTTTCTTCCCTGAGCATCTTTTAATACTTTGCATGTACCACGTCCTTGCATTGTTATTTTTTCTTGTTTTTTTTTTTTTTCTTCAGTTTTTATACACACACACACACACACACATATATGATGCTAGGTCCACCTGACTGGCTCCTGCACTGGTGGCACGTAAAAAGCACCATCCGAATGTGGCCAATGCCAGTGCCCCCTGACTGACTACTGTGCTCGTGGTACGTAAAAAGCACTATCTGAATGTGATCAATGCCAGGGCCACCTGACTGGCTCCTGTGCCAATAGAACGTAAAAAGCATTATCCGAACATGGCTGATGCCAGTGTCTCCTGACTGGCTCCCATGCCGGTGACACATAAAAAGCACCCACTACACTCCTGGAGTGGTTGGCGTTAGGAAGGGCATCCAGCTGTAGAAACATTGCCAGATCAGATTGGAGCCTGGTGCAGCTGCTGGCTTTCCAGACCTTAGTCAAACCATCCAACCCATGCCACCATGGAAAATGGATGTTAAATGATGATGATAATGATATATATATATATATATATATATATATATATGGGCTTCCATACAGTTGCCATCTATCAGATTCATTCAAAAGGTACTAGTCAGTCAATAGACACTTGCTCAGGGTACCACATAGTGGGACTGAACCTGAAACTGCTTGGTTGTAGAAGCAAACTTCTTAACTGCATATCCGTGCATGCACTTGTATACAATTTATTTTGACAGCTTTCTTAAATGATTAATCCAGCTTTTTTAAAATTTATTTATTATGGAATAAGTATTATTTGAGTTAGCTTTTTAAAAGTGTAGAGACTGCGATGATGTAAGTAGCAATACTATTACAATTTCGGCTCTTAGAATTTTGAAGGTAATGCATTCATGTGCAGTAGCTCTTATCATTCTCTATGTTTTCTATTACCATTGATCACAGAATCTCAGATGAGAATCTGTTGATCAATCATTTTTTTTTCTCTTTTGTTTTTGTTCTGAAGATCTGATAAATTAGTTGTTCTACCATCGAGAGGGAACAAATGTGAAAACAATGTGTAATCTTACAGCTGCAGATTGACTAAATCATAGATTTATTGACTCTTGCTTTGTAATGTGATAAAGATTGTTATCTCTTGATGTAACAAAACTAAGTTTTAATTGCTTACGTAGTCTTTGGTAATAGAAACAGTAATCTTAGCTGCTTTCCTTATGCCCAGCATTATAACCATGATCACCATCACTATGACTGTCACCACAAACACCAGCATTACCATTACCCCCTCCCCCATCATCATCATCAGTGCCATCATTCTGATAACCACCATCACCGTCATCATTTGATCTCTATTCTTTTATGCGGGCATGGGTTGGACAGTTTGATAGGATCTTGTGAGTCACAGGGCTGCATCATGCTAGCCTTGGCATGGTCTTTACGACTGGATGCCCTTTTCAACACCAATCACTTTAGCCTGTGTACTGGGTACTTTTTTCTTGCCACCACTAGCACTAGTGAAGTTATCAGGTAACTTGTGAGACAAGAAAGAATAAGAGAGATAATCATTTTTCCATATTTACATTAGTGGAATTAAACAATACATAAATGATTAACCATCGTATCTTTTTGATATTTTTACTTTTAAAAACATTTTCTTCTTAAGTCCTATAACATTTGAGCTGTTTTTCTTTAGTTCCCAGGTCAGACTTGAACAAGCAGGTCGTTAATCAAAGCCGTTAAGTTATTTCTGCTGTAGCATTCCTATTTTTACTTCTAATCTAAAACTACATCGACCAGTATGTCTTTAGTTTTTTTCTCAAGTAAGTCCTAATTTGAAGGAGATTTAGTTGCTATTTCTAGCAGGTTGAGTGAGCATGTAGAGGCTGCCTTGTCAGCTTGTTGAGATGTTGATATGATTTCATGGAAGTTTGCCAGTATTCTTTGTCAGTTGACTACACTCACTCATTCCGTGTTGTAAATTGACTTGCTTAAAAGTGACATTAATCAAATCTAAACTGACATTTCTCATACAACAACAATGCCATACTATGTCATTTGATTTGAAAAGAAATCCCAGATGTTTCTTCCAAGTAATGACATCCTTTCATTTTATCTTGGCTCATTACAAAACCAAAAGGATAAACACTGTGAAATTTGTCTTTAGTCGCGGATTCTTTTAAAGAGAGATTGCATCATAGCTTCTGCTGTTTATTTCCAATTTGTATAATTTTCATTTGTGTTTTTGTTTTTTTGCTTTTTCTATGAGATAAATATATTATTGAGGCAATGTTTTACACTTGGATGCCCTTCTTGTCATTAACTTTTACCTGCTTGATTTTCAAGCAAGGTGTACCTTATACCATGTGTTTTTGAAGGGACAAGTCCAGTGAATGACCCATTTGCAGAAGAAAATGATGGCTATGTCACAATCCATAACTAAGCAGTTTTTAGAGAAGCTCAAATGTAAACAAACGCTCACATGCATGTGCATATGTATATATTTACATGCATGTGAGTGTATATATATATGTGGAGGCTCAAACAGTTGTGGGATCATGATTTTGATTCTCAGACCGGGTGCTATGAGTGTTTATTGAGTGAAAACACCTAAAGTTCGACAAAGCTCCAGCAGGGGTGGTGGTGGCGAACCCTGCAGTACTCTTTCACCATAACTTTCTCTCACTCTTTCTTCCTGTTTTTGTTGTACTTGTATTTCAAACATAGTTAAGGGTACATGTGTCTGTGGAGTGCTCAGCCACTTACACGTTAATTTCATGAGCAGGCTGTTCCATTGATTGGATCAATTGGAACCCTCGTCGTTGTAACTGACAGAGTGCCATGGTATATAAATATATATAACCAAGGGAAAAACAATTCCTTCAAAAGTGTAAAACATCCAATTCACTAGTATGGCAGTTGAATACTGCAGAATTAGGGGTATAAATACAAATTACAAATAAATTAAATAGAGAAATACAATTGACAATCTAACAATTTATTTCATAATATAATATTGAATATAACAATATAATAAATTATTAGATTGTAAATTGTATTTCTTTATTTAATTTATTATATACATATTTCTTTATTGCTCGCAGGGTGCTAAACATAGAGGGGACAAACAAGGACAGACAAAGGGAATAAGTCGATTACATCGACCCCAGTGCTTAACTGGTACTTATTTAATCAACCTTAAAAGGATGAAAGGCAAAGTCGACCTCAGCGGAATTTAAACTCAGAACGTAATGGCAGGTGAAATACCGCTAAGCATTTCGCCTGGCGTGCTAATGATTCTGCCAGCTTGCCGCCATAATCTATTATTTATACACACATACACATGCACATGTGTATTGGGCTTCTTTCAGTTTATCAAATTTTCTCAAGGCTTTCGTTGGCTCAAGGCTACAGTAGAAGACACTTGCTCAAGCTGTTGCACAGAGGGGCTGAACCTGAAACTTTGTGCTTGGGAAGTGAGCCATTCTTGCATCCTGGTTATAATGTTACATAGTCTAGATTCAAGTTGTGTTATATATATCCAGCAGAGTATGCCCACCTCTTTTCTTTCCAACCATTGCACGTCTTCCATATTGAATGCACATGTTTTGCTACTGTGCAGTCTCACACAAGTAAGCATCATGTAGTTTGCCATTCATTTGGAGAGCAAATTCTTTTGTTGTCAGCAGGAGTGTTAGCTCCCTTAATGTTTTCCATCCAGATCTTACCCTGGTCGCTATGTTTTTGGAACAACCACTTCCTCTATTGTTTATTTGGTTTCCTATGTGAAAGAATCTGTCAATTACTAGAGAGCATTTTCAGTTACTTTTAGGAATTTATTTCATGGTATTTTTATTGCTAAATACTTCTGTGCATCTGCTATTTAGGTAAACTTTCTCTGTGAATTTGTCTGAAATTCCACTGCACCTTTTATCTTCTGAGAAGTAGATTGTTAGCAAACAGGAGTTCCTACAAACATCCAATCTTGAACTCTTGTAATCGTCTTGAGAATCATAATAAACAGGAGGGGTTGAGAACAGATCTGAGCCCTGATGGATAGTTGTATGCATGCTAAATTCCTTTCTAACTTTCACCTTGCTTGTACTGCTTTCACAAGCCATTCATCTACCTCCAGTTATCTTAGTGACCACCAGATATAGTGTAAGGTACCCTATTGAAAGCCTTCTTTAAGTTAATGAATACCAGGTATAATGGTTTGTTTCTGGCTAAGAACTTGTAGTTACCTCACTAAGCTGGCACAAATCCAACTGTATTTCACTCAAGCTAGTTCTCTTTACTAATTCTGGAAGAGAATTAGTTAACTCCTCTAATACTTTCCTGACATGGTCCATTGGTTTAATGTCTCCATAGTTATTTTTTTCTAAAACATCTTTCTTTTGTAGCAGATTATGGGATACTTTTATTCTTGTGATTGGAGACAAAATCCCTTTTCCACTATTTGATTGACTATGCAAGTAACCAACATATCCTACTTCCTGGATATTTTCAGCATCTCAGTGTATTTTCCTAATGGGTCTGGTGCTTTCTTGCATCCATATCCTTAATCCTTTCGTTACTGTATTTATTTTGAGATGCTCTGTGTTTCTTTCAATTAATTTTAAATATAACAAAGAATTTAGTAAAATAACTTAGTTATCATTAAGCTAGTGTTAGGAACATAAATTGTGACTAAAGTTTGGTGGAAGAATTTAATTCAAAACTTATGAAAACAAAACATTTGTACTACAGAGCCAGAGGCGGTTTCAGCTGGGTTGGTATCAAAAGGGTTAAAGGTCCTTTCAACCATATACTGGTCCTCTTGATAGCTGATTCTTCTATTGGATCCATTTTGGGTAATGACTGTATTTCCTATGAGCTCTCTTCAATCAGCTAGTTTTTAGTATTGTTTCCTTACCTCTACTCAGCATCAGTGAGTGTGCTACCCTCATTCTGTACACACTTTATACCAAGTCTTGATTTATAGTCACATGGCTTTGCAATCCTGAAAGTGTCAAAGCATAGAACAATAGCAAACCCCTTAATTCCTCTTTGCTAGAGAAATCCAACATCAAGTTTCTTCAAGCTACCTGATAGCTTTTTTGCATCCTTTCCAGGTTTATTACTTAACTTTTATGGCTCTATTCATTGTATTATTTCATCACAACATCTCTCTCTCTCTCTCCAGTTAGAACCTTGCGCCATTGGTAGATCTGGTCTATGACTCAGCAGGCTGTCTTGTAAAAATTCCCAAATGTTTTCTCTCATAATTATTCTCCTTTTAGACATCATGTAGTACTTCTTGGATTTACATATGCTAAAGCAGTAATTCTCAACCATTTTTTTTTTACCTATGAACTGTTTTGATTCTCATTTTACTCTACTGGAACCCATGTTAAAAAAAAAAACTTATATTTTTATAATCAAATATTGTTAGGAATTGGATAAAAAAATTTGTTAAAATATTTTGTGCATTTTAGAAGTATAACCACTAGTGTAGCTGGAGGTGGGCAGTTTGCCCCAGGTGGAACTTTTAAAGGGCACCACTTTTGGGTCTGGTGTAGACAATATGTGTTTTTTGTGGGCTCTGGAGGTGGCAAATGGAAGGGCCACCCTGGGCGGCTCACATTCTAGCTACGCTAGTGAGTATAACCAATTTATTGCTCGTAAACTTTAACAAAAAAATCTTACATGGACCCCCAATGGTCATATTTTTGACCCCCAAGGGTCATATGTTTGAGAACAACTGTGTTAGAGACAGCTTTCAGCTTTCATACCTTCCTTATGTTTTTTTCTTTGGAGTCTCTGGCTTATATCTGGAAGTAACTAATCACTAATTCATGTTGAATAGTACATTCTTCACTGAGGAAAAAAACTATTCACAAATAGTTAGCTATCTTGTTTCCTGGTGAGTATGAAGTCTATGTGGCTGGTGTTTATACTTAAGTGCTTGGTAGTCAAGTGGCTGTCTGGATTTCTAAAACATTAATGTTCTTTGTGTTACAGGACTCCAACAATTTTGATCTTTCTCTATTCTTTCTTCTACCATAGCCTTGAATAACCTTTTTAATGATGTCCTAATATGCCCATTAAAGTCACCAATTCTGATATTGAGGTTGCTGTTATCTATTAACCCTTTTGATCCCAACCTAGCTGAAACCACCTCTGGCTCTAGTACAAATGTCTTGTTTTCAAAAGTTCTGAATTAAAATCTTCCACTAAACCCAAGTCACAATTTATGTTCCTAACACTAGCTTAATGATAACTAAGTGATTTTACTAAATTCTTTATTATAGGCGTAGGAGTGGCTGTGTGGTAAGTCACTTGCTTACCAACCACATGGTTCTGGACTCAGTCCTCCTGTGTGGCACCTTGGGCAAGTGTCTTCTACTATAGCCTCGGGCCGACCAAAGCCTTGTGAGTGAATTTGGTAGATGGAAACTGAAAGAAGCCTGTCATATATGTGTGTGTGTGTGTGTCTGTGTTTGTCACCCCAACATCGCTTGACAACCGATGCTGGTGTGTTTACATGCCCATAACTTAGCGGTTCGGCAAAAGAAACCGATAGAATAAGTACTAGGTTTACAAAGAATAAGTGCTGGGGTCGATTTACTTGACTAAAGGCGGTGCTCCAGCATGGCCACAGTCATATGACTGAAACAAGTAAAAGAGTAATATTTAAAATTAATTGAAAGAAACACAAAGTATCTCAACAGAAATATAGTAACAAGGGTTAAAGTATTCTGCAAGAGGATTGCATAGAAATGGTACTTTTGCTCAATATGTTGTTCTGGATTAAAGTGCATGGATAATAGATAGATTTTACTGTTGCTGTTGTGTTGCCTTTGACTAATTTAAGCTTAATTCCCCTCAGTGGTTGGCTACTGTTGAGGGGATGCTCACACCTAATCACCCAACTACTTTATTCAACTCTTACATGATAGGTTTTAGTCTTGTTGATGCATGTAACAGTTTTCTTTTAATTGTGTAACACATTTTTGCTGGGTGTCTGTTCTGTCTCTAATCACTGTATTACATGGATTCAGTAGATTTTATTGTATCTCTTGTACTAATGATGTTTGCTTGGATTAAATGTACACCATCAGTTTTAATTCAGAGTTACTGCTGTCCTAGATAGGTTGCTTTCATTGCAGCTTGCAGGATCCATATTTCCTGCACAATATGGGTCAAAGTCTCTATAAAGATGGAAACAAGGCTGTGTGGTTAAGAGGTTTCCATTACAATCTTGTGGTTTTAAGTTAGATCCCATTGTATTGCACCTTATTTGTGTCTGTATACTATAACCTTGTATTGATCAATGCATTGTGAGTGATATTTGGTAGATGGAAACTGTACAGAAGCCTGTTGTGTGTATGTGTGTATGTACTGTCATCATTCAATATCTCTCCATGGTGGCATGGAGAGATGTTGTTGTGACACCTTTCGGTCATGAATGGCCATGGGATTGCACCTCGAAAGTTACCCTCTGAGGCACTAGTCTGAGCAAGGTAGTTTATAGACCAGCAGTCACCCACGCATACCAGCCTCCCCTATCCACGCCACCGATGTTATCCAAGGGAAAGGCAAAGGCCGATACAGCTTGGCACCAGTGATAACGCAACTCATTTATTAACGTGCAAGTGGCTGAGCACTCCACAGACACGTGTATCCTTAATGTAGTTCTCAGGGAGATTCAACATGACTCAGAGTGTGACAAGGCTGGCCCTTTGGAATACAGTTACAACAGAAACAGGAAGAAGGAGTGAGAGAAAGTTGTGGTGAAAGAGTACAGCAGAGTTCACCAGCACCACCTGCTGGAGCCTCGTGGAGCTTTAGGTGTTTTTGCTCAATAAACACTCACAATGCCTGGTCTGGGAATCGAAACCATGATCCTACGACCATGAGTCCACTGCCCTAACCACTGGGCCATTGCGCCTCCACGGAGAGATGTTAAATGATGATGATACAATCCTATGAGTCAGGCTGCATCATGCTTCAGTGTCTGTTTATATATACATGCTATATATATATATATGTGTGTGTGTGTCTCTGCATGTCTTTTTATTGACATCACTTAGATGGCAATGATGCTTGTTTATTTCCCAAATAAAAAAAAAGTCAGGCAGTTTGGTAGGTCAATGTTGAAAGGCTTTGAATAAAAGTATTTTGCTTGAAAAGAAAAATTGGCACCAGGAATGACAATTGGCTCTAGAATATAGTTTCAAGAACTGTCTTCCTACCCATGCCAGCTTAAAAAAAAAAACAAATGTAAAACCATTGAGGATATTGTTGGCTTTGTTTAGAAAATCCAAAATTGTTGACCGATTGCCTTCATTATAACAGAGGAACATCATTTCTCCATGTTGTTCCTAAAAGGGTTCACAGTGTGGATGTGGGTGTAAACTGTTGTAGTCTAAGGCAGAGAATGCTGGTGCCTTATGGGCTATTAGCAGATGAGCCTGTATTGTTTTTGTTGTGGCTGGTCTAATAGAAGTGCAGCATTGCAATTAGAGTTAAAAGCCCTTCTGTCACTTCCCTTGAGTTGTTCCTTTCATAGATCAAGTATATTTACTTTAGTAGGTAGGATTAACTATGTAATGGAAGAGATGTGGGATATCATGTAGGTGATATTGCAGTTTGAACATACATTGGTGATTTCTGGATCCATTTAATATGGGCCCAAAACTGTTTGCAATACAATATTCCACTCAGACTATCACTGGATTTACATTATTTATTAACTAATAAATGAATAAAGAGGAAAAATAATGTTTCCCCTTAGCTCTGTTTTGTAACATCTGTTCATTGTGTCGTGAACTTTGCTCTTTGTGAGCTAAGAATTTCTATAACTGACTTTGGGATTTTTAATGTCTGGGTAATATACACATTCCCAATGTTTGTTTGTTCGTATGCATGCATGTATGTATGTAACATCCAGCCACGCACACACATTTATTTATTCAAAATCCTTATATGCCAATTAGCAATGTACATTTGCTTGTTGTCACACATGAGATATTCTGGAAGTAGGAGGTTGTCAAACAACAAATAAAGAGGTAATGACAGTGCAAGTAAAATGAAAATGAATACAAGGATGAGGTGTATATCATACAACTGTAATTGCAAACGAGAAACGTGAGTGAAAGAATTAAAATGAGTGGATGAGAAATGTTTAGCTTCATTTTGCTTTAGATACGATGATAAACAGGAACAATCTTAGTATAATAGGCAATGATGGAAAATAGCAAAATTTTAATGAAGCTAGCAGTTTTACTATGAGTATTGTGACAAATAGGACTGTTGTAATAATATTTCCATGTAAACCTTTTGATGTTTGTTTAATAATATTGTAGTATTTTTGTAAATATATAATAAATTTAAAAATTAAATTTTTATAACTAGCATTAACTGTTTAGTATTTAAACCGGCCATATCCGGCCCAAATATTCTACCTATTTTATGTTCAAACTGGCTATAACTGGCCTCTCACACCTACCCTACAATGTTATTCCGAAAATATATAATCTTATTGAAATCTTGAAGCTATGAGATAATGCAGGATTAATTCAAAATGATGTGAATAAATAAACATTGTAACCTCGTGGCCTATGCCAGGTGTGTAACCAGTCCACTTATGTGTACCTTTCCTTAATTGGATACTTGGATACTAAACTCTGCTTGCGAAGACCTGTTGAGGCAAGTGAAATCGAAATCAAATTCGATGACTGGCATCTGTGTTAGTGGAGCGCTAAGAGCACCATCCGAGCATGATTGTTGCCAGAGCAGCTAAATGGCTTCTGTGCTGGTGGCACATAAAAGGCACCATTCGAGTGTGATAGTTACAAGTGTTTTCTTATTGGCACGTGAAAAAAACATTCGAGTGAGGTTGTTGCTGGACTGGCTCCTGTGCAGGTAGCACATAAAAAAACACCATTTGACCATGGCCATTGCCAGTACTGTCTGACTTGCCCTCATGCTGGTGGCACGTAAAATCATCCACTACACTCTCAGAGTGGTTGGCGTTAGGAAGGGCATCCAGCTGTAGAAACTGTGCTAGATCAGAATGGAGCCTGGTGCAGCCATCTAGTTCGCCACTCCTCAGTCAAATCGTCCAACCCATGTTAGCATGGAAAGCGGACGTTAAATGATGATTTGACAAAGTAATCTGAATACTAAAAGGTTAAACAATTTAGTGGTCAGTAAAAACAAAATGTAAATTAAAAAATCTGTCAAAAAAAGTTGCTATGTGCTTATGTACTGTGGTGACCTATATTTTTGGTAGGTGGCATGCACTATTGCATTTGTAAATTATTAGCAATATTTTACTGTTAAATACAAAAGTGTTAAGTTTTTAGAGAAGAATTTTAACGACAGTGTCACCTGTCATTTTGAACAAGTGCACTGTTCTCTATAATTAACAAAACTGTCATCAGTTTTGGTGATATGGGTGCACTAGTTATGTAAAGTTTTTATTTATTTGTGATGAAATCCTTAAATATGGTTGTTCGTCATGGTTGGTGAAGATATTTGTAAAGCAATTAAAATTTAGTATTAGGAAATAACTTCTCTGTACAAAACAGCCAGCTAAGACTTTCAAAGTTACTACAAATGATCTTTCATGGAAATCTCTGTCTATCTCTCTCTTTCTGTCTCCGTCTGTCTTTCTGTCTGTCTCTCTCTCTCACACACAATTACCAAAACTGCATAACAGGACTTCCTCTTGAAGTCCACAAGACTTCAGTCCTGATTTTTTTTACAGAATGACTTTTAATTGATGCTACTATGCACAAATATTCTTCACCACATCCAAAAATTGGCAAATACTCACTGATTGATTATGCTTCAACCCCTAACTAGCCACACTAACAAGAGAACTGCTACTAGGAATAGCAGCTAAACCTTCCTCAAATCTCATCATAAGGGAAGCCATATGGGATAATATTAACTTAGCTAGAATATACTTTAAAATGAAACTGTGATGATTACAGTTTGAATATCTTTTAATCATAGGTTTGTTTGACCAAACCAGAATTAGGCAATACCAACCACTAACTCAGTGTTACTTTTTCCGCATTATTTCTACAATGGTTTCTGCTTATGTAAAGTAGGAATCTGCACAATTATTCCACTGGGGCCCAGTTGATATGCTCATTTCCTCGTCCTCTCTGTTATATTTCACCAAATCCCATACTAAATATATCATCAAATTCTTCCTCTTCAGAATTGCGATGTCCTGGTACATCTAGCCTCATTTATCCCTCATCCGGGATCATACAGGATGATCCATTGTGAACAATGTTACCCTTATGGATTAATTTGTGATAACATGAGTTGGAGATCGATTAAGATTCTATTTGTGCTGCATAAACACATCTCAGCAACCACCCGCAAGGCTCAGCCACCTAGAAAGCACTAACAATTGCTTGTGTTTATGTAATGATGCTGCAAAGTTTACATATTTTTTTATATGGCTTTATATATTCATGGGACCGATGAACAGAAAAAATATGGAGATGCTTGATCCTAACAAACAATGCAGATCAGGAAAAGATAGAGATGATCTGGATAATATGTGATGGTGGGAGCTTTAGTGCAGTAAGCTGTGAGTTTGGTACATGAATCTACTATTCCTTCCATTTATAAAGTGTGTAGAGACGATCCATTTATCACTGAGTTTTTTTTTCTCTTTGAACGAAAACTCTGTGCTAAAAGAGGATATATGGACAAATAATACAGATATGCAGAAGTTTTAAGCTGAGCATAAACTTCATTGATCTCATCATTGTGGGAGGGCCTTGGCTTACTTTTGACTGACTGTACTGCAGGTTGTTGTGGCAACTGCACTGCTATATACTTCAGTAAGCTTTGTGGATTGTTGGAGGTGGAAAATATTTTCTTCCTACATTCAGATTTAATCAAATATATGCTGCCATTCAAATTAAGTGTGTTATATCAATGTGTGCCCCTCTTAAAAGTCTCTTAACTTGATAGGTAATATTTTTTTTATTCTTATATGTTTATTCATACCAAAGAAATAATAAAGGAAAAAATTTTTTTTTTTTTTAAATCTAAATCTTGATGAATTTTAAACATTACAAAGATACATTGGTGATTCTGAAAATGGTTGTTTGTATATATTTGGAAAAGAAAATCTATATCTGGACAGAAATAACTCTAACATACTATTGATAATATATATATATATATGCAGTAAAAGAATGAAGGTATTCATTTGAAAAAAAAACAACCTAAGTGTCTGAGAGAGTGTGTGGGTGAATAGATAATCTTTGTTCTACACCCCCTGTGCATTCACCCACGCACATATACATGTACAACCTAATGAGGGAGTACTTGTGTGGTCACCCACCTTGCTAGAAATGGAAGATGAACTTTCAAATCACATCCAACTGTTTCAAAAAAAGCATCAAAGAAACATTAGGTAATGTATCCCTAGAAATAATAATAATGATGATGATAAAAAAACAAGTGTGGTAAGTAGCTTGTTTACCAACCACACGGTTCCGGGTTCAGTCCCACTGCGTGGCACCTTGGGCAAGTGTCTTCTACTATAGCCTCGGGCCAACCAAAGCCTTGTGAGTGGATTTGGTAGACAGAAACTGAAAGAAGTCCGTCGTATATATGTATATATATATATATGCGTGTGTGTGTCTGTGTTTGTCCCCCTAGCATTGCTTGACAATCGATGCTGGTGTGTTTATGTCCCCGTTACTTAGCGGTTCGGCAAAAGAGACCGATAGAATAAGTATTGGGCTTACAAAATAATAAGTCCCGGGATCGAGTTGCTCGATTAAAGGCAGTGCTCCAGCATGGCCGCACTCATATGACTGAAACAAGTAAAAGAGTAAGAGTATAACTGGGTGGAAAGCTTTTGATCGTAGGTCTGCTTGATTAGGGTTGTCTTGGAGGCTAAACAACATATGATCAAATCATCATCATCATCATCGTCGTTTAACGTCCGTTCTCCATGCTAGCATGGGTTGGACGGTTCGACCGGGGTTCTGGGAAGCCAGAAGGCTGCACCAGGCTCCAGTCTAATCTGGCAATGTTTCTACAGCTGGATGCCCTTCCTAACGCCAACCACTCCGTGAGTGTAGTGGGTGCTTTTTACGTGCCACCTGCACAGGTGCCAGGCGGGGCTGGCAACGGCCACGGTCAGATTGGTGTATTTTATGTGCCACCGGCACGGAAGCCAGTCGAGGCGGTGCTGGCATCGGCCACGAGTCGGATAGTGCTTTTTACGTACCACCAGACCAGGGATCCTGGCTGGTTCAATTCGATTTCGATTTCGCTTGCCCCAACATGTCTTCACAAGCAAAGGGGGTTGGCATGGGTGCCTGTCGTACGGTCGCATTGGAGTATTTTACGTGCCACGGCCACGAGTCGGATAGTGCTTTTTACGTACCACCAGACCAGGGATCCTGGCTGGTTCAATTCGATTTCGATTTCGCTTTCCCCAACATGTCTTCACAAGCAAAGGGGGTTGGCATGGGTGCCTGTCGTACGGTCGCATTGGAGTATTTTACGTGCCACGGCCACGAGTCGGATAGTGCTTTTTACGTACCACCAGGCCAGGGATCCTGGCTGGTTCAATTCGGTTTCGATTTCGATTTCGCTTGCCCCAACATGTCTTCGCAAGCATGGGGGGTTGGCATGGGTGTCTGTCGTCGGATGAGGTTCTATATCGACTTCGCTTGCCTCAATCGGTCTTTGTGTCCAAGGGAGGAAAGGCATTCATAAGTGGGCTGGGCTCACTTGTCCTGCCTGGTCTTCTCACGTACAGAATATTTCCAAAGGTCTCGGTCTCTGGTCATTTCCTCAGTGAGGCCTAAAGTTCGAAGGTCGTGCTTCACCACCTCGTCCCAGGTTTTCCTGGGTCTACCTCTTCCACGGGTTCCCTCAACTGCTAGGGATTGGCACTTTCTCACACACCTATCTTCATCCATTCTCGCCACATGACCATACCAGCGCAATCGTCTCTCTTGCACACCACAACTGATGCTTCTTAGGTACAACATTTCTCTCAAGGTGCTAACGCTCTGTCGAGTATGTACACTGACATTACACATCCATCGGAGCATACTGGCTTCATTCCTCACGAGCTTACCCATGTCCTCAGCAGTCACGGCCCATGTTTCGCTGCCATGTAACATGGCTGTTCGTACACACGCATCATACAGTCTGCCTTTTACTCTGAGCGAGAGGCCTTTAGTCACCAGCAGAGGTAAGAGCTCCCTAAACTTTGCCCAGGCTATTCTTATTCTAGTAGTTACACTTTCAGCGCACCCACCCCCACTACTGACTTGGTCACCTAGATAACGGAAGCTATCAACTACTTCTAGTTTTTTTCCCCTGGAAAGTGACGGAAGTTGTTTTCTGCAGATTTTCGGAGGTTAATGCTCCCGAGCATCTGCCACATACAAAAACTATCTTCCCAGTTAGCCTACCTTTGACATTGCTGCACCTCTTATGTGTCCATAGCTTACACTGGGTACATCTTATAGAGTTTCTACCTACACCTTTTCTACAGATCGAGCAGGGCCATCTTCCTGAAGATATTTGTGGATTGTCTACCTTTCTACTTATTAGTACTTTGGTTTTAGCTAGGTTGACTCTAAGGCCCCTTGATTCTAAACCCTCCTTCCACACCTGGAACTTCTCCTCCAGTTCTGATAGTGACTCAGCAATAAGAGCAAGGTCGTCAGCGTAGAGGAGCTCCCAGGACAGCCTGTCTTGAATTCCTCCGTAATTGCCTGGAGTACTATGATAAATAGGAGGGGGCTGAGTACTGAACCCTGGTGGATCCCAACCTCTACTTTGAATTCTTCTGTGTACATGTTGCCAACCCTAACCTTACTTACGGCATCTCTGTACATGGCTTGCACAGTCCTCACCAGCCATTCATCTATCCCTAGTTTCCTCATTGACCACCAGATAAGGGATCGGGGGACCCTATCAAAAGCTTTCTCCAAAATGATACACACACACACATCATCATCATTTTAATGTCCAGTTTCCCATGCTTTTATTAGTTAGACAGAATTTATTGATATAAATTTTATCATTACTACTACTTTCACTTTTGTTATTGTCCATTGTACTTTTTTCTCCTTCCACAATGCTTCCACTATTGGGGGTGATACAACATGCCTTTTTGCCTAGGCTAACTTGTCTAGAAAACTCCCGTGGCCCAAACTATTGCACTCTACATTTGTATTGAGTACACCTCAGGATTGTTACAAATGTGTGTGTGTGTGTTTGAATCAGTGAGAGTTTGATGCAAATGCCATTATCTGTGTCCCCTGCTGTGTAAGTTAATCCAAGATGCTACATAGTAGCTTTTAGTCAGTTCTAAGTCATCTTCAAACTAAAGCATTACAGTTCTGATCATTCAAAACATAATATATATATATATATATGTATGCAGGTGGCACGTAAAAAGCACCCACTACACTCACGGAGTGGTTGGCGTTAGGAAGGGCATCCAGCTGTAGAAACATTGCCAGATAAGACTGGAGCCTGGTGCAGCCTTCTGGCTTCCTAGATCCCCGGTCGAACCGTCCAACCCATGCTAGCATGGAGAACGGACGTTCAACGATGATGATGATATATATATATACATATAGGACTTTGTGTCTTAATGTGTTCTTTTTCTAAGATAGAATAGTTTAATCGGAGCAGGATCTGACTGTTAATTCCAGCAGGAGCAGGTGTTGCTTAAGTATGTTAACATCTATCCTACATCCGTTATATTTTGAAGGAAAATATCAAGGACTCCAAGTTACCGCAACTTCTTGAAGAGAGCAAAAGCTCCTGCATTGTGCACCTGCTCTCAGTTTTCAGTGACAAATTTTGCTACTGGCTCTTGTAAGGTTTCTAAGATGTAAATTATTGTGCATTTTTCTCATTTTCAACTTTATTTAGAGGAAGATTAAAAATATTTTGTTTGCTTTTAAAAAGAGAGGCAATCTTGAAGAATGCTAACTCCAACTACTTAGAAGGAGAAATATATTTCTTGAATAATTTGTTGGACTATGTAGTAAACATTTTTGTTTTATTTTATATTGGGCAAGCGTCTTATACTATAGCTTTGGGGCAACCAAAGCCTTGTGAGTGGATTTTGTAGATGGAAACAAAAAGAAGCCTGTTGTATATGTGTGTGTTTGTGTCAGTGTTTGTCCTCCCACCATCATTTTAGTGTTGGTGTTGGTGTGTTTACATCCCCGTAACTTAGTGGTTCAGCAAAAGAGACCTATAGAATAAGTACTAGGCTTATAAAGAATAAATCCTGGGATTGATTTCTTTGACTAAAACCCTTTAAGGCAGTGTTCCAGCATGGCTGCAGTCAGATGACTGAAACAAATAGAGTATATTTATATCCTTAAAAAATACACAAAAAGACAGATAAGTGAAAGAACAAAAAACAGTGTATTTTAGTATTATTTTACTTGTTTCAGTCATTTGACTGTGACTGTACTGGAGCACCGCCTTTAGCCGAACAAAACTGTTAAGTTATGGGGACGTAAACACGCCAACACACACATACGGCGGGCTTCTTTCAGTTTCTGTTTACCAAATCCACTCATAAGGCTTTGGTTGGCCTAAGGCTATAGTAGAAGGCACTTGTCCAATGTGGTACGCTGTGGGACTGAACCTAGAACCATGTGGTTGGTAAGCAAGCTTTTTACCACACAGTCACTCTTGCGCCTATACTGGTTTCAGTCATTGGACTGCGGCCATGCAGGGCCATAACCTTGAAAAATTTTGAATTGAATGAATTGACCCGAATGCCTACTTTCTTTCTTTTTTCTTTTATGCCTGGTACTTATTCTATCAGTCAGTTTTGATGAACTGTTAAGTTATGGGGACATAAACACACCAACACCAGTTGTCATGTGGTGGTGGGTGATAAACACACACACACACACACACATTATACAACAAATTTCTTTTAGTTTCTGCCTACTAAATCCACTCACAAGGCTTTGGCTGACGCAAGGCTATAGTTACAAGATACCTGCCCTAGATGTCTTGCAGTGGCACTGAATCCAGAAGTATATGGTTAGGAAGCAAGCTTCTTACTACACGGTCATATGACTACTGGTACTTGAGTCAACATATGCAATGTCGAAAATCAAAACCATACAATTGAAGTAGTGTGTATATAGCTTCTGTGTACCAGTTTTTTCTCTGCTGTCTTTCATGAAATTGAAAGATTATATTAAAATCTGTTTTGTTTGCATTCATCTTTGTTTAAGCATGCATTGCATGCATGCAGGAAACATCAACATTATGTTGATACATACTGGCTATAAGGTTTTACTTATTAATATGACTACCACCACTTGATCAAAAGTTTAAAATCTTACAGCCATTGTGTTGTGCTCTTAACATGTTGTGGCTCCTACACAACCCACCAAAGGGGTCATGGTGATATATTTGCATGACCCACATGACTCTCTGGTGGTTCATCCCATTATTTCTTTTCTATGAACTTTTTGGGAATTGCTTAAGTATGTGATTATGGAACATATATTCTATAGCAGTTTTTTTTTTTAGATTTTCACATTTATATAATACTGAATTTCACCATGTAAAGAGGTAAAATGGAAGCCTGAGCAAACAAAATATAATTAGCAAAATGGAAAGTACAAAGTGATCCACCAGAGGGTCATAAGTAAAAAACTGTGAATCTTGCCTCATGTATAATGAAAAAAAAAATATTATGACTCTCATATCAAAATTAAGATATGGTAATGGAGATGCATGGCTTAGTGGTTAGGGTGTTAGACTCATGATCATAAGATTGTAGTTTCAGTTGTTGAACCTGACAATGTGTTATGTTCTTGAGCAAAATAGTTAATTTCACACTGCTCCAGTTCACTCAGCTGGTAAAAATGAGTATTCCTGTAAAAAAAACTGGGAAACTGGTCCTATGCTCCTTATGGGGTAATGCAGACTAACTATTGGAATCCTGGGACAAAATGAGCACTGAAGCTCAGGAGTCATGTTAAATAGTTTAGGCCTCAGAATGCCTTGTTGACAGTCAGTACTTTTTCTGCTTTCAAATTTATTCGTTAGCTGCACAGTCTGTTTGCATATTTTTTATTTTAGTTCAGTATATTGAGTTCAGACTACAGATAACTTATTTCTTAAATTCAAAAGCTCTCTGCCAGCTGTACAATAATTTTTAAGACTAGTAAGAGTGATATGGAGACTGGGTTTTCAGGTGGATCTGGTAATGATGGTGTCAGCCAGCAATCTCAATAGCAACACACCATATCTGGTGTTAAGGAAGGGAGAGAATGTAGAAATAATATTAGTCGGAGGCTTTATGGTTTACTGACAATGCTTCAAAGTGTCACAAAAGTTTATTTATTTGACGAATAGACTTGTTTGGTTACCATGACAATGTAATCAGTTTTAGATCTGTAATGTCAAAATGGCCTAAATTTGTAGCAATTCAAAATAGTTGTGCAGAGAACTCAGGCATTTATTAACAGCAAAAGAATTTTTTCTCTTCCATGTACTGAGAAAGAAAATTCTTTTGTTGTTAATGAATTTGATAATTTGTTTGATGCATTTGCCTGACGTTTGATGCCTTACAGCTGTAAAGAAATTCGTAGTGAAATGAAGTATTGTGTTTACTTGAAGGAGGATTGGCATACAGATGGATATTGAAGCCTAGTTTTCCAGTGTTAAGTGATGAATGTTCACAACAACAAAACAAAAATACATATGCACTCACAACAAAGCAATGTTAGGACATAGGCTGGAAATGGATGATGCATAATGAATAAACTTTGTATCAACTTAGTGTTTCCAAAATTTTTCATCCCTCTCTCCTTTGTGGTGGTGATGTTGATGGTACTTAACACTTCCTACTCTGTGTCCTTTATGCTGTAGTATTACAGACCTATACTCTCTTTGGAATATTTTCAGTCATAATACCCTGTTAAGTAGGTATTAGTATGTGGTTAAGATGTGTGGTTATGGGTTCAATCCCATTGCACAGCACTTTGGGCAAGTTGTCTTCTACTTTTGGTTCCCTAATTAACTTATGGATGGAAATTGTAGAAGCTCACCATATTTATGTGTATGATCATTATCATTTTCTATGATCAGATGCTAACACTCACCTGTTTTCAAGTAAGGTAATATTTCTTCATGATCAAACATGCTTTTACAGTAAATAAGAAATGAAGGACATTGCTCATATGATGGTGACATTTGTTTATAACTGTTACATGATGTTAAGGCAAGGAGACAATAACACATGTGCACACACACACATATATGGCATCGACCAGACTTGAATGGTACCTTTTATGTGCCATCGGCACAGGTGCCAATCAGGTGGCACTGGCAAGAATCACACTTGAATGGTGCTATTTACGTGCCACCGGCATGGGACCAGTAAGTTGGCACGGGTGCCAATCAGGCAGTATTGTCATTGGCCAAGACAACGACTTCACTTTCCACAACAGGTCTTTGCAAGCACAGTTTATTGCTCAATGATTGAAGGGTACTCTTAAATGGGCTGGTTATGCTGCACTGGCATAGGCTATGGTTACGGTCTCACTTAGCTTTCTGGTTCTTCTCAAGCACAACATATCTCCAAAGGTCTCGGTCACTTGTCATCGTCCAGCATTCGAAGGTCATGTATATATATATCATCATCATCGTTTAGCATATGCTTTCCATGCTGGAATGAGTGGGATGGTTTGACTGAGGACTGGTGAGCCAGATGATTGCACCAGGCTCCAATCTGATTTGGCACAGCTTCTACAGCTGGATGCCCTCCTAATGCCAACCACTCCAAGAATGTAGTGGGTGCTTTATGTGCCACCGGTACGAAGGCCATTCAGGCAGTACTGGCAACAGCCATGCTTAAGTGGTGTTTTTTATGTACAACCTGCATAGGAGCCAGACCAGCGGCACTGGCAGCAACCTTACTTGAATGTTGTTTTTCATGTGCCACTAAGGCGATGCTGGTAACAATCACACTCAAATGGTGCTTTTTATGTGCCACTGGCAGTCAGCGGTCCTGGCATTGTTCATGCTCGGATGGTGCTTTTAACATTCCACTGGCATGGGTGCCAGTCAAGCGGTGCTGTCATCGGCCACGTCAGCGAATTTGATTTTGATTGTGATTTCACTTGCCTCAACAGGTCTTTGCACGCAGTGCATAATTAGGCTGGTTACTCCGCTGGCGTAGGCCACGGGTTATGGTCTCACTTGGCTTGCTGGGTCTTCTGAAGCACAGCATATTTCCGAAGGTCTTGGTCACTAGTCATTGCCTTGGTGAGGCCCAATATTCGAAGGTCATGCTTCACCACTTCATCCCAGGTCTTCCTGGGTCTACCTCTTCCACAGATTCCCTCAACTGCTAGGGTGTGACACTTTTTCACACAGCTGTCCTCATCCATTAGCACCACATGTCCATACCATCGCAGTCGGCTCTCTTGTGCACCACATCTGATACTTCTTAAGTCCAACTTTTCTATCAAGGCGCTTACACTCAGTCATGTATGCACACTGACATTACACACCCAGCAGAGCATATTGACTTCATTCCTTGCAAGCTTACGCATGTCCTCAGCAGTCACGGCCCATGTTTCATTGCCATGTAGCATGGCTGTTCGTACACATGCGTCATACAGTCTACCTTTTACTCTGAGCGAAAAGCCCTTTGTTACCAGCAGAGGTAGGAGCTCTCTGAACTTTGCCCAGGCTATTTTTATTCTAGCAGCTACATTTTCAGAACATCTACCCCTACTACTGACTTGGTCACCAAGGGAATGGAAGCTGTCAACTACTTCTAGTTTTTCTCCCTGGAATGTGACAGAAGTTGTTCTCTGCACATTTCCAGTGTTTATTTCTCCAGAGCATCTGATGCATACAAAAACTATCTTCCCAGTTAGCCTTCCTTTTATATTACTGCACCTCTTATGTGTCCATAGCTTACACTGGGTATATCTTACAGAGTTTCTACCTACGCCTTTCTACAGATCGAGCAGGGCCATCTACCTGAAGGGATTTGTGGTTTGTCTGCCTTCCTACTTATTAAGACTTTGGTTTTAGCTAGGTTGACTCTAAGGCCCTTCAATTCTAATCCTTGCTTCCACACCTGAAACTTCTGCCCTAGTTCTGATTATGACTCAGCAATATGAGCCAGCTCATCAGCATAGAGGAGCTCTCAGGGGCATCCTGTCTTCAATTCCTCTTATTGCTTGGAGGACTGTGATAAATAGGAGGGGGCTGAGGACTGAACCTCTACCCGGAATTCTTCACTGTACTCATTGCCAACCCTTACCTTATTGACAGTGTCCCTGTACATGGTTTGCACAGTTCTCACTAACAATTCATCTATCCCTAGCTTCCTCATTGACCATCAGATAAGGAATTGGGGGACCCTGTTGAAGACTTTCTCCATGTCAACAAAAGCCAGGTACAGGGGCTTATCTTTGGTCAGGTATTTCTCCTGCAGCTGTCTTACCAGAAATATAGCATCAGTGGTGCTTTTCCCTGGCACAAACCCAAACTGCATCTCGTCTAGACTGACCCTCTTCCTAATTAGTTGGACTACAACTCTCTCTGTGACTTTCTTTACCTGATCCAACAACTTGATATCTCTGTAATTATTTGTATATAATGCGTCACCTTTACCTTTGTAGCAGTTGATTATGATAGTGCTACACCAGTCATTGGGTATGACTTCTTCATGTATCACCTGGTTGCCTATACGGGTGATTAGGCTATAACCAACACTGCCAGATATTTTGAGCATCTCTGCGGTGATTCCTGAGGGGCCGGGGGCTTCTCCTGTCTTCATACCCTTAATTGCTTTATCTACCAAGGCACTCTCAATTCGGATAGCTGGTCCCTCTGTTGGGTTGGCATTCGGCAGGTTCTCTTTCTCCCATTCACTCTCTTTATTTAGCAACCTTTCATAGTGGCATTTCCATACCTCTCTCTTTGCAGCCTCATTTAATGCAAGTGAACCATCAGCCATGCAAAAACATTTCTTTCCTATGACATCCTGATTGCCAATTATTTTCCAGGATTTCCTAATTCATTATTAATTTGCTTGTTTGCCACCTTTAGCCAAGGTTTTAAATGGTCACATCCTGATTCTCTCTTACACACTGTCTTGCATCACGAAATACCTGAAGTTTTTGGTCCTCATGGTGCAGAACATTAACAAATTTGTTCTTATCTGCTTCCCCCTTGGCTAAATATACCTGACTCCTAGCTTCCCTTTTGGCAGTCAGATACAATTTCCTGCTACCACCATTTTTCCAGTCCTTCCAAGTTGCATTTGTGCTGGGAGAAAAAATTGCAGGTATGATAGAGGATATCACCAGTGAGGGAAGGGGTTTCCGGTGAGAGAAGAGGGGAACAAGCACACTCATTAGAATGTGCACGCACATATCCACACACACACACACACAGACAAGAACAAATGCACACACACACACTCACACGGAACAACCACACACATATAGCCCATTAACTTTCCCTTTCCCTTCCATACGTCCATGGAAATTACTGAGTAGTTTGTTGACAAATTTTGAGACAAGATGAAAGATAGCCGATTAAATAGGTGGGCAGCTAAACTTGTTGCATTTGTCCGGGAGAGGGAGAGGAGATTACAGGTATGATAGAGGATACCACCAGTGAGGGAGAGGGTTTCTGGTGAGAGAAGAGAGATATCCGGTAATGGTGGAGGGAGAAGAGAGAGAGGGAGATCTGGTATTGGTGGTGGAGAGTAGGAGTGGGCGGGCGCATCATAAACAAGCAAGGGTTAATTTAGATGGGTGGTACAAAAAATATATAGCCAAGAAGAGGTTCCAATTAGAAATTTACATGAAGAATCAAAGAAGAATGAAGGCTGAGAGAGATTTAGATTTAGGAAGTTATATATTGAAGGACTAATTTAAATAATTAGCGTACAAAAGCTATATGGTTAAGAAGTTTTCTTCTGTACCCATGGTTTTCAGTTCAGTCCTTTGGGCAAGTGTCTTCTACCATAGCCCCAAGCTGATCAAACTCTTTCCAGTAAATTTTGGTAGATGGAAACTGAAAGAAGCCCACTATGTGTGTGTGTCTAAGTGTCTTCTTATCTGGACATCATATGATAGCTATGAACGAGAGTCACCATCATGTAAGCGATGTCCTTCATTTCCAGTCTTCCATGGAAACGTGTGATCATGGGAACTATTACCTTACTTGGAAACAGGTGAGGGTTGATGACAGGAAGAGTGGCTAACCGTTGAAAATCTGCCTCTATGAATTACTTCCAACCTATGTGAACAGGGGAAGGGAGATGCTAAAACTATGATGATGATGTAATTGACTAACCCCTTTCCCTCAAAATTGCTGGCCTTTTACCTAAATTAGAAGCGATTATTTTATTACAGCTATGAAATTACAACAGTAATGTCATGCAGCATTTAGTTTCACCCTCCTTATTCCGAGTTCGAATTTCATCTGTCAACTTTGCCTGTCATTCTTCCAGCGTTGATAAAATAAGTTCCAAATCATGTAGTAAGAGTCAGTTCAATTGATTATACCCTTTTCTTTAAAATTTGTGATCTTGTGTCCAAGAAATTATCACTATCACCATTATTATGTTTCACCTTTGTTTTCTTGATATGTGTGTAGCATTGTTTTGGGTGTGTAGAATTTTATTTGTATGGTATATCAATTTCGTTTTGTTGTTTCTGGTGTTATTTTAGTGTCATCTTTGAATTTGTAGTTATTGTTTTTTGTATTTGTTGTTTGAGTTGTATTTCATGTTGGGTGATTATATTCAGTATGTGTTGTGTGAGTCTTGTTATAGTATTGGGTGGCAATTGTGTACTGGCTGACATCATTAATAAAAGGGCAATAGAGTTCAGACTAATTGTTTTTGTAGTAGTAATTAGTTTTGTCTTTTTAACATTTTGAGTTCCAACTGCACTTAGGTTGACTTTGCCTTTCACCCTTTCCAGGGTTAATAAAGTAAATCGCTATTCATGTATTGAGATCATTTCACTCAATTGTGCCTCAGTCCCACAATGTTGTGGCTATGTCCTTGCTAGTAGCACATCAGATGAAATGCTTAGCAGCATTCTTGTAGTTCTTTACAATCTGTATTCATTCATCTTTTCATAGCCAGTGAAATAAAATACCAGTCAAGTGCTGGGGTTGATGTAATTAACTGCCCCCCCCCCCCGTTGACATTGCCTTTCGTTCTTTTGGGGTCGATTAAATAAGTACCAGTTACGCACTGGGGTCGATATAATCGACTTAATCCGTTTGTCTGTCCTTGTCTGTCCCCTCTGTGTGTAGCCCCTTGTGGGCAGTAAAGAAATAAGAATTATTATTTATCAGTTACTTTAGTTATGGCGTTACATTCAAAGCTAATCTAACTGTTGTATGGATACAAAGATTAGAATAGTGAGGTGCTATTAATATTCTTCAAAGTATAGTGAAAACATGTACAGGAAAATAATTTCAAAATATGTTGCTTTAGAGGAAGGGTTCAGTACAATGTGTATGTTTGTATGCATGCACATAGGTGGGATAATATCTTGAAAATATGTGTGTTGCATATTTGAATCTGGTTGGGTGGAGTACCATATTTAGAATGATAAAATATATAAAGTGTAATTGGGGCTTAGCTAGATTCTAGGGAGGTTTGGAAATGAAATAGTCTTTGTGGGGGTTAAGTGACCATTTAAAACCTTGGCTAAAGGTGGCAAGCAAGCAAATTAATAATGAATTAGGAAATCCTGGAAAATAATTAGCAATCCAGCCATCTCTGTATCAGCAAGTATCTAGAAAAACTGTGGTATGCTGATGTCCTGAATTGTTTCTCATATTTGCTGAAAAGATGTCTTTTATATTAGTCATTGCATAATATATGCATATACACTATATATTTATTTCTAGATGGCTTTTTGATGCTTCATGCATTAAGTATGTTACCCCTGTCTTATCTATTATTTGACAAGGTGTAGGATGCATACAAAAGAGATATTCTAAAATTTGATAGATTACCTGAGCAAAAGCAGTGAAATTTGTTTCAAGCTGACACATGAGAACATTATTACATTGCTAGTATAGCAGGCAATTGATGGTTCATTGAAGTGGAAGTCTTTTAAGAATCATGATTTGTGTGTGTTTTCTCATGTATTGCAATGTAACTTTATCAATGTGCAAATAAGTTGCAAGAAAAATTTGAGATATTACTTCACACTGAAAAGGTTTATTAGATCGAATCTTTCTTCTGACATTTAAATGTTTATATCACTTAAGACTAATTATTTAAAATTGGCACCGATCCTATTTTATAGTTAAGGTGGGTGTTTAGAATTAGGAAGAGCTGCTATATAATCTGCTTCATATTTTCATAGTTGTCAGTTGTATTAGTGTATATATTAAACTAGGAGCAATGGCAAAAAAAAAAAAAAAAAATCTCCCATCCTTTTTTTTTTTTTCTTTTGCATCATTTTTCTAGGCATAGTGGGCTTTGCAAGCCTCCACATATTCCTATTTATTGGAGCAAATGTTTTTATAATTGGATAACTTTCTTCTCATTCAGCACCCAACTGTTAAAGTAGCAGTGTTCAGCTGTCATTCAGGCATTAATAATAATGCAATCATTATTTTCTCTTCCAAACAAGCATGAATAATTTGGAAAAACAATAAAAATTGTACAGTGTAAACTACAACTATATTGATATGTGCATATGCACATATATAGATGAGTGTTTCCGTATATATATGATATATATATATATATATATATTGGAAAACAGTGATTCATTCCATTATTCTTATTCAGTTTCTCACACACATGGGGTTTATACTTGTAGTCTTTTAAACAATATTGTGAATAAATGTGAAACTAGCAGAAGGTATTATGTCCATAGGGCATATGTAACATCAGTTATCATTCTTTACGGTTGGTCATATGATTGCATATGTTGCCAGTTTAGGGATGGTAGCGCTTTCTTTATTCTTGTGTTATTGTGATATAGAGGAAGGCAATATAGTTCAAAGTTATCTGCAAGACTTGCTGGAATTTATTAAAGCTGATTTTTATGAACATTTTTCTTTCTAAAAGGATCCTTCTCTGACAGTAGTAATTAGATAGTACTTAAAATCTCCAGTAAGAAATATTGCACATAACTTTAGAATCTGGAACTTTTCAGTAAGGTAAAACCTATAGTCCAGTGATCCATTAAAGATTAGGGTGGTTGGAAATTTTCTAAGAGGAACTTCTTCCAGTTGCAGGAATCAGATTGTTCTTCTGATCTCCAGTTAAGAGATGTTGTAGGTTGCTGTTGCTTCAAGCCCTGAGATTTTTTGGTTAGGTAATGACTACAGTTCCATAACCTGTTAAAGTATGGGATTGCACTTTCAATGATATTCCATGTTACTGGAGGGCATTTCTTCTTCCTAAGTTCTTAGATGAATTTTAGAGAGCAATGTGGAATTTTTCCTGTTCTTTGACCTGAATGAGTACAAAATGTTGAAGGCACTGACCCTTGAAAGTGTTTGCAGTTATGTCTATAATTCCCTTCAGTGACATCTGGAGATTTTATGATTGCTCAGAAAGGCAGGATCATTGAGTGGGCAGATAGATGGATTGTGACAACTTCAAGTAGGTTAATAGGGGTAGATACTGTATTTGCACATCTATGTATGTGTGTGTGTGTGTGTGTTGGGAAGGGGCATATTACTTTTCACCATTTTTCTCTTTATTTTTGAAACATTGCACCATCTGAAAGATGGTACATGTGTGTATTTGAGAATCTGAGTGCAACGCTGCCAGTGTTCTACTTCATGTATTGAGTGCTCTTTTCATTTGTTTATACATACGCATGTATTAATGGCTGTGCTTCAGCATGGCCAAAATGTTTGGGCTGAAGCTAGTAAAAGAGAAAAAAAGAGTATTTTGTGTGTGTGTGTGTGTACAGGGTTTGGTGAATAAGTTGTCGTCTAAATTACACAAAAATGAAAAGAATACTGACATCTCATTTTAACAGATATATTTACCAAAATTACATAAAAATATCTTAAAATACTACAGTAAATTTATTCAATAAAATCACCACTGGCTTCAACCATGGCCTCCACACAACTTCAGAATCTCCTGCAATTCTTCCAGATGGTCTCCTTGTTTACATTAGTGAATGCCTCCATAATCCTTGCCTTCAGTTCGACTTTGGTGTTACAAGTTTTGTTGGTCTCTCACTCAAATGTGCTCCACACACAATAATCAAAGGGGTTGTAGTCTGGGGAGTTAGGTGATAGATGTTAGTGGGGATATGGTCACAGAAATTGTCTGACAGCCATGACTGGGTTCTCCTACTAGTGTGGCATGGTGCCCATACTTGTGCCTTGGTGGGGAACTTTCTTGGTGCAATCCCATGGTCATTCGTGACCAGAGGGGTCTTTACTCTTTATCCTATATATATATATATATAATAAACATTTTTTTTAACAATTAAATCTGAAGGTGGATAAAACTAGAAATGATGGTGGAAATATTGAGTTAAAAACCCCTTTGGATAGAAAAAGTTGAAGGCTGCCCATGGGACAGAAAATGTGGGTTCATGTCCCATTAGCCCCTCAACTTTTTTTCCATCTAAGGGCTTTTTAAACCCAATATTTACATGCTTTTATACAAGGTGTCCCAAAATTAAGGCAACCAACTTTTTTCAATTTTGCCAAAGCAAAATATTATTATATTTCAGGTGTGAGTGTTGCAGTGCAATGGTAAAGGAAACCTGATTTGATATGAACACCTCTGTTTCAAATCACAGCCTTAAGTCTAGGTGCGAATGCTTCGCACATGGCACACAGCTGTTCTTGTGGAATCAAAGCCCATTCCTGGCGCAGTTTTGCCTTCAGAGCGTCAAGTGAAGCATGAGGAGTGCTCAAGACCTTCATCTCAAAATAGACCAAACAGAAAAATCCAATGGGTTGAGATCAAGGTTTCTTGAGAGTCAAACATCCTTGCCTATGAACGATGGAATATTTTTCTGAATCCGGTATTGTGTCTGTTTGGAGATGTGGGATGGTGCTGAGTCCTGTTGGAGGCTCCAAGGTGCGCCTTGAAAGTGCTCATTCGCCCATGGAAGCAGTCCAGCTTCCAGAATGTTGCTAATGTCTCACTGGGTGTTGATTTTTAACATCTGAGGGCACAAAAATGAGGGGAGACTTTCCAGCGGATGTCACAACCACCCAAACCATAACTGACTGGATGCCTAATACATTCTAAAGTCAGTCAATCTGGTGGTTTACTATCTGTTTGATGTCAAATTTCTTTTCATTGGTGAACATCAAGTTGGGCAGTGTGCCTTCAGCAATCTGATGCAGGATGAGACAACTTTTCTTCAGTCTCATGGACTTATGAACTTGCATGAACTCATTCCGGTGGATCATCTTGTAGGGATGGGTCCTAACAGAATGATGAGGATTTTGCTGTATCTTTTCTTTGGTACTTTTGAATAGCTGAGAGGTTTGCACACTTCTTTTTTAGCTATGTCCAAGTAAATGAGTGGTAGAACCAGTCTCTTGAAATTTCTTGACAATTTTTCACCCTGTTGTTTGGTTAATCTTAAGCTTCTTTGCTATAGCTGTATTACTTTTGCCTCCTTTGTGGAGGGTTATGATTGTATTTCGGTCCATAGCCATTATCTAATTTATAAATCTGAATTCATTTAGTTTGAAACAAAAAGAAGACACACTAAACTTTTATGATTTTTATATCTTATATTTACTGATAGGACACCCTGTATATTTACATGCTATATATGCTTTGACATAAACCATATGTGTGTATGTGTGTAGTAAGAGAGACAGAGTCTGGGCCAAAAGGAGGTGAATAGTAAAGGATTGTTTATTTTAAGATGACATATTCACAATTATATTCAAATTTGCTTTTTGTTTTTCCCATGCAGTAATACAAAATAAATAAAAAGAACTTATACAGTATAAAGCAATGAAAATTTTAAAATCTGTTGGGGTTTAAAGTTAGATGTACATGCAAGCCAATCATTTAGATCCCTTCCATTTTCCAGGAAATGTTTCATCAGGATACTCACAGACTGCTCTTGAATAATTTTTGGGATGATGTGAGGTGGGGATTGAGGGTGACCCATCTTGCTGGAAATAGAAGTCATGTGAATTAGGCTGTTGATGTAACTGTTGAACAATTTCATTACAGTTTCAAGATACAAGATGAAACAGTCACTTGTGACTGAACGAATAAAGAAAACCAAGTCCTAAAACACCAGCACTTGAAATGCTATCCTAAACTTTGATGCCAGGCTGGTTTAGTTACTGCTCTAGTGTTAAATTATAGTATCTCATTGTATCAGTAAGCACTGTTATGTTAGTTAACCTGAATTGATAATTTGAAAGAAGCCTCAATGGTTCACATAATGATATTTAAAAAAATAAAACAAAAAAAAATCTCACTAAATTACAGCCACTTTTCAGGATCATCCCCCAATAATCTATGAATTACCCTTGGACAATATGCTTTCGATCCAATAGATCTTGAGTATGAAGTGTTTTGGCACAGCCATTTTGCCATTGCTGATTAGACATTGACTTATTTGGCTATGGTAAATGGTTTGTCTCTTTGGGCCTTGAGTACCAAATGTCTTGGTCCATTTTGTTAATTTGAAAATATCAAGTACTCTTTTAACATTTTTTTTCTTGCACTAGTATTTAGATTATTTATGGTTCTTTGAACTCTCTGAAAAGAAAAAGATTAAATTTAGATTTAAATTAAGTTAGATTGGTACCACGAAAAGCACACTCAGTACACTCTGTAAAGTGGTTGGCATTATGAAGGGCATCTGACTATAGAAACCATGCCAAAGCAGGCACTGGAGACCAGCATAGTCCACAGGCTTGTCAGATCCTGTTGAACTTTTCAGATCTTGTCAACCCATGCCTACATGGAACGTAAACATTAAATGATGATAATAATAGTATTTAATATAACCTGAATGGCATTATCATAATAAACATTACATTTACTATCAGAGCACCTGTTGAGCGTTAGGCCTCACGGAGACAAAGTGGCTGAGTTCCTTTCAAGCTTTGGGCTGCAGGGAGGCAAAGTGGCTGAGTTCCTTTCGAGTGTTGGGCCTCATGGAGGCAATGACTAAATGTAAAAAGTACTCTGGGTGGTTTGTATTAGGAAGGGCATCCAGTCGTAGAAAACCATGCCAAATCAGATTGGAACCTGGAGCAGCCTTTCAGCTAATCAATCCTGGTCAAACCATCCGACCCATGCTAGCATGGACAACTGATGTTAAATGATGATGATTTTGCTATGTTTGTTCTGTTTGCATGTGTTGTCAAGTCTTCTCCTGAATGTCATTAATCATTGTAATACTTTACTATATCTTTCATAGTGATAGTAGCTGGGATTTATAGCATATCTATGTCTGGATATCTCATTCATTTTATATCCACAAAATCTCCAGTTGCTGTCCTTTTGGTGTATTTAATACTCTCTCATCTCTCTATTACTGGCTGCACCATACCACCCATTGCAGTTTCTTAACCATTGACCATTTCTACAACTACCCATTACTCGCCCTCTTTCTCTTAATGGCAGATATGTTAGCTGCCACTAGTATATCTCTCTTATTTCCATCATGATGTCTGAATAATGTGGATTTGCACTGTGTTGCCCATCACTCCTTCTATCCTTCAAATCATACTCCTGTTTTGCATTCATCACTTTCTTGCCATCCTTTTCTTGACAATCTATCACTTGTGCTCTCCTTTACAAACTAGCATTACCCCTTAATGCTACCAGATGTCACTCCCTTTCTCACAGACCATCTATAATTAACATATTTCTTATTCTCCTATTTTTGATCATGCTTCATTGGAGTTGACATGTGGTTCAGCAACAAGATTGGTGTTGAGCCATGGGTTAAAATCCTACCATTATGTTTTTTGAAAGGAAATGAAACATTTAGAAAATTTATAATAATGATTATGTGTGATTTTGCACGCATAAAAAAAAAAAAAACTACTTCTGTTAGTATTTCTTAGTGTAATTATCATGTTTTTATTGCTGTACTAGAGCATCTTGGCATACTAATAAAGACATTGATTAATTTATCATTTTCTTTTCTACTTAGATTTCTTTCTTTACCAACATATATTTCAGTTTTATAGTTTTATCATGGTTCTGTGAAGAATATGTGGCATTTTGAGCTTACTAAAGATGACCTGTCAAATGATATCTCATATTACTATTTTTTTTTTCTGTGTTTTATGTAGGTTTTTTTTTATTCCTTCTCAGACATATATTGCTAATTTGCAATTTATGACATTCTGAGCTTATCAAAGATGACATGTTGGATTGTCTTCCTGTTAAATGGTAACTCATGATACCATTTTGTAAAATAGTTCATGATTTCTGTGACATATGCACTTTTTGTCTTTAGCAAGTATATAATGGATTGGTATGATGTTAATCGCTCTCTCTCACTTAGAGCATTATCCAATTAAAAGTAAATACTGATATTTTTTTAGAATTTATGTATGAGAAATATGATGGCATCATCATCATCATCATACTCTTTTTTGTTAAACCTCCATTTTTCCATGCTTGTGTTATGTGGCAGAATTTGTTGTGGCAGATTTTTGTCTACAGCTGGATGTCCTTCCTGATGACCACTAATAATATTTATCCAAAATTCTTCTGGTTCAAACTTTACATAAGGCAGAGCTACATAACTGTTTATTTCTTACAACCGTTATAATAAGGAATAGGTGCTACTCATTATTGTGCTTGATTGTTTAGTTAGACTGTATTTGTTTGTAGGTTAATGATTGCCAGAAAACTGTGGATGGTGAGTGAGGTAATTTCAGAAAGTTGCAATTCTAGGGGGATCTGATTGACAAAAGTGTTTCGTACAGAATCTGGTTAGTGAGATAGAGTAAAGGTGATGAGAGAAGAAATAAATGTTTCAAGCGAACTTGAAAGAAAAGCATGTGCAAATAACTAAGTAGTTCAGAAGAGTAGAGATTGTTACTGTGGTGGCAGCTGAAGCAGGGAGAAGAAATAGTGCAGGCACGAGACTGTGAGTATAGTTTGTAGATGAATGATTCCCTACTAGTGAGCTGAATTAACTACTTCGGATATAGTCTAGGATGTTTGTGTGTAGTAATAGCACCATTCCAGATAGATGAGCCGTACTCCCATGTACTTTTTGCTTGAGTTAAGTTTTGTTTAGGTCTGCAACAGAGCTGAAGTATTTTTTCAGTCCTAAAGAGGTACTCTTTTACTTGTTTCAGTTATTTGGCTGTGGCTATGCTGGAGCACTGCCTTTAGTTGAGCAAATCAACCCCAGGACTTATTCTTTGTAAGCCTAGTACTTATTCTGTCGGTCTCTTTTGCCAAACCACTAAGTTATGGGGACATATACACACCAGCATCGGTTGTCAAGTAATGTTGTGGGGACAGACACAAACACACACACATACATATATATATATATATACATATACATATATACGATGGGCTTCTTTCAGGTTCCGTCTACCAAATCCACTCACAAGGCTTTGGTTGGCCCGAGGCTATAGTAGAAGGCACTTGCCCAAGGTGCTATGCAGTGGGAATGAACCTGGGACCATGTGGTTGGTAAGCAAGCTACTTACCACACAGCCAATTTTTCAAGAAGCAGTATAGGTAATGTCATGCGTGTGAGGTAACAATGTAAGATCAGAGATTGTGAGGGCTAACATTTATAGTGATTTTGAAGGCTTTCTATGTTTGTATGTAGAGAGGGCACATTTCTAGATTGTCATGTCTCCTCCTGCTCCTGATATTTTGAGATGTCTGTTCATGTAGGTAGTGGTTATCTGACATCACGGATCTAAATTGATCATGATTGATACTTGTATGCAGAAGGTTAAGGAGGTGTAAGGATAGCATGACATATATTAGAGTGTGTGTTATTAGAAGGTAGCAATAATTTTGTCGTTAATATGAAAAAAGAGGAGTGTAGGATACACAACTGAACCTAGAGTTGATAGTGTGATTTGAAATGAATTCTGTCTGCACCATACAGTAATGGAATGGTTTGACAACGAAATTCCCATCCAAGGGGTTTATATAAATGGAGCTTTTAGATGATCAACTCACAAGGGTCTGACATGGTTGAAGGCTTCACTGAATTCAATGCCATTGCATTTTGTGAAATTCTGAAGAGCAAGAGACTGCTGGTGTATAGCTTAGGAATGCTAGGCTATGATATATTGATTTGATCTCTATGGAATCCTGTATTGCCAGTCCTTAAGAGTAAGACAGTGAGACTAAAGGTGATGAAGGTAATGGTTGTTTATGATTATCTCCATCTTTGTGGTGTTGGAAGTGAAGAAGATGGGTCAGTAGTTGCCAAAGTAACGACACGTCATGAATGTGATAATTGTGTAACCTCATAAACTTGTCAACATTTATCATCTTCATCATCTTCATCAGATATTTTATGAAAAATAGCAGTTATACACTTTCATTGAGTCAGTCAATGGTTCACTGCATTTCTTATGGCAAAGTGACATATTTGCTTGAACAAACTGGTTTTTTTGTTGCTTTTTTTTTGTGGATTTGTACATTGGAAAAAGATACACCTAATGCAATATGCATATATCTCTTATTATAAAAGGCAGATTTTATCTGCCTCCCTTTGTCTCTTATAGAAATCTACAATATAGGATTTCTTCAATTACAATTTACCTAGTACACATATACAAGAGACTTTCACACATTTTTTTGTCTATAAAATTTCACCCACAAGTTTTTTTTGATAACCTGGAAGTGTAGAAGACAACTGATCAAAGTCCCTTGCAGTAGAATTAGGCCCAGAATAATTTTGTTTTAATTAATTGTAATTTTTATGCTTGAACCCAAATAGTTGAAGTTTTCTACTCTGTTTATTTAACCCTTTTGATACCAACTTGTCTGAGACCACTTTTCAAAGTTGATGGTGAGTTACTTAAATGTAGAGAAACTTGTCACATTTATGCTGAAGGCATAATAATTTTAACCCTTTAGCCTTTAAATGGGCCACATGTGGCCTTGAACCTGTTCAAACTGGCTGGCCCCTCTCACATCTGCCCTACAATGTCATTCTAAAAATAATCACATCATTGAAATCTCAGAACTATGGGATAATGCATGATTAATTCAAAACAATGTGAATAAATAAGTATTACATTTGACAGAGTAGTCTGAATAGTAAAAAGTCAAACCATTGCTCCAGGCGACTTTCTTTTCAATTTGAATCTGTCTTGTTCTGCAAAGATTTCATTCCTTTTTCTTCTTGTTTCCATTTGTTATTATGTTGAGAATTCTAACATTGTTCCACTAACGTTGATGCTACTTTCTCTTTCAAATTACAGGGCAGCTTTGGATGCTATTCGTAGACTTGATGATCTCCTCCAGCAAAAACGTGCCTACAGAAATGTATTTACACAAGATGCTGTTGGATTACGAAACAAGTAGGCAACTTTGTGACTATATTTTCTAATCGTATCGATATTTCAAGTAATTGTTTGTTCCTGTAGCCTTTTGATTGGAAACATTAAGCCCATGTAAATAATAATAAAGACAAAAATTGACAAAGTACAGGGTGTTCTGACTAAACTCAATGATTTTTTATGTATCCATTTTTCAAGAACAGCTTGATGTTCTGGCAAACAGTCAATGATGTTAGAGAACATAAGAATTGAAGATTAGAGAGAATAAAGATTAAAGATTACAGTTATGGTTGAGAAAAAGTCAGCTGACACAGAAGACTGGAAGCCATCTAAATGTCATAATGATTTGTGTTGGGTATTAAAATGCCAACATCATAACTGCTGCTCAATGCTCTCTGAACATAATGGGACACAGGCATCATGAAAACCAAGTTCCTCCAAACTGTAATGGTTCTTTGGATGTGTCTCTGGTGAAGGTGACGTCATGCACCCCCACCCCCACCTCATCTGTGAACAGGGTCTTATGTTCAACTCTATGTAAAGCTGCTGGAGACTGTTGTCAAACCCTGGCTCAAGAGAGTTGCTACTGGAAAGCTGTATGTGTTGCAACAGGATTTGGCTCCTTTCCATATCCCCAGAAAGTGTCAGAATTCCTGTGTCTTCAGCAGCCTTAATTTCTAGCTTCCTAATTCCCCTGATTGTAGTACCTTTGATTACTATGTCTAGAGCAATGTTGAAAGATACCAACTGCTCTGCCTGCAACACTAAGGCCGAGCTGGAGGAGTTTTTGAAAATCTTCATAGGGACACAGTAAGGAACACCTGCACCAGCTTCTGGAACTCTTCTGAGGCTATGGTGGAAGCTGAGTAAACTGTTATCTCCCAGCTATAATTTAATTGATATTTTTTGATTAAAAAAAGAAAAGAAAAATTGGCAGGTGGAATATTGTGTTTTCTCCTCCTTTTATGCAAACTGTCAAATGTAGCCCAACCAACCTGTATATTGTACTGTCATGTTATAATGCAATGATTACATTAGAAAGGATATCTAGAAGTAAAACAAATGTTTCATGAAGAAAGAAAAATATAAACTTGTGTGTGTGTAATTCGTATTGCATAAACCAGATGTAAAATAATAATGATGGTGCTGCTGCTACTGTTGTTGTTGTTAAGCAACAAGCCGAGTAAGGGTGATTAGGTGATGGTCTAGGGCTTAGGGGCATGAAACCCCAGACCTTGGAAAAAAAACAAACTTTGGTCATCTTGTTGTAGTTGAGGGCTCTTTGTTGATGCCCAACACCACTGGGAGGTGGCCCTCAAAGTTGCTGGAAATGGAGATCTCCAGGTCCAAATTCTTGAATGGCTGCTGCTGCTGTTGTTGTTGCTTAGCTCAGATTAGCTCTGACCAAACAGATCTATGGTCAGACATTTCAAAGATGACCATTCCATATTTTACTTTATCTAGGATTACATTATCCTACTGAGTAGCCATCTTGTCTTTTTCATATTTATGGCTGTATTTTCCAATGTATCATTCATATTTAATGGGGAGTTAGCTGATAATTTCTAGCAGGTTGAATGGTCATCTAGAGGCTCTCTTGTATCTACACAAGTACTGGAACACAGGTAAAATGGTTGGATAAATTTAAGCATTTTCTATTTCTATTCTGGCTTCTAGTGCTTGGAATTTGTGGTACTCTTTCTAAGTCATCATTTAAAAAATAAACATATTAAAACAAAATAGTTTTAATTAATTGTGGCTATTTTTGGGAGTGGATTTGCATTCAACCCTTATATTGGCTGTTTGATAACTCTTCCTTTCTCCATCTTGGTACTAGTACTTTGTGATTATTAGTATTTTTTTTCTTTATTTGCAATGTTAATAGTTTGGGAAATTGATGTTGAATTTTTTTATTCAACCTTTTTCTGTTTTTACTTTTCCTTTCTCTGGATGTAGGTTGAAATACTACTGTGAGCGCTTGATGTTCTACAACCCTATTGACTATGGACGTAAGGCAGAAGAAGTTCTGTGGCGGAAGGTCTTTTACGATATCATCCAACTTGTCAAGCGCAACAAACGGGTAATCATTTGGTATTTTTTATTTATTGACAAAATCAAAAACCCAGTTTGTTTTCTATTTCTTAGTAGTATAAATAATAGTAAGTACCTAAACAAATTCTCAAAGAATCTGTGCTTAATTTCAAAACAGCAGTTATCACTCATAAGGTTAAATTCATATTATTAGATTCTTTGACATTTTAGTAAAAGATTAATGTATTCAGTCTGTTCTCATTTAGTGTACTGAGTCAAAATATTGAGCCCATAGACTCTTGTTATTAACTATTTCATCAAAAGGATCAAAAGGGTCATTTGTCTTTTCTGTCTTTTTATTAGTTCTTCAAACCTATAAGTCTCTGTTATTTTGTTTTATTCCTCATATCAAGGTTTGAAGAATTTTACAAAGGAAACAATTATGAACGATTACAATATAACTTTTAGTTTATTTGTCTTCCTTCCAATTTCAGCATATTCGCCCTCACGGCTCCCTTGAGACAGCATTCCGCACTCACCTTGCTGCTGCTACTGGATACTATTACCACCTCCTTTTACGCCTACAGACTGAGTTCTGTCTACAGTTGGATGGAAAGTTGGATTTCCCTGTTGTACCTGATCACAGCACAGGTATGAATAACTATACTAAGCATTTCTAATACTGGAATTTAATTTTTGTAAATTGTTATTTAACCCTTTCGTATTCAGATTATTCTGTCCAATGTAATGCTTATTTATTTGCATTGTTATGAATTCCCCGTGCATTATCACATAGCTTTTAAATTTTAGTGTTGTGATTATTTATTTTTACAATGACATTATAGGGTAGGTGTGAGAGGCTGAATATAGCCAGTTCCAACATAAAACCAGCAGAATATTTGGGCCGGATATGGTTGGTTTAAATGCTAAAGGGTTAAATAAATTTGTCTAATGAAGATTTTCTAATGAAGTCAGGATTGCAGGTCACTGTGACGATTGTATTTGATGAAGTTCATTTTATTTTATATATATAAAAAAAGAATCTACTTTACACCTGCATTTTTATGAGCAATCTTTTTTGTTTTTATTTTCCTGTATAAATCTTACCACTCTTGATCTGATGATAGGTGATTAGTTTTAATTTGACACATGTAAGGTTTTTAAGCTGAGGATTTTAGTTGTTTTTTTGTTTTTTTTGTTAATCTTTAAATGTATCTTCTATGTAGCTCATAATCTTAAGAGCCATTAGTTTAATTTTTGATTGTTAGGAATCATCATTAGCTGAATGTCCACTTTTTCATGTTTGCATGGATCAGATGGAATTTGTTGAGACATATTTTCTATGGTTAGATGCCTTTCCTGTTGCTAACCCCAGTTTGTTTTCAAGTAAGGTGATATTTCCAGTTTTCACAGAATACTGGAAATGAGGGTTCATGATGGGAGCATTTGTTTGTAACTATTGTGTGATGTCAAGACAAGAAGACTCAAACACACACATACATGCATATACAAATGCAACACAATTTTAGTTTCCCTCTACCAAATCTACAGAATTAAGATTTGTATGTATATACTGCTAAAATTGAATTGGTTTGATGATGATGATGATGTTAATTGTTTCTAAATTAGGTTCACAAACAGAAATTTCGGAGAGAGGAACAATTGGACCTGAGTTGACCTTGGTGGGATTTGAACTCAGAATGTGAAGAGCTGGAACAAATTCTGTATGGCATTTTGTTCAAAACTCTAATTCACTGCATTTTGTCTGGCATGCTGATGATTCTACCAGCTTGTCAACTTAACAACAATAATGATGATGGTTTCAAATTTTAGCCAGCAATTTTAGTTCAGGAGGATTGATTACATAACCCTTCCACTATTTGACTGGTACTTTAGTTATGGACTCTGCAATGATGAAAGGCAAAGTTGACCTTGGTGGTATTTAAACTTAGAATGTAAAGAGCTAGAAGAAATGCTGCTAAGCATTTTATCTGACGCATTAATGATCCTGCCAGCTTGTCACCTTCAAATAATAATAATAAAAGTGCAATAACATTATAAACACTTCAATTGACTTAAATATTATTTTGCATTGAATATGTTTTTAACAATTAAGCTCTCAAAATAAATAATTAAAGTGTGAGGCTGATGACCTCTAAATTTTTTTTATTATTGCAGGACATCAAATTTACAGTTTTTAATTTCTTCGTAAATCTACAATCATTTGCATTAATTTATGTACATGTTTTATGTTGATAATATTTTTCTGAGAAATTTAAAATGATATAATAAAAGTATTCTTTGTAATTTTCATTCAAGCAAATACAAATCTTTGAAATGTGTGTGCATGTGTTTACATTTATACTTCTTTGAAAATTGCTCAGCTGTTGTCAGTAGCATTGCTGTCATACCTCCTGCTAGTGTGCCTTCCACTGCATGTGGAATAAGATATCTTTTACTTGAAAAATAGGTGAGGGTTAGCAACAGGAAGGGCATCTGACTAAAACAATGCCTGAATTATATATTCATTTAACTTTTACTCATTTCAGTCATAGGACTGTGAGTATGCTGGGGCACTGCTTTGAAGGGTTTAGTCAAACACATTGAACCCAGAACTTTTTTTTTTAAAGTCTGGTACTTCTATCCTTCTATCAGTCTCCTTTGCTGAATTGCTTAGTTACTGAGATATAAGCAAACCAGTACTAGCTGTCATGTAGTGGTGAAGGACAAACACACATATACATAACACACACACACACACACACACATATACATAACACACACACACACACATATACATAACACACACACACACACACCCACCCACGCACACACACACACACATGGTTACAGGGCGTCACAAACTGTAAACAACATGAAATACGAAAACAAAGGAGTTGAATACATAAACGAGAGAAATAAATGGAAAACAGGGCAAGTAACATAAAGAATGACCCTTCATCAGTTGTCAGCTGTCCAGCTACTCCTCATTTCAAGCATTGAACGACGTATATATATATGTGACATGCTTCCCCACAGTTTCCATCTACCAAATTTACTCACATGGCATTGGTCAGCCTATGACTAAAGTAGAGGATACATGCTGAAGGTGCTATGCAGTGGGACCATCTGATTACAAAGTGAGTTTCTTAAACTGACAGCCATGCCTGCACTTAAGACATAAAAGTGAATATATATTTTTATATGTACAGTCATTCCTATATATTCTCACATAAATCTTTTACCATCTAAAATATTAATCTTTTTTTAACAGGGAAAAAGAGTCAATTACATAACTCAAAGAAGAAAGAGGTGAGCATTACTGTTCAAGAGTGGGCATTAGGAGCATGCCATCGTTGTCTGGTTTACCTTGGAGATATTGGTAAGTGAAAGACATGTAATTTGCTTGAATCATTAGGTAACCTTAAATTATATCCCTTAAATTCCAGTTTTCTGGACTGTTTTTTCTATCATACACATATGGGGATGTTTTCTTTTTTGGTTAATGTAGGCACATTTATTTCTACAGTGGATTCTTTTCTTACTTTTAAATAAATACTTTGCTGTAAAATATGAGTAGTCTGTTGTTAGCAAAGGAACCCAATCTCTGTAACAAGTTTTGAAATTAAAAATCATGCAGTCAAGTACTGACACTGAATTTTGCACAAGACACCGTTTTCTGTCACTCAATACTATTCAGCCTAGTTCAGGGGTCTTGTCCTGCAAGATACTTGGTGACTTCTGCTGCAGGTGCCATTAAAAAGCACCCAGTACACTCTGTAGAGTGGTTGGCATTAGGAGGGGTATCCAGCTGTAGAAACCATGTCAAAGCAGACAGCAGGGCTTCTCACTTGACAGTTCGTTTTTCTGACTTGGTAGTTTCTGTCAAACTGTCCAACCCATGCCAGCATGAAAAACGCACATTAAATGATACTACTGTGCTTTGTAATCTCACTGGAAAATACATATTACAGAGTTCTTAATGTAAATCGGTGTAAACCCTTTTGATACTGTCCTGCCTGAAATAACCTTATTTAAAAAGATATCACACTGAGCAAAAACAGTATCTTTGATTAGAATCTTTCAGTCAGCAAAAAGCTTTTTAGTTTCAGTTTTTTGATGGGTGGGGATCATAGCCACAGCATTTTAGCTTTTGTAGAAAAGGGAAAATAAAGATGTGACACTCATACTTTCTTTCCTTTTGAGTAAGGCATGAATATTGTCCATCTCATTTTCTTTCCTTTAAAAAATTTATATAAAATAAATTAATATATGATAAAATACATTATTTTGATGGTGGTTTATTCATTGTTCCTGACAAGGAGCTTTCAGTTGTTCGACGAACTGAATTCCTAGTCATGAAGTTAACATGTAAACGGCTGAGTATTCCACAGACATGTATGAGCTTAATGCAATTCTCTGGCTGAACCAACATGATGAAGTGACGAGTCTAGACTTTTTAATCACAAGTTACAAACCAGAGAAAGAGAGAGAGAGAGAGAGATTTGCCCTCAGTGCTTTTTTAGTACTTTCTTTATTGACTTCCAATGGATGAAAGGCAAAGTCGACCTCCATGGGATTTGAACTCAGAGAAAACTCTTAGAAAGATAGAATGAATGATAGGCATTATTCTAAAGATTCTATTAATTTGCTGCCTTAACATTTTTTAATACATCATTTAAAGGAATTTCCCAGATATTGATTTCTATTGATGTGTGTGTGTGTGTGTGTGTGTGTGTGTGTATGAGAGAGAGAGCAGTTTATTTAAATGACTTAAGTCTTTCATTTTGGTCTTTTATTGGAATAATTTATTTTGTCTTGGGACATACTAAATAACAACATAAGACAATTAGATTCACCCCGGACATAATTTAAGAGAGTGACATTAGTCATTAGTTTGCAGTAGATAGGAAAATTGTATTTTGTAACGGTAGCGTAGAGGTAGTATATGAGGTCTTTATTGAAGAGATGTTTGCCTGTAAACAAAATGTTGCAATTTCCTATTTGTTCCTGTCAATTACTACAAAGTAAAAAAAAAAAATCTCTCACATCTACAACCGCGCGCGCGCGCGCACACACACACACACACACACACACACATGTGCGCACGCGCACCATGCTGTAACACAGTTTCTAATGCAAGGGAGGCAACTTTTTATAGCACTAAAAATGGTGTTAGTAAAAGAAAAAATTAATCTACTTACGTCGATTGCAGGGAATTGTTTATTGATTTATGGTTTAGAGACCTAATTGAATTCTTGTTACTATTTATTGCTAATCTAATATACAGTCAGGCAGTAGCCTTACGTCACGTAAATCAGAGGCTTAGTTAACAATGATATCCCTTCTCTCATTCGGGTTGAATGCTTGTGTAAAAAGAGCTTTGAACTATATCACAACTTGGGCAAATTTGTGTCAACAAATCAACTTCCAAACGCAGTCACTCAATTTCATGTTTCAAATTTTGGCACAAAGCTAGCACTTTCGCGGGATGGGGTAAGTCGATACCAGTGCGCAATCTATTTTATCAACCCTGAAAGGCAAAGTCGACCTTGATGGAATTTGAACTCAGAATGTAAAGATGTACAAAAGACCATTAGCATTTTGCTTGGAATGCTAATGATTCTGTTAGCTCGCTGCCTTAACATTAACAATAATATCAATGTACATGAGTACAAATTCTATGCAAACTGATACCTGTGGAGTGCTTCTGGTATTTGATCAGCCTTCTCTTCATAGGTCTGCTCAGTTAAAGCTGTGTAAGGCAATCCAGTTGATCTCAAACTGGAAAATACTAGTCCCTCTCCATGAAATTAGTGAAAATTCCACCACTCCTTCCTTATTAATGAAAGGCGAAAATATAATTTGCATCCATATAGATACAAGCATGGTTAAGCAGATTGCTCCCCAACCACATGCTTTTGGGTTCAGTCTCACTGCATGGCACCTTGGGCAAGTTTCTTTTAAAGCTCTGTAGCCTTGTGAATGGATTTGACCTGCAGGAACTCTGTGTGTGTGTCTGTGTGCGCATGCGCTTGTGTCTCCTCATTTTTTTGTGAATGAAAACCTTTTTTCCCCCCCAATATTCTGCAAAAAATGTGTCTGGACATAGGGAGATATTACCTTGCTGGAAAACAGGTAAAACTATTTGGCTCTTGAAAGCCTACCTCAATAAACTCTGGCCAATGCAGGCATGGAAAAAGGGACTTTTGAATGATGATGATGATGATTCCTTTTCTGCCATGATGCTGAACAGGTTATAAAAGCTTGAAAATCATCTTAATTTTACTAACCCTTTAGCATTTAAACTGACCATGTCTGGCCCAGATATTCTACTTGTTTCATGTTTAAACTGGCTAGATCTGGTCTCTTCCACTTATGCTACATTGTTATTCTAGAAATAAACAACCACAGCATCGAAACTTTGAAGCTTCATGGTAATGCATGATTAATACAAAGTAATGTGAATAAACAAGCATTACACTTGACAGAATAATCAGAATGCTAAAGAGTTAAACACAACAATTTACTTGCCTAAATTCTCACAGCTCAATGGATTCTATAAGAAACACCAATCCGTGTAGCCTTTGGAATATAGGATGTAAAACTGGTTAAAACATTAACCCTTGTTATTTAGACACTCAGTTTCTATCCTTTGTTATTTCTCAATATGAAATAATTTCTTTATAAATAATTGTGAAATATATTTATATTTTCAGCCCGGTACCAACAAGACTTTGACCATAGTCTGAGTAATAGCACAGCTGAACGTTTTTATTACCAAGCCCTTTGCCTCCTTCCTGATGTTGGTAAGTTTGAACTCTTCATTTCTTAGTAATTTCATCTTCTTTATTTACTGAAGACCTTAACTCCCTATGCAACATTAGCTGTTGCTGACCCTCTTCCACTGCTCACGACTCTGCTTCTCTTTAGCTGGATCCTTTCCTTTTCAGCTCTACCTTGGTATCCTGCCTCTAGCTATTTTTTGGGCATCCTCTTTTCCTCCTCCTTTGTGAGTTCTGGGTCAGAACCTGGCAGATAATGCAGGATCTTGGTTCCTCCTTTTGGATTATGTGGCATCATGAAGGTGCCTTCCTCTTTCAGGTCCTGTTGGTTCTGAATTGTCATCAATGCTTCTGTAACTTCGATTTTTTTTTGTTAGGTAGGGGTGTTGACCTTACACCAACCCATCTTTAACTTCTACATGGAGGTGGTCTTTATTTGTCTGGGTTCTATCCTTTGACCTGTCCATCATGGGAGGTCCTACCAAGAGCTTGCGCTTTACTGGAATAGCTCAAAGTCACCACTCCGCAAGGACTAGAACTTGTGGTGGAATTTCATCTTCCATCTTTGTTAAAGACACCTGAGATGATTTGAAGCTCCCCTCCTCCTTTTTACTTGTTTCAGTCATTAGATTGTGGTCATGCTGGGGCACCACATTGAAGAATTTTAATTGAATGAGCTGACCCCAGTAACTTGTTGTAAAGCTTGGTACTTATTCTATTGGTCTCATTTGCTGAACTGCTAAGTTATGAGGGATTTAAACACACCAGTAGCAGGGGACAGACACATACACAAAGACACACACAACAGACTTCTTTCCGTTACTGTCTACCAAATCCACTCACAAGGCTTTGGTTGTCCATGGTGCCATGCAGTGGGACTGAACCTGGAACCATGTGGTTGGGAGACAAACTTTTTACCACACAGCCATGCCTGCGCCTTTGAGGAATTTTTAAGAAAAAATATTTTCACAGCATTATGTTGTGCTTGAGAAGAAAACCCATCAAGCTGAGCAAAATTGCAGTTGTGGTAGATACCGATGTCACACAAATAGCACCTGTGCCGGTGGCACGTAAAGGCACCCATTACACTCTGGTTGGCATTAGGAAGGGCATCCAGCTGTAGAAAATCATGCCAATCATACTGGAGTCTGGTGCAGCCTTCCAGCTTACCAGCCCAGTCAAACCGTCCAACCCATGCCAACATGGACAACAGACATTAAATGATGATGATGATGATGATGATGACATAGTTATGAAAATTTTTACAGGAAAGGTGTATTATAAATTGCTTAAATGAATGAAAAAGCCTTATATTAAATTGGAATTTAAATTGAGTTTCAGGGGAATCTCTTTACTGAGAGCTTATTGTTGTTGCTATGGCATAAGCTGTTTTAATTCTAACAACAATTTATCATATTATGCATATATTCTCGAACTTACAGAGGAGGAATATGGTGCTGTGAAGTTCATAGCATTTTTTCTGAAGTATTAGCAATTTTTATTAGATAACATGGCATCATAACATAGTCAACAGTTATCTCCCTTGGTATATATTAGTATGTTTTGTAAAGCGATAAATGCCTTTACTTGTAAACAGAAATGCTTACAATGAAACGTTGTAGCAAAAATCAGTGCTGGCTATAAGTTCTATAGAATATCTGTAGAAACAGCCTTAACAAAAATAATATAAGAAGCACTGCTGACCTAGTAGAACGTGATACTGACTTATAAAAACATTTATTATACTTCATAGTATATTGTGTTTGCATAACAAAGTACCACAATGCTTACAAGTAAATCTGTTCACAAATGTTGTTAATGCCTGGAATTAAGAAAAAGAAAGACATTTTTAATAGTTGTTTAAGAATAATTGTGCTTGATGTAATCTATTTTTCCATTTTTTTTTATTTTTAAGGTATACCTCACAACCAGTTGGGAAGTTTGGTTGCGTCACGTTATTTCCACACAGAAGCAGCTTACCATTATATAAGATGGTAAGTTAATGATAAGGAGTTGATTATACTGGTTATATTTTATTAAATATACGATCTTTTTCATCAACCTATCGCTTAAGATTAATTAAATTACCTGTTTGTCGAAAATATATTAGCACCATAGCACCTTGTTGTTATATTAAAGATAAAATTGAGTTAGCAGTAAATAATATTATAAAATTATTAAAATTTTAATTGTTATAATTTTATCTTGATGATGATGATTTATATAATTTATGATAAAACAGTGGGGTATTATAAAATTACCCCACTGCGTCTAAGTTTTAAGCATTCTCTTGCAAACTAGTGAAGGATCCTCTACAGCAACATGCTAAAAATAACAGCCAAATTTGCCATAAATCATACCCAACTGTCTAAAAAGAAGAGAGGATACATTGGATAATGTGGTGCTGGATATGCTGAAAATAAGATGAGATAATCACACCTAGAATGTCTTTCACCATATGTTCATTCAGTCATTGCTGACCTGAGACTATAGAACAAATGAATTGTTTTTTAGCAGTGTTCTTAGAAATAACAGCCAAATACCCCTCAGATCTCCCCCTACTATTTTCAAAAAGGGGAATTACACATGACCCCTTAAAAGATGGTTTTGTCATAGTTGGAATACCTCTAGTCATTAGTGCACTTGATCAAGATTGAACCCATTGGTAAAATAACTTCATCTTTTATTTTAAAACTTCTACACTGTCTCTATATAAGCTGCATGCATGTGTGTGTGTGTGTGTATCCTGAACTATAGGAATATTTCACAAGATAGATAATTAATTTAGATGTTTTACATAACTCATTTAATTATGTGTCTTTAGAACTGTTCTTTTACACTGTTTACCACAAAATTGTATGGTGTAGGTACTACATCTAAGGTAAGCAGAGTAATCTTCCTTGATCACAAGTGCTTAAAAGCTGCAGACTTTTAAGCTGGCTCTTGTGGAGGGCTAATTGGGCCTGTGGCCCAAAACTCAAGAGAGCAGTAATAATACAGCATTTATTGGTACCCTACCAATATGGCATTACCCTACAAATATAGTATTACTTTAAATTCAATTTAAATGAAAAACTTCTAAGTTCACAAATTTTGGGAGTTCTTTTACAATCTGAATTTTCAACTGTTAGCATATAACAAATCCTCATCCAGAGCTGATCCCAACATTGGATGTTTAAGAACCAAATGAAAGGCTCATTTTCAATCCTGGGATCATCCTAATTTCAAAAAGGTATGTCTATGTATAGTAAATGTAGACTGAGACACAGGAGTCCTGGACAGACAGAATTTTGCATTTTTTATTATATAGTCAGGATGCCTATGAGTCTTTACAGGGTCTCTGAGACTGGTGGGAAAGAGCGAGAGAGAGAGAGAGAGAAAGATATCTCAAGTATTCTGATTGGAGACCAAGCATTCTGACTGAAGACCTGGTCTGAATGCTTACAATAGAGTGAATTCTGTTGAAGATATCCAAGATTCTGTTCAAATAGATGATAGATCAAATCTGCCGTCTCTTGTGACATTCTTAAAAATAGCAGTCAAATCTTCCTCAAATCTCACCCCGTCGTCTTAAAAACAGAAAGGATGCATTAGGTATGGTTGTTGTAGATATATGCAAAAAGAGAGATATTATTGGAACATCTGATCATAGGTTCATTTGATCAAGGTTAATTTTGCAGTAAACAATTTCATTTCTTGTTTAAGAGGCAGGATTGAACTCAGGCTGGTGCTTGGTTTTTAACTTACCATCACAACCTGAATGATTATCAAGAGCTTATGTAACCCATTCTTTAATGTTTCTCTCTCTCTCTCTCTCTCTCTCTCTCTCTCTCTATATATATATATATATATATATATATATATATATATATATATGTATGCTTTATTGTTTTCATATATACTTTAACGACTCTAACACTTATTTTATATCTTATTTACCAAAACAGTTTGGTAAGCCAAAAGCCATTTGATGGTGCCCATGGGAATTTAAAACGTCTATTGGAGAAAAATCTTAAAAGATTCACTGAATTATCTCAAAAATCTCCCCGTGATCTCCCACCTGAACAACAGAGGTAAGTAAGAAATTTGTTTTCTGGAACAGAACTGTTCAATCAACCTGAGATACTTAATTTTATGTTTAACTGAGAGAATATTTAATATCAGAAGAGTCAAGTCTGTTCTTGTATAATCATTTCCCTTTAGAAACTGTCAACCTTGGTGATACAAGCACTTATTTCCTACAGGAATAAAGTTTGGAACTGTGTATGTGTATTAATGATAGCAAGACAAAATTAGCCAGAAGTAATAGAGGTATTTTTATATAGTGCTATACAATGTCTTTGAGTTTCCTTAGGAAAATTTAGATGTTTTATCTTTGTATATAAATAAATAAACCTTAATTTCTCTTGACTAATTTTTCTTTGTATCATTAATAGCATACTATCTTGTACACTGTCAAGAACTTTTATATCCCTGCACATATATATATGTGTGTGTGTGTTCTTTAATTAAGACACTCGTTCATAATGCAGTTTGTAAAATGTTAGAAAGCTCAGTAAATATTTATTTCATTAACTTAAATAACAGGTGCTATTCTGGCACCTGTTATCTGAGTTATTCACTTTGTAACCACGTGGTTTTGAGGTCTATCTCATTGTGGGACACCTTGGGAATGTGTCTTTTACTATAACCTTAGGTCATCCAATTCCTTGTGATTGGCATTGATTGACTGAAACTGTAGGGAAGTTTGTCTTATGTGCTCATGTCTGTTTAATGACTTGACATCTCACAGCTTTTCTTGCTACTGTGTCAGTGAAATGATGATATGATGTTTACATTTGATGGTGACATTATAACTAGTTACTCTACACTCTTTCAAAGACATGTAAAATGAAAAAAAAAATCCTTTAATTTGAAGATATGTAAGGATTGGTGACAGGTATGGGATCTAGTTGTAAAATGCTTCCCCAAATAAAGTCCTGTCCAATCCATTCTAGCATGGTAAAACAAACAGTCATTAAACAAATGTTGTATCAATCTTGAATATTTACTTTAATCCTTTAGCATTCAGATTACTCACTCAAATGTAATGCTTAATTATTCACATCATTTTAAATTAATCATGCATTTTATTTCATAGCTTTGAGATTTCGATGATGTGAGTGTTTGATTGTAAAAGGACATTGCAGGGTGGGTATGAAATGTCAGACCTGGCCAGTTTGAACATAAAACAGGTTGAATGTTCTGGTTGGATAGGCCCAGTTTAAATGATAAAGGGTTAAGGGTTAACCCTTTAGCATTTAAATTGGTCATGTCTGGCCAAAAATATTCTTCAGGTTTTATGTTCAAACCAACCAGACCTGACCTCTCACACCTACCCTACAATGTCATTCTAAAAATAAACAATCACACCATTGAAATTTCAAAGCTATGTGATAATGCATGCTTAAATCAAAACTATGAATAAATAAATCTTACATTTAACAGTGATTTAAATGTTAAAGGATTAATTTAGTGTGCATTTGTTTGTAAATAGTTCCTCGGTTTATAAGAATGCTTTTTTTATTCTCTGTATTGTTAACATTGGCACTAGAAATATTTAAATCTGGTTTTACAACAGTCATTCTGTCTTATTTACATTTTAAAAGAAATTTTCTATTAAGAAACAAGATGACATATTGCTTGGTATTTTTACTTCTATATATATAATTTTTGATTCAGTAATCATTTTCCAAAAACAAATTTTCTTTCTTTTACCTAAAGGTATTTTGGTTTATTAAATACAAGTTTCTTATCAATAATTAATTATTATTAAAAAAAATTAATGTTGTAGATGTTAGTTAAGTATTAAAATAGAGAAAATGTGGTATTGTATATTACTAAAATAATTTCTGTCTGATAATACTTCAACACCCTGGCATGTGTTGGATATCACACAAATAATAGAAAATCAAAGTTGATACTTTACAGTATTTTGTTTGGTTTCCAAGCTTTGTGGTGTAAATCTTGCTAGGCTTGACTATTCTATCCATTTCTGCCCTCTTGGGTCAGTAGAGTAAATCTTTTTCTTGAGACATAATCTACAGATGTGGAGGTATAGGGTGTATCTGAAAGTAAATATTATTATCACAGTAACAATTCATCGTCATCATCATTTAATGTCTGCTTTCCATGCTGGCATAGTTTGGTCGGTTTGACAGGAGCTGGCTAGGCAAAAGACTGCACTAGGCTTCACTGTCTGTTTTAGCATAATTTTTACAGCTGGATGCCTTTCTTAACACCAACCACCCCACAAAGTGGACTGAATGCTTTTTATATGGCACAAGTGAGGTCAGTTTTGGCATGGCTTTTTGCAGCTGGAAGCCCTTTCAAATACCAACTACTTTGCAGTGTGGACTGGATGCTTTTTACACTGGCAGGGTCACCAAGTAACTTGTAAGAGAAGATCCATTGAGAGGGGAGAGAGCATTGGCAGAGGTGATCTTGGGTCAGGTGATGAATGGTTAGATTGTGACAGAGAGACAGAAACAGTTGTCTTGCTGTAGAGGAGATACATGATTACCCGGTCAGAGAGAGAAAGATAGTGTTCAAGATTGAGCACAGAAACAGGTGTATTGCTGAGGAGGAGATACATGGTTAACTAGTCAGAGGGAGAGAGAAAGAGAGAGAGTAGAAGAGTGCAAGAGAAAGCAGGAGAGAGATGGTTGCAATGTGTTGGCGCATACTCCTGGAATGGGGATTAGAATATAAATGGGATAGTAGAGTAGATCAAGAGAGAGATATATGGTGGTGAAGTGCCAGGGCATACTCTCAGGGTACAGGAGTCAGTATAATCTACTTATTTATACATTTATCTCAGGCTGGATCACCTTATGTGAAAGCCATCTTTGGACTTTGTAAAATAAGTACCAGTTGTATATTGGATCGAGTCAGTTGTCTCAGCCCATTTCCTCTTTTTGATTGATCAGATTTGTAGTCAGTAATTCTGGTACTAGATTCCAGAATATTAATTATTTTAATACAAATTTTTATTTAACTCTTATGTTACCATATTTCTGTTGAAATTTACTACATTTGTTGCAGTTAATTTTTAAAATGATGAAAGCATCTAGCTCACTCGGTAAAGTGGTTGGCATTAAGAAGGGCATCCAGTTGTAGAAACGGTGCTACAACAGTCAGTTGGAGTCTGGGCAGCTCATACCAGCATGGAAAATGGACTTTAAATGATAAGCTGGTGGTTAGATTATAAATTTGTATGGAATTTTGATGGAAAGTTTAATTAAGATATCTTTAAAACAACAAGTTTGTATCATAGAACCTGTGGTGGTCTCTGGTGGGTTGATATTAAAAAGGTTAAGCCTTAAGTATTTGATTATAAAAGTACAATCAGTGCTTTAGAAAAGATAGAATTTCTTGATCCTCTATGTAAATCTGATATGATATTATTCCTTTGTCTATTCTGACTGACATAATTAGTTTTCAGTAAATTTTATAATTTCTTTCTTTCTTTACAGACCACGAGACATCAAAAGATTCTTTGTCTACTTTCTTTATTTGTTGGATATCTTTTACAACAATTCTCGAAAGTAAGTTCTGAATATTTTTCATATTGTTTACTATTCATATTGTTATTAATTATAAATATACCAATCCAAGTTGGTAGATTGGTGGGAGTGTTAGTGTTGGACAGTCTGCCTTACCTTATCTGTTCCAGCACTATGTGTTATGAAAATGATGTCTGATACAGTTCCAATGCCAAGCTGTATTGGCTCTTAATTTGGTGGGCTTCCCTTTAGGCAACTATGATGTTGTGGTGTAGAGAGGGAAAGATTTACATGCATGGTCATACTTTAATCTTTCAACATCTGGCATAAAGCTGCTTACCTCACTGTCATGTTCCCTCTCTGTTGAAGGGGTTCTTTAGTGAGTTGCATGATGACCTCAGTACACTCTGCAAAGTGTTTTAGGAAGGGCATGCAGCCATTGAAACATGCTAAAGTAGATTTTGGAGCATTGACACAATCGTCTGACCCCTGTCAGCTCTTGTTGAATCACACATCCGATGCCAACATGGAAGATGGATGTTAAATGGGGAACATTTAACATCACAAACAATTAACTAAAAAGGGAGAAAAAATTTGTTCAGGCTTACACATGCAAGTGAAATTACATGTTTAACCCTGACAGATGGAGGTCCTTGAATTTATCAAAATGGCTCACTCTCTTTACTCCTTTACTTGTTTCAGTCATTTGACTGTGGCCATGCTGGAGCACCGCCTTTAGTCGAATAAATTGATCCCAGGACTTATTCTTTGTAAGCCTAGTACTTATTCTATCGGTCTCTTTTGCCGAACTGCTAAGTTACAGGGATGTAACACACCAGCATAGGTTGTCAAGTGATACTGGGGGGGATAAGGAAATGCACACATATACAGACAAACACTGACACACAAACGTGTATACACACACACACACACACATATGTATATATACAAATATATGATGGGCTTCTTTCAGTTTCTGTCTACCAAATCCACTCACATGGCTTTGGTCGGCCTGAGGCTATAGTAGAAGACACTTGCCCAAGGTGCCACGCAGTGGGACCGAACCTGGAACCATGTGGTTGGTAAGCAAGCTACTTACCACACAGCTACTCCTACGCCTTATGAAAATAATTGAGATAATTAAATACCAGTCTGGATTAGATGGCTTGTATTGTTTGCTTCACTGCCCTCTAAGTGTTAATCTTACTAGGAATGATCTCTGCCTCTCATCATATTATAAAGTTATTAAGTGCAGGCTGAAGGTGTTTGAGTATACTTATTATTCATTGTGTTCTACCTTTTTTAAGATGGTAGGGTGTAGATTAAGGGATATTTAGTTGCTAATTCTAGCAGGTCAAGTGACCACATAGAATCTCCTTCGTTAGTTCATCCTAACATCATTTCTTACATGTGTTGGAGACATTCTAAATATTGGGAGAAATGCTCCTTTATAAACCAACATCTTCCTCTGCTTCTTTCATTGATATACTACAATGTTATTTGAATTTGTTTACACTCTGTTACTTATTTAACCCTTTCGTTACCAACCCGGTTGAAACCGGCTCTGGCTCTGTAGTACAAATGTCTTGTTTTCATAAGTTTTGAATTAAAATCTTCCACGAAACCTTAGTCATAATTTATGTTCCTAACATTAGCTTATTGATAACTAAGTTATTTTACTAAATTCTTTGTTATATTTAAAATAATTGAAAAAACACAGAGCATCTCAAAATAAATACGGTAATGAAAGGGTTAAGCATCTTCGTGTACTATGTTAGTAGGTATTGACTATCCCGCATGCAACTTGGTATGTTATTAGGCTAGTCATTCTATAACCAGAAGATGCTAGATATTTTGGCCATTATCTTTTCTCTCCATCTTCCCTGGCTTCTTGCTTTCAGTTTTCCAGTTGTCACCAATTGCTCAAGGCTTCTCATAATGTGTAATGAACTTAGCCTGTTGACTTCTTATATTTAGATGTTTTCTGATAGTTGCTCCTCAATTAAGGATTTCAACATTGCTAAATGATGATGATGATCCCCTTTATTATCACAACGATATAGCATCAAATATTGCCATTGTGGCCTCTGTTTGCTACATTTTAACATTACACCTGCTATAACTAGCATCTGTCTGTTAAATTTTACTTATAAGGCTATGGTGGAAAAACACTTTCCCCAGGGTTCTGCACAGCAAGATTAGGCCTGGAAGCATGTTGTTGCAAAATGAACTTCTTACCCACTCAGCTATTTGTTTGCCCATAATTTTTTGTATGGTTAATAGGTTTCTTTTCCAAATATATGGTTTTTGGGTTCAGTCCTTTTGCATTCCACTTTAGGCAAGTGTCTTTTACTAGAGTTCCAAGCTGACCAAAGCCTTGTGAATGGATTTGGTAGATGAAAACTGAAAGAAACCTGTTGTGTGTGTGTGTGTGTGTGGGGGGGGGTGATGTATGCACAGGCATGGCTGTATGTCCAAGAAGTTTGTTTCTCAACCATATGGTTTGGGGTTCAGTCCCACTACATGGCACCTTGAGCAAATGTCTTCTGTCATAGCCCTAGACCAACCAAAGCCTTGTGAGTGCATGTGGTTGAGGGAAACTGAAAGAAGCCCATTGTATATGTGTGCATTTCCTGTTCACATGTATTTCCTTGTTCACCTGTGTTGGTTTGCTGATTGTAAACGGTGGCTTCACTTGTGTGTCATTTAGCCGTAGTTCAACACAAAAACATGTCTGGGCCTCTTGACATGTTGTATGATCTTTGTAAACAAAAGGATTGTTCATCCAGTGTTATTTGTTTCCAGTTCTCCACATAAACATTTCTGGGCTGTTTATTACTTCATTTGGAAACAAGTGTAGGTCGGCAAAGGGAAAGGCACCCAGTTGGAGAAAAGTTTCCTAGCACCCTCTTGTTTGACTCATGCAAGCATGGAAAAGTAGACATGATGATATGTATACATGTGTGTATGTATCTTTGTATGTATATATGTGTGTGTGTGTGTGTGTGTGTGCATGTGTTTGTGTATATTTGCATTTCTCTCAAAGCTATTTGCACTTGTCTCAAAGCTAGTCCCTAGTTAAGCCTTTCAACATGTGTGGAATAAAAGATCCTTTTCTTGAAAAACAAAGTAATTGGATGGGTGCTGTAAAGTTCCTGGCTTTAAGGGTATCACAAAAGGCCTTGTTGGAGGCCCAACCTTTTGAGTTCTTTAACAGGGCTTAGGAAAACTGAAGGACTGCTGCAATAAGTGTCTGAATCTGAGAGGGGAATATGTTGAATAAAATCATAATTAACTGATCTTCTTGTATTTTCTTTTACCCAAAGCCAGGAACTTTTCAGCACCTTCTTGTAATGTTTAGTGACAGGAAAGGTATCTAGTTGTAAAACAATGTTTCAATAATATACTTGTCTAATCCATGCTAGCATGAAAAAATGGCCATAAAATGAATGTAGTGGTCATCTTACTCACCACCATAACCCCCCACCACTGCCATCAGCAAACTCACCATTTTCATCACCATCACTACCTTCAGCATCTCACACCAGCATAGTCAACAGCTTCACTATAAGTCAATAAGGCTGCCTCGACCTGGTTGCTTGACTTGCTAGAAATAGCAGCCAAATCACTTACAATCACACTTATACTGTCTTGAGGTATATCTGGGGCATTGTAATCCCTGATATACAAAAAGATGTCATGTTCCTGGTTGGAGGGTCTTTACTCATAGGTCTGCTTGATAAAAGTTTAACTTGGAGCTAAACAATAAGAAAACACCATCTTCAACACTGCCAACAGTTCCTTCACCATCATCTCAATCACCTTCATGATCACTATCAGCATCACCTTCATTAGCAAGGGGTCCTCTACATGATTGCTCAACATGTTAGAAATGGCATCCATCAAATTCCTGTTAAATCACAGCCTAGTATCTTAATACACTAAATAACAAAGTCCTACATATTCTAAAATGTGATGGTCATAACTGGAATGCTTTTGATTGTATGTCTGCTTGATCAAGATTGACCTGGGGCTAAAGAACAGCTATAATGCCTCCCCTATCAGCACCTTTGCCCCCAATTTCTGGATCTTCGTCACCAGCATCAACATCATGACCAATGCTTCTACTGCTATTAATGCCAAAATCACCAGCCCCTGAAAACATCCATCTGTACAGCCACAACGTATCACCCTTATTTTACTAGCTCTCCTTTAACATGATTTCCATATCTGTTGTATCATGGATCTTAGATGTGATAGTCTAGCTAATAGGTTACAGTGAAAAGTGTGTCTTGTTTGTGTGTGTGAGTTTGTGTGTTTGTGCACATGTGTGTATGAAGGTGTATTCACTTTTTTCCCCGCCACTCATCATTTTTATATGTTAACATGTTATAGAATTTTCTAGTATCTACTTCTGTGGAGAGCCTACCATGCTTAACTACAAAGCCTTCACTGACCTCTCTTCTAATCTATGGATATCACGTTTCTGGTTTTTTTGGTCAGTGCATATGGAAATAGTGCTAAAGGTTATCGTTTTTCTGTACAATCTTTACTGTTATATTTGTTTGGGTATTTACTCCAGCCTCTCAAGTGATTATATGTTAGTTGAGTGGATGAATTCGTTGACTTCACTTACTGTGCTTTGATTTGTGAGGGTTTCTTTACTAAATAAATGTCGATGATGACGATGGTGATGATGGGTTAAGTTCAGTGACTCCACAAGGGCATGTAATTAAGACAACTTAAGTGGTTGTGGTAATGGTAGTGGTGGTAGGATTGTCCCTGGGTAATGTTGTCACTATTGGTATTGTTATGTCTGTCATCACCACCATCATTGTCATCAGTGTCATTGTCAGTGTTATCTTTGTCATCATCATCTGATCCTGAACACCTGCATATTATCATCATCATCTTCAACATGATCACAACCACCCTATCATCAAATCGTTGTAGTTATCATTTCAATTATCAGAACTTTTATCTTCATTAACATCACTTCATCATCATTACAATTACCATCACCACCATCATAAGCAGCATATCATTTTGATCATCATCATCATCAATACCTTAAGCAACATATCAATACAGTTATCATCTTTATCATCAACACCACATTATAATCATCATCATCATCAATCATCGTTACCACCATCACTTCTATTTTTAATCATTGCCACCACCACCACCACCACAAACTTGAACACCTACTATAATCAGCATTACCACTTTTAGCACCATCTTCAACATTATGGCCCTCACCTTCATCATCATCTCCACCATCTATATCCACCAGTGTTATGGTGATGAAAAATGTAGAACTGTAGAGGTGAAAAATATATATAAAAAAAAAGAAAGATCAAAGAAAACTCAAGGAACTAGAAATGATTTAAGACTCCATAGAGTTTCATGGCTAAATTTCTCATTTTTTTTTTTTGTTTCCTTTTCCATACTTTTTTCTTTCTTTTCTCTCAAAGAATGGGTAAAAGGTTAAGATATTTTCTCCTGCTTCTAACCTACTTATTCCATAGCTTTCTGGCTTTTATTATTTATATATTTGGCTATTTCTTCTTAGACAGATTCTTATATATATAATATAGAATTGGCAGAATCGATACACTGGAGAACAAAGTATCTTGCAGTATTTAGTATTCATATACCATAATATTCTGAGTTCAAATCTTGCCTTTTACCTTCCCATGAGTTGATAACAATAATTACTGGTATCAACAGAGGTTCATTTAGTCTGCTAATCTCTGCTACTAATCTCATAATACTGTCTTAATGCTCTTTATAATGTGCTTGTTTAAGAAATTTTATTATAATGATGGTTAGGCATAAGTATGGTTGTATGTGACCAGAAAAGAACCAGGGTCCTAGAGGTGCAGTCATGGCCCTGTGGTTAAGAAATTAACTTCCCAACCGCATGGTTTCAGGTTCAGTTCCATTGTGTGGCACCTTGGGCAAATGTCTTTTATTATAGCTTTGAGCTAACCAAAACCTTGTGAACAGCTTTGGTAGACGGAAACTGAAAGAAGCTTGTTGTGTATGTATATATCTATATGTATGCATCATCATCATTTAATGTCCATGTTCTATGCTTACGTGTTGAATTTTTATAACAAGATCTAATAGGTAAAATCATAATGATCATTATGTATGTGTATATATGCCTGCATGATGTGTGTATACTTATGAGTAGGTCTGTATATATGCATGAGCACTTGAGTGCATATTTATATGTGTGTGTGCTTATGTGTGTGTGTGTGCTTAACTGTGTGTACAGTAATCCCTCGACTATCATGGGTGTTACGTTCCAAAAACCCCCGTGATAGGTGAAAATCCATGAAGTAGAAACAGTACTATACTGTATATTATTTTTACTTTTATAATTTGTATATATTTATTTTATTATAAATGCAAAACAATACCATAGAGGGATCTGACATAAGCTTAAATAATAAACCACAATAGGTGAACCATGATATGGTGAGGGATTACTGTATATACTTTTATATTTATATATGTATATTAGTGTATATGTATGTATGTGTGTGCGTGTATATATATATATATGTATATACACACACACGCACAGACACACACACACACACACACACATACAGGGTGCGTTGAATAAATTGTCATCTAAATTATGCAAAAATGAAAAGAACACTGACATCTCATTTTAACAGATATATTTACCAAAATTACATAAAAATATCTTGAAATACTAAAGAGTAAATTTATTCAATAAAATCGCCATTGGCTTCAACCGCAGCCTCCAGACGACTTCGGAATCTCCTGCAACTCTTCTGGACAATCTCCTTTTTTAAGTTGGTGAATGCTGCCATAATTCTTGCCTTCAGTTCATCTTTGGTTTTATAAGGAATTTTGTTGGTTTCTCACTTAACTGCATCCCACGCATAATAATCAAGGGTATTGCAGTCAGGAGAGTTAGTTGACCAGATGTTAGGGGTGATGTGGTTGCAGAAACTGTCTGACAGCCATGACTGGGTTCTCCTGCTTGTGTGGCATGGTGCAGAGTCCTGTTGCCAGACATAGGGTGTTCCAGCAGCCACCTTCTTGCCCCAGGGCAGCATTACCTCTTCCAGGCTCTTCATGTAGGCCTCCGTGTTGAGTCTGAGGCCGTGTGGGAAGATGAATGGAGGCATAACTTTGCTGTTACTAGTAATCCACTCTCGGTACATATTTTGGGGTCACAGCAAGCCAGTGGTTGTTCTGTGTGTTCACCATCTGATCCTGGCAGAAATTTTTCTCATCTGAGAAAAACCAAAGCATGTTCAGTTGGAGGGGATGCTTGAGTTTGTTCAAAAGCTTCATAGCATGGTTTTTCCCTCTTGTCCTTGATGCCTTGGAATAAAATTTGGCCCTTTCTCATCTTGTATGTGGAATACCAAATGTCTTTGTACACTACCTGCCTGATAAAAAAACTCCGGCATATCCCTGGTGATGGACCTGATTGACTTGGATGGATCATTGTCAATTAAAGCCCTGATCTCACCAACAAATTCAGGAGTTCTTTTCTTATCAGAATGATCAAAGTGAGTTTTCCAAGCTGCCGTACCTTCATAATCACCATTAGACTCATCGAACTCTTTCCAAATCTTCTGCACTGTCCTCAGACACTCTGAAATGTTCAGACGCTCTGAAATGACACCTGAACACTCTGAAATGTTCATATTGAAGCTTCCGGCTCCAATATGCATTAGGAAGGGCATCCAGCTGTAGAAACTCTGCCAGATCAGATTGGAGCCTGGTGTGGTGATCTGGTTTGCCAGTCCTCAGTCAAAAGTCAAAAACGAACAATGTTGCCAAACACTTAGTTACAGGGACGTAAATACCCCAACATTGGTTGTCAAGCGATAGTGGTGGGAAACACACACACACACAACACACACACACACACACACACACACACACACATATATATATATATATATACACACATATCTATCTATCTATATATATATATATATATATATATATACATACATACACACACACACACATATATCTATCTATCTATCTATCTATATATATATATATATATATATATATATACACACACACACACAAACACACTCACACACATATACACATACACACTTCTTTCAGTTTCCATCTACCAAATCCACTCACAAGGCTTTGGTCACCCCAAGGCTATAGCAGAAGACACTTGCCCAAGGTGCCACACTGCTGGACTGAACCCGGAACCATGTGGCTGGGAAGCAAGCTTCTTACCACACAGCCATGCCTGCACCTATACACACACACTCATGGACACAGGAAACTATGCATGCTTGTTTGAGTGTATGTATACATACATACATATATATATATATATATATATATATATATATATATGTATGTATGCATGCATACATACATACATATATATATATATCTCGATAGAGGGAGAGAGATACATATGTTTATGTAATATGATAGTTTATCTTTTTTTCTTGTTAATTTTTTTTTTCTGTAGTGTTGAAGCACCTGAAATTCAAGAATGTTGTCAGAAAACATTGCAAGACTTCAATCTGTGTATGTTCTATGAACCTGTCTGCTACAACAGTAGAGATAATGTGTTTACACCCCTGCGCCACCACAGTTCATCTTCCATTGATCACCTCCAATATTTGGATGATGATATTGTGTTCAAGATTGCTGTCATCTGCATGGCAACCGTACATTTGCTTGAAAGAAATGGTTAGTCTTTTATCTTCTTATTGCAGACTTTGTATTTTTTTGTTTCTTTCTTGTATTTTTTTTTGTTTTAAATGTTTTTCTTTTTACTGTATTTGTAAAAAAAAAAAAAATTATTTGCTCTTTTAGTTGTTTTAATTTGTTTTTGTTCATGTGGATATTTTTCTAATTTTACTGGCATTTGTATTTTTCCTCCCTTTCATGATGCAAATTGAATTGTAAATTTATGTGATCTGAATTGAGTGTTTTTCTCTTTTTATTTGTTTCTATCTTTGAAATGGATTAAATTAATTATTTATCTATACATTTATTAATTTATACTTTTGCAACTTTTTTAAAATTAATAAACAAAATGATGTTGTTATAGTATTTCGAAGAAGGTACTCTGTTGTGATTTCACTGTGCCATATCTAAGTATGTATGAAAAGGTGCATAATATAATATAAGAAATTAACACACACACACATATATGTATAGGTGCCGCTGTGGCTGTGTTGTTAAGAAACTTGCTTTCCAACCATATGGTCTTGAGTTCAATCCCACTGTGTGGCACCTTGGGCTCATGTCTTCTACTGTAGACCAAGACTGACCAAGGCTTTGTGAGTGAATTTAGCAGACGAAAACTGAATGAAGCCTGCTATGTGCATACCTTTTTGCACGTGTGTGTGTGCATGCACGCATGCGTGCGTGTCTGTGCGTACCCATGTCTTGATATCATGTAATAGTTGAAACCAATCTTCTGTTTAACATGTTTGACAAGGGGGGAAATATTACTTTATGTGGAAGGAAGGGTGTCCAACCAGAAAAAATTTACCCAAAAAATTCTCTCTGACACATGTAAGTATGGAAAGGTCAATATGAAAATGATGTGTGATGTAATATGTGTGTGTATGTGTATTCATTTTTTTTTTCTGTTTTGCGTACTTACATGAGTTGGTGTGTTATTGAGATAATATTGTACAGCCAGATGCCCTTCATGTTGCTAACCCTTACCTGTGTTTCAAATAAGGGATCTTTTATTCCATGTGGTTTCAAAGGTGTGAAGGGAGTGGATAATTTGTTGAAAGAACTGCCAACTGTAGCACCACCTGAATCTTTTAGCTTCCATACAATCATAAATGTGAACACACACACACACACATGTATGCTAGCATGCATAGTCAGTCACTTAGATTCTGTGTGCCAAATCTACTAACAGGGCTTTTATCAAGCTGGAGCTTATAGTTGAAGACACTTGACAGAGTTGCTGTTCGGTGGAACTGAACCCCAAGCTGCATGGTTGGGGAGCAAACTTAACCATACAGCCATTACCTGTACCTATATCATCATTGTCATCGTTTTAAAATCTGTTTTCAATGCTAACATAACTTGGACAGTTAGACAGGAACCAACAAGCCAGAGGACTGCGCTGGGGTCTAACATCTGGTTTGGTTTGCTTTGTACAGCTACCTTTCCTGTGGCTGCCTTGGTTCTGTGGTTGCCCTTAGTTCTGCGGATACCCTTTCTGTCACCTTCCACTTCATACAGACTACTAAGTGCTTTTTTCATGGCACGACCACTAGTGAGATAACCCAGTAACTCACTGGACAAAATCCCTCAACTGAGTGGGGTTGTAATATTGAAGGTGATGTCATTATGCTGTGTGTTGAAGGCTAAAGTGTAACAGGGATAGGAACAGCTATCTTACTTAGTGGGAACTTTGAAAAGGAGAAAATAAATGGTGAGTGCATACTGTCAAAGTACAAGGTAAATAGGATTGGCAGGTGGAAGAGGAAGAGATAAGTGACAGTAATTAGGAGATGATCTGAAGTGTGTGTGTACGAGTGCACGCGTGCACTTGTGTGTGTGTGTGTATGTTTATTCACACACACAGGACATAACATATTTTCTGGCATACAAGTCAATGTAGTAAACTTTCAAACAACGTCATATTTCCAAATCCTGTTGCATTTCACGTGAAATTTTTGGTCTTCTAAAATCATCTTGGTGTGTAAGTTGGCCTGCCTGTTTTGGCTGTAAGTTTTGGTCTGAAAAATTTTGGAGGTGGATGTTGGAAAATATGGTACTTGTTTGCTGGAGTAAAGGACATTTACAAACTAACGTACTTGATGTAGCAATGAGAAAAACAATAAACTGTTATTTGTGAACTAAAACTATCACTACTACTACTACCACCACCACTACCACTGCCACTACGAGGTGACAGAATTGTTAACATGCTGAGCAAAATGCTTGGCAACATATTGTGTCTTTATGTTCTGAGTTCAAATTCTGCTGATGTTAAGTTTGCCTGTTAGTTTTACGGAGATTGATAAAATAAAGTATCAGTTAAGACCTTGGGTTGATGCCATTGACTACCATCCTTCACCTAAAATTTGCTGGCCTTGTGCCAAATTTTGAAACCATTATTATTATCTGTATCTTTCAATACATCTCAATGCTTCTAAAGCAAACTTTGTTGACTTTCAATGTAAGTTGAATTTATTATTATTATCATCATCAGCAATAAGGCAGTGAGCTGGCTAAATCGTTAGCGCTCTGGACAAAATGCTTAGCGGTATTTCGCCTGTTGCTACGTTCTGAGTTCAAATTTCACCAAAGTTGACTTTACATTTCATCTTTTCAGGGTTGATAAAATGAGTATCAGTAAAACACTGGGGGGTCGATGAAATCGACTTATCCCCTCTTCAAAACCGCTGCCCTTGTGGCAAAATTTGAAACCATTATTATTATATTGTCTGCACAGCTTCTAACACTGGAGATATACTACGGTGTCAGCTGTTCACTACCAGTGAACTAAGGTAACACCCCTTATTTTTCAAGCACCATTGAGTGTTTCCAGGTAGTGCTGTTTTTTGCAAGTGCTCCACCCTTATTGCAGCCCCATTATAATAATAATAATAATACCATTTTCTCTGAAATTTCCCAAAGTTTTCTTTTCTTTGTTCCTATTTTCTTGTCAAACAAAATTATGAACAATTTTAGCATCATTTTCCACTTCCCACTAGTATTTTAGTTAATAATCAAGTTAACAATACTGTTTTCATTAATAATCTTTTCAAACACTGTTACAAGCCTAAGCTTATTGAGACTAGGTCGAGGAGGGAGATGCAATGGTAGCAAATGTGACAAGAGTTGTTTTGCTGATGTTAAAGTCACACTTAACATTTAGAAATATTTCTGCAGCTCCAGCTCATCTCTTCAGGCCTTTCATAAAATATAAAGTTAGTTGTTTTATTATTTTCTTTTTGTATCACCTCTAAGCATTTGTTAATCTATGTAGAGCTGTGATCTTTCTCTGTAAAGGTTATGTGGTGGTTGTGGTGATGATGGCAAAATTATTGGTGCTGGCAATAGAGTGATTTGAAGTTTCTTTTAGTTTGAAAAATTTTTTTTTACTGTTATTTTTATATCCATTTTTAAAAAAATTCTTGCATAGTCAGGATTGATTTTTTTGTTTTCGAACTCTGGATCTTTGCATGTAATAGGAGCAGTTCTTTTACAGCTAGATGCTTTTCCTCTTTGTAACCATTCAGTTCTGGAGCAGCAGTGCAACCAGCTGTTAAGCTGACAGACTGAAGCCAGCAGAGTAATATGTGTTGTCAAAAAAAACCAGACATCTGTCGTACAGTATGAACCCTTGAGCATCTAGTCAATAGCAAAGTTCTTCATCTGTGCAATAATTGTATGTTTAGAAACAATGGTCAACCGTTTCAATACATTTGAAGGACTCAGTTGCAGATGCTTACAGTGTGTGAGGTATGGTGGGAGTAGTTAAAGGGGAAGCTCCTCTCTCCTCACACACGAGTGAAGGGATGTAAAATTCTTGTAGCCTAGTACACCTGGTGGGGAAATCAAAAGTGCCTTTGCTCTTTTCCTGGCCCTGGACTCTTGCTGCGTAACTGCTCATTTATATGTTGCTGTAGACTATCATTGTGCATTTTTTTTTCATTGTGTGAGCATGTTTATGGTCAAATTAGTTTTATTCTTAGAAATTTCATTGGCCATTTTTGAAATTATTTTATTTTTAGACATAAAAAATCTACAGAAGTGCACGTTATATATCATCAAGTTACACACTGTTTACTTTTGATGTTATAGGAAAACAGGACATCTTGAGTGTGTGCTGAAATTTTCAATGATGATAGGTTAGGAATTAAATTGATTTATAAATATAGTGTTTACATTCAATCTGTTGGGTCCCTTTTGTCCCAATACAGACAATCTCTCTAGTGCTGGTGTCCTGATAAAACACACCCAATCTATTTGTAAATTGGTAAAAGGGAAAGAAAAGCAACCAGTTGTAAAGATATACCTTCAGAAAGAAAATGACATACATGATGGCTAAGAGTAGCAGTTTTCTCTGTTGCAGTGTGATGAATTAGATGATGAAGGATCACAAAGAGTGGCAGGGCATAGATGCTGGTGATGATGTTGACCACAATAAGGATAACTAAATACTCCATCTACATAGATGGTGTTTTGCAAAGCATATTTCTTTTGTTTGTGTACATTAAATTATCAAATTGTTTTCTTGTTTATTTTATATTGTGTAGGTTCCCGTCAAGTGACTGCTGCCATGGCATTCTTATTGGCTCTGTTCTCGCACATCCTCAACCATGTTGTCATACGCTTGCAAGGAGCTCTTTATGATCGAGAAAACCTCACTAAACTCGCTGTTGCAGGAGCAGGTAAAATATTTTGCATTCTCATTCAATACAGTTTTAGAAGCAGATAAACTGTTCTGGTGGGTGGGTGGAGGGACAGGTTATTTGCTAACTTGTGAACATAGTAATTTAGAATTTTTTTTTGGTGGGGTGAACAAGGAAATTAGGAGTTATGATTGCATTTTTGTCTTTTCCTAATGGCATCAACAAAATAAATGAAATGACATGGCTCAACAAGGAATTGAAACATTGACTTGTCAAGAGATTATGAGCAATAATAATAATAATAATAAATAATAAAGAAGCTAGCAAGTGATTGATGCAATGAAGGATTAACAGAAGTAGCAACAAAGTAGTAGCAATGTTTACTATTATCATCATCATTATTATTATTATTATTATTATTATTATTATTATTATTATTATTAGGAGCAGCAGCACTTTTGTGGCTATATGCTGGTTACATTATAGCAATGTGGGTTGTTTTTACTTTCTACTTCATATACTCATAACCAATTTTCATGTCTTTGCAAAATAGACTTACATCTTTATCTCTTCTATCTGTAGTGACCCCAAAGATTGTCTTATACATCTGTTTATTACAGAAATCTGGAAGTTTTTTCTTTCTTTTTTTGTTTTGTTTTTAGTCAACTTTAAAATATGTTAGATACTCTCAATCCTTTTTATTGATTTCTAATGACAGAAACAAGTTTATGGATTTTGTTAGGTTGTGATTAATGAAATAAAAAAAAACAAACAAAACAAAAGACATGAAAACAAATAAACTATTTTTTCTCTTTAAACCAAGCAACAAACAAACAAAAACCAATAACTTTAAGATTGATACTCAGTTGGTGATGTTATTAAAAGCCTGTCAGTAACATATGCTCTGGGAATATTTTATGGCATTCAATTTTCTCTTGTAATGATAGGATTTATCCTGTAGAACATTAGATGACTAATCGTAAACTTGTATTTAAATATGTGCGTGTGTGTGTGTGTAGATCCTGCGGCTGTCTTATTGAGTAAATACTGAAAAGACTTTAGTATGCAAGATTTTAAAGTTGCTGCTTTGCCTGATGGGTAACAGTTCTGCGAAATAAAAAGAAAAACAGAATAGCATTAAATATCAATTGTAAGTCCTGAAGTAAATAAGTTTACACCATCTGATGACATGGTACCTTAGAGTCTTGTTAGTTACAATGTGATTACAGATAAATTCTAGAATCCAAGGAAACTGGTTAGCTTCTGTGTCAGTAATGATACATTACAAGAAAATTTTGTGGTATCTTGCAGAAGTTTAAGTACTGGAAAGGGTTAAGCAAGAAGTCTGACGTTTTGAGTTCTTGTTGACTTTCTACTTCTCATAGCAATTCATCCTTTTTACTCTTTTACTTGTTTCAGTTATTGGTTTGAGGTCATGCTGGATAAAGTCCGCAAGGGTTTAATTAATCAAAGTGGCTCTTGTCTTAAAATTTCATTTTTAAGTTTAGCATTTATTTTATCAGTCTCTGCCAAACCACTAAGCTATGGGATGTAAACGAACTAACACTGGTTGTCAAGCAGTGAGAGACATCACAATAATGAATATGTGCATGTGAACACACAGTCTCATGTCCACATGAGCTGGCAGAAACGTTGGCATGCCCGGTGAAATGCTTAGTGGTATTTCACCTTTCCTTATGTTCTGAGTTCAAATTCTGCCAAGGTTGACTTTTCCTTTCATCCTTCCAAGGTCGATAAATTAAGCACCAGTTGCATACTGAGGTCAATTTAATTGACTGGCCCCCTTCCCCAAAATTTCAGACCTTGTATCTAGAGTAGAAAAGAATATGACAAACTTTCACGAAATTTTCTCACAAGTTATAGATCAGACCAGAGTTATAGTAGATAACAAGGTGCTGCACCGTGGGAACAGTGAGAGGCATCACAATGATGCATATGTGCATGTGCACACTCAGATGTACATTGAGTATGACAAGCTTTCACACAGTCTACGAAATTCACTCACAAGCTGTAGGTTGGCCAGAGTTATTGTAGATGGCACCCAAGGTGCTGTACAGTGGGACTGAAATTGAAACAGCATAACTGCTAAGCAAACTTCTTGACTATAGAGCTATGTATATGCTTTGTTTGACATCCCATGAAATTTCCACTTGACATGATTACCATAAGCCTCTTAATTGCCTCTGAGATATCATAAAGAAAATGTAGTTCATTACTGTTGTTTCTAGCAAAATAAGGAACTAAGTACTTAGGTAAATGAATAAATATTAAAAGATAAATAGCTACTGAGACCCCCTTTGATCATGACTGACCATGGGATTGCACCTAGAAAGTTACCCTCCCAAGCACAAGTCCGGGCAAGGTTGTTTATTGAAGACCAGCAGTCGTCCATGCATACTGGCCTCCCTTCTCCATGCCACCAAGGTGCCACGCAGTGGGACTGAACTCAGAACCATGTGGTTGGGAAGCATGCTTCTTACCACAAAGCCATGCCTGTGAGCTTCTTCTAAAATACTTCTCATTGTTAGAGAGCTATTCTATTTACATGATGTTTTCACTGTTTTCAGGTGATGAAGCCGATGATAAATATGACAACAGCCATTCATCTCCTGGTGGAAACAATGGCCTATCATTCGATAATAGTCATCTAACAATTGGAAATGTACATAAGGCAGGGAATGATAAACCAATTTCCAATGTTGTCTGGAATCTTCAGCAGGCTGGGCAAAATAATGGAGATTCGGCAACTGTCACTTCACTAGATAAAAAGGTAAGCTTGTCTTTTTCAGTTTTCTGTAAGTATGTATTAGAAATAATTTTTAGTTATCAGATCATTGGAGTAAGCTGGAGTTATTGTCATACTCTTGTGCATAATGCAGTGTTGTTAATAGTAAGTTTTGAAGTTATTACTATGTTTGTTATTGTTTTTAAATATGTATATGTATGTATATATATATGTGTGTGTGGTATGAATGAGCAAAAACAAGAAAAAATAAAACAATAGGGACAAGTTTTAACAAAGATGTTATTGATGTAAAGCTTGAAAAGAAAGGGAAAAGGTCTTTAACATTTCAGACACTAGTCCTTCATCAGAGATGAGAAAAGAAAGATGGAACAGTGGTGAAAAGAAAAGAAAAAAAAAACCGGTTTAGAGGCCAAGTGGGAATGTGGCTCTAAGGGGAAGAGTTGTGAAGGGAGGAAGAAATGGGATGGTGTGTGCATGTATAGGGAAGTAGCCTTGTGGGGAGATGGGCATGGGGGAGGGTTACGTGTGATGTAGGGTCCAGGTGTGTGGAGGTGCACAAGTGGTGAGATTAGGAGTGTGGGGAGGAAGGTGAATAAGTGTGAATTTGATATAGGTGAAAGAAAGGCAAGGGGAGAAACAGAAAGTAGGAGAAACAATGAAGAAAACATTATAGATGGTGAGGAAAAAAATTTGTACAAGATCAGAAGAAAAACGTGGGTAGTTGGAAAATTGTATAAAATCTGAAGAACAACAAAAGGGGAAACAATTGCAGTTAAATTTGAAAGGACAATTGAAATAGAAAGGTTTTTTTTAAAAAAAAAAATAGAGAGGACTTAAAAAAAGTATAATCATCATAAAATATAATCATAGGCGCTGGAGTGGCTGTGTGGTAAGAAGCTTGCTTACCAACCACATGGTTCTGAGTTCAGTCCCTCTGCGTGGCACCTTGGGCAAGTGTCTTCTACTATAGCCTTGGGCCCACCAAAGCCTTGTGAATGGATTTGGTAGACGAAAACTGAAAGAAGCCTGTCTTGTATATATGTATGTATGTATTTGTGTGCTTGTGTTGCTTGACAATTGGTGTTGGTGTGTTTACATCCCCGTAATTTAGTGGTACAGCAAAAGAGACCAATAGAATAAGTACAAGGCTTACAAAGAATAATCCTGGGGTCAATTTGTTCGACTAAAGGCAGTGCTCCAGCATGGCTGCAGTCAAATGACTGAAACGAATAGAAGAACCCTCATGTAATGTCCATGTTGGCATGGGTTGAATGGTTTAACAGGATACAATGGGGTCCAAGGACCACATCATACCCCAGTGTTTGCTTGGGCATGGTTTCTGTGGTTGGATGCATTCTTCCTATGCCAACAATTTTACAGCATGTGCTGGGTGCTATTTTTTCATGCTCCCAACACTGGTAAGTTGCCATACAACTTGCAAGAACATGAATACGGAGGGGGGAGGGGCTTTATATTAGGTGATGAAGGGTAAAAGTATGAAAGAAGGGGCTAGAGCAGAACTGGTTTCTCAGAGGGCTTGCATAACTATTCACTTTTTAGAAGAAAGGGTGGAAGTGAGAGGATGGCTCTGAAAAGTGATAAAAATAATGGTGATGAAGCACAAAGGCAGCTGATTGATAGATCAGCCCAGTTGTCTTTTAGGGGTTAAATAATGTTCATCCGTTGTCAGCAATGACCAAGGACATCACATGGGAGAAGATCGGTCGGAGTGTGTCTGGCTGTGGCTGATCAGTCTGATGCATGCTTGAAAGGTTCTGCTGCAGGTTGGGTACTGGTGGTCTGCTGGGAATGAATGCAAGGAGTTGGCTCTGAACTTGTGCAGTTCACATTTTCTTTGTGCTCCTGCAAATCCTGTTCTGTTTGTATGAGGTGGTTCCTCTGTTGGTGCAGTTTTGCCAGGCAGGATGGGCCAGTGCTAGTATTTCTCAGGTGTTGCGGTTGATCTCAATGCAATTCAGTGAGGCTTTGAGTGTATCCTTGAAGTGCTTTTCCTGTCCACCACCCGTGCACTTGCCTCCTGCCCGTTTGCTGTAGAATGGTCTTTTTTTTTGTTTCCATGCAATGTCATCCCTCCCACCACTACATATTAGATTTTGTCAACTTACTGATTGTTCTTCACTGTCATTATAACTAAAGACCCATAGCAGGGACTGTTTTTATATTGTCATTTTATATTTTTCTCACCTAGAAGAAGTTAAATTTGCGAAACTTAAAAAGACGTCGACGTCGCCATCACAGTGGTAGCAGTAATGGATCTGTTGTTTCAGATGAAGAGTCTGACCTCAGTGAAGGTAATTTTCATTATGTGGTTTCCTTTTTTTTTTATTTCCTCCCTCCTCTCCCCTTGCTTTCTCCCTCCCCTTCCCCTCCCTTTCTTCCCATCACCTCCTCTCTCCTATACCTCTCTCTAGTGATCACTCTCCCTCCTTCCCCTTTTGTCTTTCCCCTACTCACTCTTTTCTCTCTTTCATACACCTCTCCTCCTCCCTCTGTCCCCATCCTTTTCCTCTTCCATGCCTTGTTGTCCCTCTATGCTCCCACATTTCTCCTCTCTCATCCCTCATTCTCCACTCTCTGCAATTCCTTATGTAGTCATTTGTTGTTTAATAATTTTTATGTCCATTTTCCCTAGCAAGCATGGGTTAGACAAATATTTCATTGAGACATTGTTTTACAGCTGAATGTCCTTTCCCGTGCTAACTCTTACCCGTTTAAAAAATTTTTTTTTTACAAGTAATCTCTTATTTCACACAACTTCAAAGGCACAAAACCAGCAGATGATTTGTTGACAGGAGAAATAACAACGTCACTCCTTGTAGCTCGCAATTTTCAGAGAGGTGCAAATGTAGACAAACTCATATACATGCTCATGCAAATTGACACATACACACACACACACTCTCTCTATCTCTCTCTCTCACACACACACACATACACACACACACACATAATGAGCCTCTTTCAGGCCACATCTACCGAATCCACTCACGAGGCTTTAGTTGACTGGTGACTAATAGAAGACACTTGCTCAAGGTACCATGCAGTAGGACTGAACCTGAGGCCACATCGTTGGAAAGCTAACTTGATAAATGCTCAGTCATGCCTGTGCCTATCTCTTTTAATTTCCTTCTTGTTTTATGATTTCCGTTAATAATTTTTAATTTTTGAACTTTTTTTTTTAAAAGATTTTATATCACCTTTAATTATTTTTATTTCACGAACTTACATTTCATGACTATTAATCTGACACAGTTAAAAGAGGAAGTTGATGGGGAGTATGCAAAGCATTAAACTAATTCATTTTACTTCCATAAAAACGACTTATCTATTTATTTTGTTCCTAATTTTCTAAACTTTCAAAAATTCAGTACAATCCTTTCGTTCACTTTTTCTTCTTATTTTTATTGCCTTCAGCCACTAAACTGATTTCCATTTTATTTATTTTTCCACAGCTTCTTATTTCATTTTTGTCAAACTATTATTTGTTAAAGAACACAAACATTTTTTTCCCCTGAAGAATTTAAAACAAATATTGTAAATATTAGCCTACATTCTTGATTCACTGATTAGGAAGTGAATTATACTATTGATGTCATGCCTTTATACACTGTGTATTTTTTCTTCTTTTTTTTTTTTCTTTTGTTATGAAAATGATTTCCTTAGCGGAAGTGCTTATTGCTTCTAGTATCTTGCATGTCACAATCTTCCATGATGTGAACTTTAATGAATTTAATGTTTAAGGTGATGCTAGTGTTTCTGATAGAACCAGGAAGCTGTTGCTCTCATTATGAGCCAAAAATGTTTTAATAGAGAAAGATGAATTGATAGAAATATATAAAAGAATTGTGTTTGTGTATGTATGTGTGTGTATGTATATATATATATGTGTGTGTGTGTGTGTGAGTATACATGTACCTCTGTATGAGTGTACATACACCTGTGTGTGTGCATACATGCACCTGTGTGTGTGTGCATGTGTGTATATATAAATATACATACACACACTTATATACATATACTACACACCTGCATGTATGAGTGTACATACACCTGTGTGTGTGTGTGTGTGCATACATGCACCTGTGTGTGTGCGTGCATACATGCACCTGTGTGTGTGCGTGCATACATGCACCTGTGTGTGTGCGTGCGTGCATACATGCACCTGTGTGTGTGTGTTATTTATCATCCATGCTCCATGTTGGCTTAGGTTGGATGGTTTAGCAAGAATCTGCATTGTACTCCAGTGTCTGCTTTGGCAAGGTTTCTATGGCTGGATGCCCTTCCTAATGCCAACCACTTTACAGTGTGTACTTGGTGCTTTTTTCATGTCACCAGCAGTATTGAGGTCACCATGTACCTCACAAGTCTACATATCCAAGGTGTTTGGTGAAGCATCCTTGTGTTAGATGGGAATTAAAGTATGTGAGGTTGGGGTAGAACAAGTTCTTGTAGAGAAGTTACATGTCTACTCACATTTAGGAGAGAAAGTAAGAATGAATTGAAAGAAATAGACAGTGGTGATGAGGTGCCCAAGTGGGATCTCAGGTAGGAAGAGTAGTAGTGGGTAGGGGTTTACAAGAGTGTATGGGGGTAGAGATAGGGGAAGTGGGTGAGAGGAAGGTAGGTGGACAGCGTTCTGTAAATATTGGGAAGGGATGAACGGATGTGGTGCTTGAGTTGTGGAGGCTAGAGGGATGCTAGCAGCAAAGTTATAGTGAAGATATCGTTGACAGGAGCAGAGTAGAAAGATAGAGATATAGTGCATGAGGAGTGATTATTTGGTGGTCCAAGGAGAGGGGATAGGAAGGCCGCTGTTCTCCTTACTGTGGGTGTGGCTCAGGACCTTGAGGTCAGCCTTCACCACTTCATCCCATGTCTTCTTGAGTCTTCTTTCTTTACAGGCCCCAGCCACATTTAGTGATCAGTACTTTGTACAGCTGTCTTCATCCACACTCATTATGTGTCTGCACCAGTGCAGTCTTCTTGCACATTGCATCTGATTCCTCTTATGCCCATCTGTCTCTCAGCACATTTATGCTATGTTAAGGCATATTTACATATCCAATAATGCATGCTTGTTTCATTTCTTTCCAATCTGCTCAGGTCCTTTGCATTCAAGGCTCATATCTCATTACCATGCAGCATTGCAAGTCAGACACAAGCATCATACAATCTGCCTTTCACTCTGTGGGAAAAGACCTTTGTTGCCAGCAGTGGTAGTGGCTCCCTAAATGTTTTTGAACTTGTCCTTAACCTGGTTACTATACATTCACAACAACTATCTCCCTTACTGATGACATCTTCTATGTAGCTCTAGTGAGCCATCTGGGCATTCAAGGAGTTCTATTTCTGGTGTGTTCATGGGACATACTGTTTCAGTGCATCTATCACATATGAAGCTTATGTTCTCTGATAGTCTGCCTGTGATTGCTCTACATCCAATACTTTATATTCGATGCAGTGTATGGACCTTATACTTACTCCTTTTCTGTATATCCAGCAAAGCCATTTCTGTGTGGGTACCAGGGTTCTGCCTTCTTTCCTACCAATGAGTTTTTTGATTGAACATTAGGATGCTCATATGAAATCCATGGGAAAGTCCATCATAAAAATGTTAAATTAGCACTTATATATAGTCTCATAGTTATCCATTTTTGTAATCAGTTCCCTGCCTCCCATTTGAAATTAATCAAAATCTGTATTTTATTTGATTTCAGGTGGTGAAGACATTATTGAAGAGGATGATATGTTGACCGAGGAATCTGACGATGACCTTGGCAGTTACTTGGAACATGATTCAGATTCTGATCTCTCTGACACACTGATCGATGGGCAGGATTTGCCCTCAAACTTCTCATTAACTGGCAAAAATAACCAGCTTTTGACAAACGGCGCAGGACTAATTGATTTTCGTTCCAACATTGCTGCAGTTGCAGCTGCAGCTGAAGCTGTTGCTGCAGCTTCTGGTGTTAATGGTAGCTGGAACATTAGGCATTCAAATTCTTGCAACTCTAATATTTGGACTGATGCTGCCACCAATGTCAGTCTTGTCCATTTTTCTACTGAACTCTTGTCTACATCTGCAACATTCCTTGGACAGAAATTGGAGCTCAATCTCAAAAACTCCAAAGTGGGCACATCAGATAACAGTGTGGATTACACTTCGTACAAAGACAATAACTATGAACTGAAGAATATGATGCTTTCTGGTATGTATTTAATTATTTCTGTTTTTTGTTTTTCTTGACTGACTTTGCTTTTGGAGCAGTTTTTCTTTCTTCTTATAGTAACTTTTTTTTTTAAGGTTGATCTGTCATATGTAATCGTGTAGTCATTGTGCAGAAACCAGTGTGTGTGTGAGTGTGTGATGTATATCAACAAAGAAGCTAAAAATTAGCAAGAAACTTGCAAAACCAAAGCCTTGCAAGTGAAAGGCCTTTGCAATATTTGTTAGTGATGTGTTACATTTGGAAGAGCCATTAGAGCATTGAAGAGACAGCCTTGCAGTATTCAGTTCTGGCTTTGTGTTCTGAGATCAAATTCTGCTATGGTCAACTTTGCCTTTCATCATTTTGAGGTTAATCATAAAGTACCAATCCAGGTTGGTGGACTGTCAGAATTGTTTAGAGAGGTGGGCAAGATGATATGCAGTACTTGTTCTGACCCTTTGCATTTTGACAGCAATGCTTATGATAACAGTGACACCAAATCAGCAGCCTTTCTCTTGGGTAAATGTCAGTGATATGGAGTGGAAAGACTTGCATTTACAGACAGCAGCATGTGTTACTCAAAAAAAATCTTGTCCAGGATTGCACATATATGTGCAAATGCATGGTCAGACAGACCACCTTGTAACATCTGTTTAGGCCGTTTGCATTCTGATAGTAATACTTGTAATAATATTGGTGCAAAATCTTGGCACTTGTATCATCATCTTTCCATTGGACAACATCAGTAGCACGGAGAATAAACCTTTGTGGGCATGGGCAACTACTGGTCTTCCATAAAAACAACATTGGTGAGATGCAGGTCTGAGCAATCTGCAAATCTGTTGTTTTATGAGATGTGTATGAGAGATATTTGGTTATCCAGTTGGGAAAGATAGAGGGTGCTGATACATCTTCACTACCATCCTTTATCTTTTCCAACTGGGGTAACTGTGTATCTCACCCTGTTCCTGTTCTCTTATCATGCTTTAATCTCTCATCACCTGGTATAAAGCCACCTTCCTCAATACTACTCTCCATGCAATTGAGAGATCTTGTGAGTTACTTGGTGACCTTACTAGTGTTAGGACTATGTAAAAAGCTCCCAGAAAGACTCTAAAATGATTGGCATTAGAAAGGGCATCCAGTCATAGAAACCATGCTAAAGCTGACATCAGAGTTTGATGTACTCCTCTGGCTTTTCAGATCCTATCAAATTGTCCAACACATACCAGCATGGGAAATAGACATTAAATGATGATGATAATGATCTGGTGACTTCTGGTACTTAAATGTAGCAGCAATTTTTATGTCATTAGACAAGAAAATATTGTGTGAATTATGTAACTTAAATTCATGTGATTAACAAAAGAGAATTATTTATCATTAAAACACTTTTTGAAAGTAAAACTTTGTTCCATGATTGCTCTCAAAGTTTTCTAAATATTTGTGCTCTTATGTATGTGTCTTATGGGAAATGTAAAGAAGTTATGTCCTTTAATTCTAAAAGCGTTACCATAGCCCATGAGACTCATTAGAGGTGTGGTTATTACTAGCATAGAATTGGTTTTGGAATTTGTAATCCTCTCAACTACCCTTATTTATGTTTTTGTTTTGTCTCAAGTAATTCAATGCTGTTTTAGTTACGTTCCTTCTAGCAAAGTTTTGAAATGAAACAGTACAAAGAAGTATCCATTGTTCCACATGTATTTTTTTGTATATAATTAGAAGAAATATTTTTAGTTATATAGTTAATTGAGACAGTTAATAGCCCTCATGCTGTCTTTGGCATCAAAAAGAATTTCTTATTTTAAGACTTAACTGCATTTTAAATGAATCTCTGAAGAGTAATCAAGACACTATTATCAAGAATGTGACCCAGGTGGATTGAAATACACAGTGCTAATAATAACATTTAGTTGTAAATAGGAAAATATTATCAATGACTTAGTTGAATCTAATACTGAGTTATTTTGCATTTGGTGTTTTCAGTTGACTGGAAATTTTTTTTTTTTTTTGCAAAACATATCCAAAAATGTCTCTTGGCATTTTGATAATTTCTGTATTCATAATTTACTAGGTTATAACTCTGTAGAAGATTGGCATTCTGCTGAAATAACTCAGAAGCTTCATGATTTTGTGATAGAAACTGATACTGAGACAAGCCGTGGACCTACAGATACCGGTAAGAAATTCCAGTTAGTTATTTATAACCATTTTTTCAATTAACTCAATGATACTTGTTGAAAACACTTATTTTGCTTTTTATTTCTTTGCATTTAATTTTTGTATTGAAAGGCTGCTTACCTCATAGGGTGCAGATCAGAGAACAGGATATGAAGAAAATATAAAGAAGGCCTATAAGCTGGTAAAATAGTTATCAGTTAATAGAGAATCTGCACAGTTTTGCAGTGTGGCGTCTTCCCATTTTTCTCAGTCCTTTGTCCATTTGACTTTGGTAATCCAATGTCTTTAGATCTAACCTCATTTGAATATATCTTTGCCATGTGCATCTTCCGAACTAATTCACACATCTTTGAGAGCAAAATTATCCATCTATAGTTGATTGATATTATTGAATTTCAATAAGTGCTTGAGAAATTAAGATTCTTGCAATCCATGAAGCGAATGGGACATAAGGCAGGAATCAAAATCAAATCATTGATATTGATTTAGCTCACAGGGAGCTTACATCTTCGGTACAATGCTCATCATTGTGACTCAGATTAATCACTTTATTAACATTTCTCAGAATTGTAAACTCTGTTTCTTTTTTATCATTCTTTTCTTTGAGCGATTGTTTCTCATGTAATTATTGCTTTTTTTTTCAGAATTGTCTAGCGCTCTGAGTGAAACAGATGCTGAAGGAGATACCCAGTTAGATAGGTAAAGATATTATTTCATCAGTATTTCATATTCATCATCATTTAACATCCACTTTTCTGTGCTTGCATGGGTCAGATGAAATTTGTTGAGGCAAATTTCCATGGCCAGATGCCCTTCCTGTTGCCAATGCTCAGCTGTTTGCAAGCAAGGTAATATTTCCCATGGCCCCAATTTTTTTTTCATAGAAGATTGGAAACAATCAACATCGAGCAACATAAAGTATTCTTTTATCTAGGTGGCCAAATTTGGAATAGAAGTGTCTTTTCCAAAGGCATTGTAGCCAGAATAACAACAGGATTTTCTCTTTGTTTTAATGAAAGTAGATTACCTGTTACTTGTGCTTGAAGTTGTTGCTGTATGGTAGTGAAACATGGGCATTGACTACATAGGATGAGTGGTGATTAGAAGCTTCCCTGGGTGTATCATATTTGTGTGCATGAATGACAGAGCACAAATGAACTGAAAGAGAAGCTAGGTATAAGAGGAGGCAGATGTAGTGTGTAAGGGGGCAAGATTGCACTGGTACAGACATGTGATATATATGGAGGGTGACACTTAAATATAGAAGTGTTTAGAAAGGAAGGAACTTTAGAGTGGAAGGAACTTGTGGAAGCATTGATAGAAGTGGTACAAACTGACCTATGGATGCTGAACATCATAAGATAGTGAATGATAAGTGGAGAGACATTCTGTTGGAGAAGACTCATCTGTCCCATGCAAGCATGGAAAAATGGATGTAAAATGACTATGGTGATGAGGAAGAGTTCATTAAACACTACCATAACATAAAAAATCATATGTGGTACTTTAAAACAAGGAGGTTCCTGTTTTGCTAATTTTCCATTTATTTACTTCAAGAATAATAAAGAACCATTTACTACACACACACACACACACACACTGTATCCCTTTTTGGTCTCTTTTCATCTCTTTCTGTATTTTGATATTATATATGTATTTACTTGTCTACAAGATGCACTCATGTATAAGTCTCACCCAAGTTTTATCAATCAAAATCAAATATAGTGTGACCTACACATGAATAAACATGGTGTGTGTGTGTATGCATGCACACACACACACACAAATATAAACTGAATTATATATTTTGTTTTATTCAGGAATGAAAATGACCGTCTGCATTTACAACATGTCATTGAAGTAATTCAAAACGAAGGCTTGCTCCATGTTGTTAAAGTGTTGTGTGATTGGATGAAGTGTCATGCCAGCGTGATCACAACCTGTGCACAGGTAGGTGGTTGATATATTTTCTTTTCTGATTATTCCATCAAAACCTCATTGTGCTTAGCGAAACCCTGTGAATAATACTATATTATTCATGCTAGCATAGCAAAAATATCAAATATATATATATATATATATTTCTATATACTAACTTAAAAGCTGCCCAATAGGGTGTCTTTTAAGCTAGCTCCTGTGGAGGGCTCTGCATTGGGCCTTTGGCCCAATAATGACACTTCATGCATTGAGTACATATTAAATTATTAAGCTTGACCAATATTTTTCAAGCAATGAACAATTATATATTATATCTAATTATAAACAATTATATATTATAATCAAAACAATGATATAATTTGTTGACTTGGAACTTATTGCAAAGCTTCATGATAAACACCACTTTTTGTCTTCCCATTTGGGGGTTAGTACAATTTTTCTCTCTTTCTTTCTTTCTCTCTCTCTCTCTCTCTCTCTTTTTCTGTTGTTTGTTTTCAATCATCACTATCACCACAATTGCCATATACACACCATTCAATCTTTTGACGCCACCACCATCCACACCTTTGACTGCGCTGCCTTTCCTTCCATCACCATTACCACTCTTTCACATCCCTCACTATCACCGTCATGCTTGACCACCTTAGCTACTACTACCACCCCCGTCGCCTCGCCTCTATCACAACTACTACTCACTATTACTATTACTCCATTACCATCTCAACTGCCAATCTACTACTGCCCTCACCGTCTCTATGCCTACTATTACTCTCACCCCCCGCAAGAGTAGAAGAAGTGTCACTGAATAGTGAGAGATGGGGTTAAAGTGTGACACACTGACACACAGAAATTCATTTTGGCATTTATTATTATAGATATGTCTGTTTCTTGAGGACAGTACGAGATTAGTGCTTAGAGCTGGTGCATCACATCTTTTACAGATATCTACTATCATAGCTTTGTGAGTGAAATTAACACACACACACACGAGGAGGTGCTGAAAAGTTCCTGGTTTTGGGTAAAAGAAAATACAGGAGGATCAGTTAATTAAGATTTTATTTAACATATTTTCCTCTCAGATTCACACACTTATTGTAGCAGTCCTTAATTTTTTTCTAAGCCCTGTAAAAGAACATTGGAAAATTGGGCCTTCAACCAGGCCTTTCACGATACCTCCTCATACACACACAGTAATGACAAGCAGAAAATCACTTGACTGGTAGTGTTTCATCACCTTTTTATCATCCACTTTTCCACATTCACCTGAGTTGGACACTTTATTGAGGTAGTTTTCCTACAGCCTGATACCTTTTCTGTCACCAACCCTCATCTGTTTCCAAGCAAAGTAATATTTTTTCATGGTTGAACTTGTTTCAGCAAAATATTGGAAATGAATAACACTTATTTACAACATTCACACAATGTCAAGACAAAAACATACATGCAATCACACACATTTACATACCCAGGCATACATCATCATCATCATCATCACCACCATCATCATCATTGTTTAACGTCCGCTTTCCATGCTGGCATGGGTTGGATGGTTTGACAGAGGACTGGCAAGGTGGGAAGATGCACCAAGCTCCAATCTGATCTGGCAAGATTTCTACAGCTTGATGCCCTTCCTAATGCCAACCATTCCGAGAGTGTAGTGGGTGCTTTTTATGTGCTACTGGCACGGGGGCCAGTCAGGTGGTACTGGCGAAATATATACACATATATCATTGTTTGTTTAACGTCCGCTTTCCATGCTGGCATGGGTTGGACGATTTGTCTGAGGACAGGCGAACCAGATGGCTGCACCAGGCTCCATTCTGATCTGGCAGTTTCTACAGCTAGATGCCCTTCCTAATGCCAACCACTCCGAGAGTGTAGTGGGTGCTTTTACGTGCCACCAGCACGAGGGCCAGTCAGGTGGTACTGGCAACGGCCACACTCAGATAGTGTTTTTTATGTGCCACCTGCACAGGAGCCAGTCTAGCAGCACTGGCAATGACCTCACTTGAATGTTTTTTCACGTGCCACCGGCACAAGCATCAGCAAGGTGACTCTGATAACGATTACACTGGAATGGTGCTTTTTTATGTGCCACCTGCATGGAAGCCAATCAGCTGCTCAGGCAACGATCATGCTCGGATGGTGCTCTTAGTGCTCCACTAGGACAGATGCCAGTCATTGAATTTGATTTCGATTTCACTTGCCTCAATAGGTCTTCACAAGCAGAGTTTAGTGTCCAAATGAAGGAAAGGTATGCATAAGTGAGCTGGTTACACCCCTGGGAAAGGCCATGGGTTATGGTCTCACTTGGCTTGCCGGGTCTTCTCAAGCACAGCATATTTCCAAAGGTCTTGGTTACTAGTGAGGCCTAATGTTCGAAGGTCGTGCTTCACCACCTCATTCCAAGTCTTCCTGGGTCTACCTCTTCAATAGGTTCCCTCAACCGCTAGGGTGTGGCACTTACATATATATATATATATATATATATATGTGTGTGTGTGTGTGTATGTATGTATGTATATATATATATATATATACATACATACACACACATATATACATTTATACATGCATACATATATACATTTATATGACAGGCTTCTTTCAGTTTCCATCTTCCAAATTGAATGGCCAGGAGCTATAGCAGATGACACTTGCACAAAGTGCCATGCAATAGGACTGAACCTGAACTATGTGCTTGGGAAGCAAACGGCTTAATCACATAGCCATGTTTGCTAGTAATTTCTGTGTTTGTATGACTGTGTTTGGCAAAAAAGCCTCAGGTTTTGACAGTTCAATGTCTTTCTGTAAGTCTCAGTTGTGTGTGTCTATGGTTAGCCATATAGAAAATAGTCCTGTAGCCCCTAGCTTTATATTGAAACAGTTGCTTGAACCTAGTTGTTCAGGTTGAGTAGACTTATGATCAGACATACTAACCATGATCATCTCACCTTTTCAGATATAGTTTATCTCAGATTACATTTTCCTTTTGTAAAGATGGCAGAAGGTGATTTGAGAGTAAGTTAGCTGTTATTTCTTGCGGATTGAGCTACATGCCCACATAGTGGGTCACTTCATAATATATGCAAAAGTCAAGTTAGGCTGACCGTGTTCCTTTCTCTCTTGGCTATTTTGACTAAGATCAGAAACCATGAGAGCGAAGAATAACAGAACTGAATTAAATTGAAATGCTCTGACCAGGAATTGAACTTGCAGCACAGACGCAGTTTGCCGAAAGCTTAATACCTCTTTTCGGCACTTGCATGAATAAATGTATAAAAAATAGTCTGTCTTTAAGTAACAAGTTAATACTTTTCATGATTTTTGCTTTCTGATCTCCCACCAGCTACCCTCGTCTCATTAATTGGATTGATAAACTGATTTCAGATGAAACTGAAATGCTACAAATAATCTCTATCAAGACTATTTTGTTTTTGTGTGTATTTACTTCGTTTTCGCTTTATGTTTATTTTTTTGAAGTTGCTTTGCAGAGAGAGAGAGAGAGAGAGAGAGAGGAAAAAGAATTTTTTTCTTCTTTCCTCTTTCGCCATTCATTTTGTTCAAATTATTTCAGGCTATAGGGAAAATAGTAGTTACCTCCCTTGGGTCGTTTTGTCAGTTGCATGAGCCTGGGGGGTGGTAGTGGCGGCGGCGAGGAAGAAGCATAGAAATTAAAAGACCTCCGTTGTTATTTTCCAATAGGAATTGAACATTTCCAGCTCACCCACCCCCACCTGCTAACTCATTCAATCATGATTATTGTTTTTGTCATATTCTGCAAGATAATTGAGTTAGGAATCCCACCATCACCTAATTAATTTTCTGTAATTTAATACAGAATGTCAGGTGCTGGAGAAAAAGCGTGATTAAAAATTATCTTCTCTTTCGAATTTGATTTTTATTAACTCAGAGAATATTTGGTAGCTGTCTATTATTATTATTATTATTATCATTATTATTATTATTATTTGACTATTTTCTTCTTTTGGCTGCAGGTGTCTGTCTGATGAGTGCATCAACCTTTTACTTTCTGCTTTGTTGTTTAGTCATGCATTCATTCGTATTAATTGTGTGTGTGCATGTGTGTAGGAGGCGTGTAAATTAGTCCATCAGTTCTGTATTCTAATGAAATGCTTCTCTTTTTCTTTTCCTTTGTCCATAGCATGAAATTAAGAGTATGGAGCTGTTTGACTAATTGCTAGTGATGATATGACTGATGATGGATTAATTTTATCGTACTCATTATTACAATTTTGTGAATATTCCAAATGATTTATTATATCTGCTGTTCTTGTTGTTATTATTATTATTAATATTGGTGTTGTTAATTATCGGTATTTTGTAATATTTAGTTATCTCACATTTTCAGCTTCTAAAATTGCATCAGGGAAGATTTTACCATTTTTTTTCTTCTAGTGTTTGTGAATTCAGTATCAGTAATATACTGTGGTTCATTCAATCAACAGCATCTTCTGCCAACATTTTTGGCTTTGAGTCAATGTTGGAAATAATTATTGTTAATGCTGCAATAATTAATCCTGCTAGATTATCATGAGTATTGTGGTTGTTCATCATCATTGTTATTTAATGTCCACTTTTCAATGCTTGTATGGGTCATACAGAATTTGTTTTCCATGGCCCGGTGCCCTTCCTGTCACTAACCTTTGCTTGTTTCCCTGCAAGGTAATATTTCCCCATAACTAGACATGTTTTTCATGCATGTCTGAAAGCAAAAACCTGACCATGATTCTCATTTGCAATCACTACATGATGTCATGACTAAGGTACACACAAACCCATATACATATGTATACAAAGGGCATCTTTCAGTTTCTGTCTGCCAAATCTACTCACAAAACTTTGTTCAGTTGAGGCTGTAATAGAAAATACTTGATTAAGATGCCATGCTGTGGATTGAACTGGAGACTACATAGTTGGGAAGCAAGCTTCTTAACAACATGGCCATGTCTGCATCTATTCTTAGTTGATATTAATATTACTATTATTTGAATTATATTCCTATTTGCTCTGAGACCAAATTTTACTAGCATCAATTTTGTCTTTCATCATTCTGGTTTTGATAAAAATAAGTAGTGAGGTTGATTTAATCAACTGTACTTTGTCCTTCCAAATAACTGTGCCTGAAGCTGGAAATAAAAAAAAGTCTTATTTCTTAGTTAGATGAGGAAGGCCAGCAGCTGTGATATTTTAAAGGGCCTTTGGAATTTGTAGGGAGTAGGTGGATGGAGGAAAGAGAGGAAGAAACTATGCTTGTATGATGGAAATTCTTGTTTACAACCATCATGCTATGTCAAAACAAGGGTATGCATGCACACACACACACACAAATGGGATTCTTTCAGTTTCTATCTATTAAATTCACTTACAAGGCTTTGGTCAGGCCTGAAGCTGTAGCAGAAAACATTCTCAAGGTGCTATGTAGTGGGACTAAATCTGGAACTGTATGGTTGTGAATCAAGTTTCTTACCACACAGCCACACTCTGAGAAAAGGTGAACGAATGAAAGAATGAATGAGAGAAAAGAAGAAATCAAGAAAAAAGGGAAGGAAGAATGAATGGACAAAAGGAAAAATTTTTCTGTATGACTTTGAAAGTTTTTGAAATAATCAAAACTTTCATTATTGCTTTCCAACAGTGTACATCATTGATGTTTTCAGTAATATATGTATTACAGAAATTGTGGACTGAAAAACATTCTCCACAAATACAGTCTTGTAGTCACAAACTTTGAGATAAAATCATTGCTTAAGAAAGTGTGAAAAGGACTAATAAAAACACCATATATACTGTGCTATAACTACTGTCAGTGGGTATATACAATTTGTTTGGTGAATTAAATTATTTTATTTGATTCAACAGTAATTAAATAAAATAATTATTTAATTAAGACGAAGAAGCTGTAATTTACTTACCAGAATAGTGCAATCAAGTAGATGTGTAGTTGTGTGTGTGTGTTCATGTTTGTAGAAACAGTATCTCTGTCTGTCTATCTGTAAGATAAATTATGTAAAAATGTCTGGTTGCTCAGACACTAGAATCTTAATTCTTTTGCTCTTGTCGGTACAATCTAGATAGATAGTCGAGTCTAGACAACTGGTTAACTAACACCAATCTCTCTGCTTTGCCACAACACTATGCACCCTAAGTTTGAATGCCTTCAAGAGCTTGTAAGAGAACCTCTATGCTAGGGATCGACCATTGTTTTTGTAATAACCCGCTTATGGATGTTTTTTGTTTCTTTTTTAACATTTCCCCCATACTCCACATCTGTATTATAAGCATGGCTGTATGGTTAAGAAGATTGCTTTGCAACTACATGTTTCTGGGTTCAGTCCCACACTGGGTTCAGTCCCATGGACAATTTTTTTTTTTAACTATATCCCCAGGCCTACCAATACCATGTGAGTGAATTTGGTAGCTGGAAACTGTGGAAGCCTGTTGTATGTGGTTGTATTTGTTCCCCCTTGCTGTCTGATAACTAGTGTTGGTTTGTTTGCGTCCTCTTAACTGAGCAGTTTAGCAAAAGACACCATTAGAAAAAGTACCAGACTGGAAAAAAAATATGTACTAGGATCAATTTGACTGACTGAACCCTTCAGGGTGGTGTCCCAGGGTGGGCAGAGTCCAATGACTGAAGCAAGTAATAGATAAAATATAAAACTATCCCTACATATTGCCCTATTAAACAAATCATGACACAAAAGACTATTTAAAAGCTTTCAACTTCTGATTGGCCCAGAAATAGATTAAATACGAAAATTTTTAGAAAAGGTTCAAGGCCCATGGAAAACACCACAGTATTACAAATGTGGATTGTGGCCCGCCTGTTGATGAGCTCTGCTCTGTGCAGTTCCCTGTCCTGATAGAATAGCAATCTGATATCTTGAATTACGTACTCCTGTCTTTTGAGTACGGAGGTGGGGAACCCCAGACATATTGGACAGTTTAGTATTGATATATATAAATGGGGTGCTCTTGGCTAGAACACCTTTCACTTTGCATAGGGGTATTCAATCAGGGTGGAAGTGAGGGTCTCACAACAATAGCAAGTGTGTATGAGTTGAGGAATCAAGACATCTTGTCTCCTGACATCTATTGCAGTATAGACACACACTCACATATGCACACATACACATGTAAAAGTGCATCAGGCTTGTATAGCATTGCTTCTCAACATTTTCAGCCTTGCATACCTTTTCCCTGGACAGCATTTTACAAATATTCCATAACCTTGTTTTACAACAATAACATTAAAAAAATCCAACTTTAATCATACAGAAGCTAATTTTGCAAAATGTTCTATTATCCAGATATTGTTACATTATAAAATATTATAATTATAGCAAGGAGGATACAGAAAGAAACAAAGTTCACAATTCAGTTTCCACATCAATGATATCCATCATTATCCATTCACTTTTCCATGCTTGCATGGATCAGATGGAATTTGATGAGGCAGATTTTCTATGACTGGATGCCCCTCCTATTGCCAATCCTCACCTGTTTCCAAGCAAGGTAATATTTTTCCATGACCAGACATGCTTTTTTAAGGAAGAGTGGAAACAACCAATACTGCTTATATCACATGATGTCAAGTGTATACATACAGAATGAGGTTCTTTCACTTTCCAGTTACCAAATTCAGTCACAAGCCTTTGGTTGACCAGTGGCTATAATTGATGATATTTGCCCTAAGTACCATGCACTGGAAGTACCGAGAGCACGTGGTTGGCAAGCAAGCTTCTTAGCCACACCTATGCCTATGTAGTGTAGTATGTGTGTGTGTGTGTGGGTGGGCGTTTGGGTGCATTGCTTAGTGGTTTGAACATTGGGCTCACAATCATGAGGTAGTTCAATTCCTGGCCCGGGCTGTGTGTTGTGTTCTTGAGCAAGTCACTTTATTTTCATGTTGCTCCAGTTCACTCAGCTGTGAAAATGAGTTGTGACATCACTGGTGTCAAGCTGCTTCAGCATTTGTCTTTCCCTTGGATAACATCGGTGGTTTGGAGAGGGGAAGCTGAAATGCATGGGCAACTGCTGTTTTCCATAAATAACCTTTCCTGGACTTGTGCCTCGCAGGGGAACTTCCTAGGTGCATTCCTATGGTCATTTATTACCAAAGTGGGTCTTCACACTTTACCTTTTATTTATGTATATATATCATTATCATCATCATCGTTTAACGTCCGCTTTCCATGCTAGCATGGGTTGGACGGTTCAACTGGGGTCTGGCAAGCCCGAAGGCTGCACCAGGCCAGTCAGATCTGGCAGTGTTTCTACAGCTGGATGCCCTTCCTAACGCCAACCACTCCGAGAGTGTAGTGGGTGATTTTATGTGCCACCAACACAGGTGCCAGACGAGGCTGGCAGACAGTCACGCTCGAATGGTGTTTTTTATGTGCTACCGACACAGGTGCCAGACGAGGCTGGCAGACGGCCACGCTCGGATGGTGTTTTTTATGTGCCACCGACACAAGTGCCAGACGAGGCTGGCGAACGGCTACGATCGGATGGTGTTTGTTATGTGCCCACAGCACGGGGCCAGTCGATGCGGTACTGGCTACGGTCCCGATCGGATGGTTTTCTTATGTGCCACCGGCACTGGTACCACAAGGATACAAATTCCATTGATGTTCATCTATTTGATTTGATTCGATTTGACGCCACCGACACAGGTGCCAGACGAGGCTGGCAGACGGCCATGCTCGGATGGTGTTTTTTATGTGCCACCGACACAGGTGCCAGACGAGGCTGGCGAACGGCTACGATCGGATGGTGTTTGTTACGTGCCCACAGCATGGGGCCAGTCGATGCGGTACTGGCTACGGTCCCGATCGGATGGTTTTCTTATGTGCCACCGGCACTGGTACCACAAGGATACAAATTCCAATAAACCATAACCTCCAAAAAATTGTGTATGTGTTTTGAGTATTAAAAAACATGGTGGTGCTGCATCATGACAGTAATTCTAATTGCTAAAATTAAGGGAGTCAGGAATAATGACTGACATTTGCTTGGAGAAGCCATTATGAAAGACTGCTGAATGTGGAGAATGAATGGGAGGAGGAGAGCCTGCCAAATGTTGACCCAGTAGAGGGACCAGCTATCCGAATAGACAGTTCCCTTGTAGTTAAGGCAATTAAGGGTATGAAACCAGGTAAAGCTCCCGGCCCATCAGGAATCACTGCTGAGATGCTTAAAACAGCTGGCTATGTGGGCTATGGCCTAGTCACCCGCATTGTAAACCAGGTAGTTCATAATGGAGTCATACCCAATGACTGGCGTAGCAGCACCATAGTCAACTGCTACAAGGGTAAGGGTGATGCTCTAGATAGAAATAACTACAGGGGTATTAAACTGTTGGATCAGGTGATGAAGGTCACAAAGAGGGTCATAACCCATCTCATTAGGGAGAGAATTTGCTTAGATGAGATGCAGTTCGGTTTTGTGCCGGGTAGAAGCACCACTGATGCTATATTCCTGGTCCGACAACAGCAGGAGAAGTACCTAGCTAAAGATAAACCCCTCTACATAGCTTTTGTGGACTTGGAGAAAGCCTTTGACAGGGTCCCCCGATCCCTTATCTGGTGGTTGATGCGGAAACTGGAGATTGACGAATGGCTAATAAGGGCTGTACAGGCCCTATACAGAGAGGCTGTCAGCAAGGTTAGGATTGGCAACGAATATAGTGAAGATTTCCGGGTAGAAGTAGGTGTACACCAAGGCTCAGCCCTCAGTCCCCTTTTATTCATCATAGTCCTCCAGGCAATAACAGAGGAATTCAAAACAGGTTGCCCCTGGGAGCTCCTCTATGTTCATGACCTGGCTCTCATAGCAGAATCACTACCGGAACTAGAAAAGACATTTCGGGTGTCGAAGCAAGGGTTAGAATCAAAGGGCCTTAGAGTAAATGAGGCAAAGACCAAAGTTATAGTAAGCAGAAAGGCGAACTCAGCACACACCCCCTCAGGCAGGTGGCCCTGCTCGATCTGTAGGAAAGGTGTAGGTAGAAACTCCATAAGATGCACCCAGTGTAAGCTATGGATGCATAAGAGGTGCAGCAACATCAAAGGGAAATTAACTGATAAGATAGCTTTCATGTGCAGCAGATGCACAGGGACAATAGACACCACAGATACTCAGAAAACAGATTCCATCACACTCCAGGGGGTGAAACTAGAAGTAGTTGATAGTTTCCGCTACCTGGGTGACCAAGTTAGTAGTGGAGGTGGATGCTCAGAGAGTGTCACCACTAGAATACGAATAGCCTGGGCAAAGTTCAGAAAGCTCCTAACCCCTACTGGCAACAAAGGGTCTCTCTCTCTCAAAGTGAAAGGTAGATTGTATGACGCATGTGTGTGAACCGCCATGCTTCACGGTAGTGAAACATGGGCTGTGACTGCAGAGGACATGCGTAGACTTGAAAGGAATGAAGCTAGCATGATCCGCTGGATGTGTAATGTCAGTGTGTGCGCACGACAGAGGGTAAGCACCCTGAGAGAAATGCTGGACATAAGAAGCATCAGATGCGGTGTGCAAGAGCGACGCTTGCGATGATATGGTCATGTACTGCGGATGGATGAAGAGAGATGTGTGAAGAAGTGCCACTCCCAAACAGTTGAAGGTATCAGGGGGAGAGGTAGACCCAGGAAGACATGGGATGAGGTAGTCAAGCATGACCTCAGAGTGTTGGGCCTCACTGAGGCAATGGCGAAGGACCGAGATCTCTGGAGATATGCTGTGACTGCAAAGACCCGGGCTGCTTTCTGCACCAGTTCCGCATAGCCCCTGCCTCAGTTCTGCATAGCCCTTACCCATTTAAAGTACCTTGGATTCCAGAACATCCCGCTGTGCTTGAGGAGACCTGTTGAGTCAAGTACATGAATATCGAAATAAATATCAATGGAAATAGTAGTTGTGATATCTGTGCTGGTGGCACATAAAGAGCACCATCCGAACGTGGCCGATGCCAAAAGAACCATCCGAATGTGGCCGTTGCCAGCGCCGTCTCGACTGGCTTCTGTGCCGGTGGCACATATAAAGCACCATCCGAACGTGCCGATGCCAGCGCCGCCTTGGCTGGCTTCCGTGCCGGTGACACATTAAAAGCACCAACCGATCGTGGCCAATGCTGGACTCCCCTGGCACCTGTGCAGGTGGCACGTAAAAAGCACCCACTACACTCGCGGAGTGGTTGGTGTTAGGAAGGGCATCCAGCTGTAGAAACACTGCCAGATCAGACTGGGGCCTGGTGCAGCCCCTGGCTTCCCAGACCCCGGTCGAACTGTGCAACCCGTACTAGCGTGGAAAACGGACAATAAACGATGATGATGATTTGGTAACAATTGCTAGTTGCCAAATCAGCAAAAAATGTAGAACTGTTTTGTTCAAAGACTATAAAATGCTACTTTTAGAGGTTTTAGCCATTGGACTGTGATCATGTAAGGGCTTTTGTTTCAGTGTTCTAGTTAATCATAACAGATCCCCACTCTTTTTTAATCATTGTCTACTTACCAAATTACTAAGTTATGTATTTGAAATGAAGTTTCAAACTTATTGATTATTCAGATAAATTTAGATATGGAAAAATACACACATACACACACACGCAAATGATGTATATCTACTCTGTATCTATCTATTAAATTCCTCTTTGAAGGCATTGGCCAATGCAAGTCTACAGTTGAAAATTCTTGCTCGAGGTATCACACAATGTATTCAAACTGGAACCCCTGTGGTTGTGAAGCAACTGCCTTATCCAAGCAGCCGTACCTGTGAGGTTGTTTGCCTATTGCAGCTAATATTTCTTGAATGTTTTGATAACTATTGCCAATAGCTAGGTAGCTAGGTGAACAAAGAGATGTAGACATGAGAGTTGTGTCCAGAGATTCTATAAAATGCCTGCGGTAGATTTCAACTATAGATCTTCGCTGATGATGCTCTAATACTTTATCTACTTAACTCGATCACTTTCAGTATTGAATTGGAATTCTCTTACATAAGAACTGATGATAAATAGATGCAGATAACTTCTTTTTTTATGTATGTTTGTATGTCTGTGGAAATATATCTGATAACACAGTTCTTTGGCTTTATTCTTAGTTTCGTTACAATTTTCCTGTAACCACTTCCATTTATCTTAAAGAACATTAAACTATATAGTTAAAAGGTTAAAATATAAACTCAAGTGGCTTGGGAAATGTTTAAAAGCACTGTATGTTTTTCAGGTTTAAATTGGAAACCTCTCTGTCAATGTATTGTTAGAATCTCCCTTTGTGAATGCCGGTGCTGAAATAATTTCTTGGCTAATCGAGTCCATCAGTCTAGTTTATAATTTTCTCAGCTGAATTTGTTTTCAATTACTGTATTAGATGGCATATAAGATACACTATTTTTCCCTCCAAAAAAAAAGAAAAAAAGAAGCCTTAAAACATCCTATACGCGAAGTTGATCCTGTATGTAAAAGTCGTCCCAATATTTATATGCCTCCATAAGGTGGTGAGCTGGCAGAATTGCTAGCACACCGGGAAAAATATTTAGCATCATATCATCTGGCTTTACATCTTGAGTTCAAATTTCATCTAGGTTGACTTTGCATTTCATGCTTTTGCGGGGTCAATAAAATAAGTACCAGTTGAGTACTGGGGTTGATTTAATTGACTTACCCCTCCCCAAATTTGCTAGCTTTGTGCCAAAATTTGAAACCAATATTATATGCTTTAATGCATTATAATTTTTTTTTTTCCCTGAATATGCACTGAAATATCTTTAAAAAAATCTCCCCAGGTCCTGTATGTGAAGTTGTTCCTCCCATAAACTAAATTTGTCCTGATATTACATGCTTTCAATGTGCTAAAAACTTTCTATCTTAAATCTGCATTGTTGAAGTTTTAGGGGGTGTCTAATATGATTGGACGTCTTTTATGTTATCAAATATCTTACATCATTAACAGTGTTAAAGAAACATGAGTGTCCAGTCATCACATCTCTCTGACATTGGTACAAAAACAAAATTAGTGAATTGGACAAAGTTTACTTTACTTTGATACCACACTATTAACAGTTGTAACTGAGGCAGTTTTTATTATTTTAACTTCAATAATATGCTAGACTTAAGTCATTTGGGCTCACTTTGAAAAACAAAAAAAACTTTCAAAATAAGCATTGTACAATGAGAAAAGATGAAAATTATAATTCATCATTAATAATAATAATAATAATAATAATAATAATAATAATGATCCCTATCATCATCTTCATCATTGTCATCCCTATCAAGTAACTACTTGAAGTTACTTAATAGTGATGCATTATTTAAGAAATACTTAAAGCATTATTTCACAAATACAGTTAATTAATTTCTAATTGGAGTAAAAAAAAATAAGAAGAAAAAAGAGTAATTTTATTAACAAGATGTATTAAGGATATTATATTGTAAGCTATAAATCACTTTCATTAGCATTGCTGATCTCCAAATTTGTGAAGCAGACTTAAACATTATTTTTGCATTCATGTTTCTCTTTATTTATTCCTTCATTTATTAGTATTTTTTATTCTCTGCATCTCATGAAACTGGGTTAATGTTCCTAGACATTAGCCAGATTTTTGGTACTCAACAAACTGAGGAGATCTGAAGATATTTGTGTAATATAATTTGCAAGGCCACTTGAAAACTAGAAAACACTACAAGTATTCTAAGTGGTGGAAATGACTTATTATTGTTCTCAAAGACTTAGCGGTTGTAGCTGGTTTTTCGTTAATCATTTATTTAATTTGTGTTGCTGGCATCTCAGAAATTTAAGCAGCAAAAATTAAAAATTACAAATATTCTCTTCTAATTACAAATATTATTTATTTATTTTTTTTTGTCCTTTTATAAAAGGAATTTGTTTTGGAATTTTAATTTTGTTTAATTTTACATTCATTCATTCAATCAATTTATTTATTTCTCACCACTTACTGCAGACTTTGTTTATAGGACATTGTTTTTGAATATCATTATCAATTTACTTTTAGAAAACACTTTTTTTTTTATACGAGTGCTTAGAAACGTTCATGTATTTCTTTTCACCACAAAACATGGCTTTTAAATCTCTACACTCAACCACTACAGTATTCTTTTAACCTATCTTAACATCAACTTCAGTGCAATAAAAAAAACCCACTAATAACACAAAATAAAATTTTTACTTCACAAGATTAAAACTAACAGTTGTACCCAACAAATCATAACACACCACACTATGTACATAGAAACAACACCAAAGAACAACCACTTCATATCATACATCACTCCTTAATGATGTTACCCACTCCACAAAAATACAATAATGCTTCTTGTCTTCCACCCATGCTCCCCCCACCTCTCCCTTCACCCCTCTACTATTGTTGTCATCATTTTAGTGTCTTTGTTTTTATTCTATGCTAATGTTTTCAATTGGTCTGCTGCACAGAACATTGTCAACGGTTTTGGTCTTTCATCATCTTGTCTGTGAAGACCAGTATGCTAAGATCTGATTTTACTACTACTACTACTACTACTACTACTACTACTACTACTACTAGTAATCTTTAGTCTTCTTCATCTATGGCAGTGGTTCTCAACCACATTTTGTCCTTGAACCCTTTTGATTTCTATTTTACTCAGGTGGATCCCAATAGCCATTCAATATTAAAAAATATTTTATAATTAATTATTGAATAAGAATTGTATAAAAGAAATTGTTACCATATTTTGTACATTGTGGAAGTGTAACCAATTTAGTACACATAATTTTGGACAACAGAATCTTATATGGATCCTCAAAGGTCATGTGGACCCTGGTTGAGAAACACTGATCTATGATTAGCCTCTACTAACAATGTCTATTACTTTTTCATCTAACACTCATCATCCATTAGCATCATGTGGTCTGTACTAATAAGCTTCTTATAACAAAATGATACACCATAATTGATTCCTATTGATTCAGTGATGTTCTTGGGAATTAATCTTTTAAGTAAACATGTTTTGTTTCTATCCTTTAAGCATTGTTAATTTGCTATTTTTGTCTAAGATTTTCCAGGCACAGACATAACTGTGTGTAGTTGAGATGTTTGCTTCCCAGCCAAATGGGCAACAGTTTTGTCTACTATGGCCCTGGGTGGGCTAAAGCTTTGTTAGTGGATTTGGTAGATGGATGGTTGTCATATATATATATATATATATATATATATATTATAAGAGCAGAATACAACAGTAAATTTGTGAAACTTATTTTATTATGATTATGTGTATGTGTGCACTTAGCTCTTTACATTCCTCAGGCCATTGCTTCTATGAAAAGGTAGATGAGATGACCACCATCATTGTTCAGTGAACTCACAGTGAATGGTGGCTAGGATTCCTTCTATCACAACTTGATTGGTCTATCCTATTTTATTTTAGTGATGGGGAGAAAATCTCCTTGCTTATATGTGTGTGTGTAGGCACATGACCTAGTGGTTAGAGCAGTGGACTCGCAGGTTCGAATCTCAGACCTGGCAATGTGTGTATTTATGAGCAAAACACCTAAGCTCCATGTGGCTCCAGTAGAAGGTAATGGCGAACTTCTGCTGACTCTTTTGCCACAACTTTCTCTCGCTCTTTCCTCTTGCATCTAGCAGCTCACCTGTGATGGACCAGCGTCCCATCCAGGTAGGGAACCTATACACCAATGAAACCAGGATACTGGTCCATTATGAGTCAGGCATGGCTTGAGAAAGAACAAACAATACACACACACACACACACTAGATGTCTTTCAGTTTCTGCCTTCCAAATTCACTTCCAAGGCTCTTGTTGGTCTAGGATTATAGTAGAAGACATTTGCTCTAGATATCACGAAGTGGGACTGAACCTGAAACCATGTGGTCAGGAAACAAACATCTTCACCATACAGCTATGACTGTGCCTATATGGCCAAACCTGGGTTGAATACAGTTTCTGTCTACCAAATTCGCTCATAAGACATTGGTTGGCCCAAGATATTTTGCTCAAGGTACTGTTCAATAAGACTGAATTCAAAACCTCATGGTTATGAAATAGACTTCTTAACCACAAAGTTATACTTTTGTTGGTCATAATAAAAACAAGCTATCAAGAAGGTTAGAGAGGGCTTTTAGCCTGACTATTTTATTACAATGACCCAAGGATTCTTATATTTTTTGCAGTATATAATGAAACTTGAACCTCTGAAACAATATAACGTAACGAGTGTGCTGTTTAATTAAAATAACATAAATGTAGTTTTAAGTGAGGTATAATTATTACTAGCTACTCGACATTTAATACTAGTTTGGAAGAAAGATTTGGGTGGCAATTTTCTGAAGTGCCATTATCTGGTATGAGATCATCATGAGAATAGAAATAGACCAAGAAGGTGTGATGTAGATAAAATAGAATGATTTCCTCAAGAATTCTCTTTGAGAACTGAATGAGGCAAGACCTATATTTAGGTTTAAAAGTGTAATTTCGGGAAATGGCTATAAATACTCATGAGAAATACTTGAGACAACCAAATACAGAATTGTTGAATGAATTAATTTGGAGATGACTACTTAATGGCAAATATTGTGTGGCTACTTTTTTTTTTTTTATAATCTTTATTTTATACCTCCCCACCTTTTTTTTTAATGGTCATTTTATATATTGCAGCATCAACTTACTATTTCTATCTTTTGTAGTTTTTGTATCTGTGAAAGATTCTGTGCTTCTTTTATTTCTTTTTTACTTTATTTCTTTTTTTTTGATGATTTCTATCTTTTCAATTGTTATAGAGTTCACAGTCTTTATGGTGCCGGCTGTCAGTGTTGCTGAATTTCCTGCCACTTGAAACCGATTTGCCTGTTGACAGAGGTAAGCTAATATTTTTGTTGGACAGATTCCTGTAATTGAAGAAGAACAACAGGGTGGTGTGTGAGAAGAACAACAGAAGAGTGAGAGGGTGGGAGGATAGAAGTGGTGGGTGGGTGGGCATTTGAAGCCTACATCAGAATTTACCAAAGATTTAGTTATCTTCTGTTTCAATGCTTTAGTTCCCCCCTCCCCCCAGAGTGTCATGTAAGTTTGACTGTTCTACTTGAAACCTCTTTTAAGAGTCTGGTTTAATTTATATTTTTATCTTGTATGATATTTTGATGTTGGAAGATATAACTAATATAACAATGATCAGCCCGGCTACTAATCAACTTATCCTGGTGTAGAAAATGGATGTAAAACTGGTGAAGTATGTGGTCTTTGGTGATGACAATGTTTTATTGCTTACGTTTTAATTGTTTGATCATCTTCTTGCTAACTTCTTTCCGACCTTTGTTAGGAAGAAAGGACTGAAATATAAGTGGTAATCAATCTATTGCTAAAATATATCTTTAGATGATTCTCAGTTGTTCAAGAATAAAAATAATTTCTAAAATTTTAGAAGAGCCCTATAATATCAGTAAAGCTTATGAAGAATTTCAGCTATATATATATATATATGATGATGGCTGTCCACTCGTGACCGAGGAAGACCATTGCTGACCTTCAGGAACATTATGCGCTCTAGGACTAACTTATATTTTGCATTTGCGGCTCTGTTGGTGGCTAATGAGCCCTGCTCTTGACAAGCATACACGACTGCAAACATTGCAGACCAAGCTTTCCCCATTCACTATACGAGCCGTGCGCTTTTGCGCAACTCGCTTAAGTTCTTCATGCTGGATACGTGCTCTCTCAAAAGGGTTGATCCCCTCCTTAACCTGCTTCCTCCATCTGTGGCGATGACAGGCATTGTTCTCCCAGTCAGTGTCCTGCATAACACACATATATATATGTGTGTGTATATATATATATATATGTATATATATATATATATTATATATATATATATATATATATATATATATATATATATTAATATATATATATATATGTATATATATATTATATATATGTATATATATATATATATATATATAATATATACATACACACACACATACATACATACACACAGTGTGTCCCAAAAGTCACTGATGGGTTTCAATTTTTAATAACTTCTTTAACTTTACAAATAAATGCATGAAATTTTCATACAACTTAAAGGACATAATGGAAATTAAGCTAAAACAATGCAAAAGCGGATTGTGACTAGCGATGTGTAACAACGTCTGATATATATATATATATATAGTTGGAATTTACAGAAAAACAAAAGACAAAGACAGATGTATTAGTTTGATGCTTGGGAAAGTGAGAAAGTCTTTTACGTTTTGAGCCTACACTCTTCAACAGAAAAGAACACGAGGAAATAAACAGAGAGAGAAAAAAAAAAACTTGTGGATTTAGCAATCAATCATGGCACCTGTGTACACACACACACACACACACACACACAACATTACTGATGACATATTGTTCTTCCTAAAGCACATGGCCCAGTGGTTAGGTGCTGCACTCACAATTGCTAAATTGTGGTTTTAATTTTCAGACTGGGCAGTGCATTGTGTTCTTGAGAGAAACTCTTCATTTTGCATTGCTCTGCAACCACTTCGTCATCTGAAGTATGACACATCAGTGCACCTGTACAGTCCATGTTGATTTGACAGAGGTAGTGAGATAATGTACAGCACTAACGCTTGATCATTATTAACAAATTATCTGTGGCATTTGTTTAATAAGAAGTTAAGGCGGTGAGCTGGCAGAAACGTTAGGACACCGGGTGAAATGCTTAGCGGTATTTCATCTGTCTTTACGTTCTGAGTTCAAATTCTGCCGAGGTCGACTTTGCCTGTCATCCTTTCGGAGTCGATAAATTAAGTACCAGTTATGCACTGGGATTGATGTAATTGACTTAATCCCTTTGTCTGTCCTTGTTTGTCCCCTCTATGTTAAGCCCCTTGTGGGCAATAAAGAAAAAACTAAGTTATGAAGCCTTGATCTGACATTTAAAAAAGGAGTCAAACCATGCCAGCATTGGACATGGATGTTAAATGATGATTATATATATATGTATATATAGCTGCAAGCCAGCTGTGTGGTGAAAAAGTTTCTTCCCTAACCATTTAGCTTTGGGTTCAGTTAAACTGCACATACAGATGTGTGTATGTGTCTCCTTGTTTTGACATCACATGATGGTTGCAAATGATTGTTGCCATCATACAAGTGATGTTGTTCGTTGCCAGTCTTCCTTGTAAACCATGTTTGACCATGGGAGGAATATCACCTTGCTTGGAAACAGGTAAGGTTTGGCAACAAGAAGAGCATCCGGCTCTAAAAATATTTGCTTCAATTAACTACACTTGACTCATGCTAGCATGGAGAATTGGACATTAAATGATAATGGTGTTGTGAAAGAAGCCTGTCGTCATGATAGATTGTTAGCCACTACACACATTTTTTTCTCTCCTTGTTTTTTCTGTGTCCCTTTCTGTAGAAGAGCATAGGCTCGAAACGTAAAAGACTTTTCTATTCCTGAGTGTTATACTAATACATCTGTTTGTTTTGTACATCACCTGTCTTCGTCTTTTGTTTTTTTCGTAAACTCTCCCTATATATATATATATATGTATATGGTAGTGTGTCTGTGTTTGTCTTCCTACCATTGCTTGATGACTGATGTTGGTGGGTTTACATCTCTGTAACTTAGTAGTTCGGCAAAAGTGACTATTAGAATAAGAACTAGGCTTATAAAGAATAAGTCCCTGGTCAATTTGTTCAACTAAATGCAGTGCTCCAGCATGGCTGCAGTCAGATGACTGAAACAAATAAAAGAATATGATAATGAACTTGTTGTATCTAGTGCTCAGGTGCATTACAACTCATCAGAAAAAGTAACCAAAACTGCATGAACAGTAGATAGAATATGCACAAGCAGTAAACAGTGAAAAAGTCTAAAAAAAAAGGGGGTGGGAAGAAGAAGAAATGGGTGTAGAAAGGTGTAGTGTTGGTGAATTTCAGGAAGTATGGAAGTGTTGAAGGATGTAGTATCTCAGTAGCTAACAACTGATGCAGGTAGTTTATTCCATGCTTCAGTAATTCTTAGCATGATAAAATGTTTCTGAAAGTCATGGGTGCTCTGTTGTTTTTTGATTTTGTAAGCAAATCCATAAGTGTTAGACACATGAAATTCAAAAAGGTGCCCAAGGTTGTTGGAAAGATGGTGGATAATCTTGCAGGTGACTACCAAGCCAGTTGCCAGATGGAGCTTTAATGTGTCCATGTCCAGGGAAGCAAGATGTTCATCATCATCATCATTTAATTAATAGATGAGCCAGAGGGCTGTGCCAGGTTCTGTGTCTGCTTTGGGATAGCTCCCCTTTCTCAAAATAATAATAATAATAATTACTGTTCCTAACATAGGCTAAACCCCTTGAGTTCAGGAAAAAGAAATAATCAAATATAGTAACCTCAGTACATTACTGGTACATTATTTTATTGACCCTGCCCTCCTTCCATGAAAGAATGTAAAGAAAAGTTGACGTCAGTAGGATTTGAACTCATGACATGTAGACTCAGAACAACATACTGCAAGGCAATTTTTCTCACATTCCTACGATCCCATAGTAACGCAGTGTTAAATTGATAGAATGTTGTATGACTAGCTTCAATTGTTCCCTTCCTTTGTTGCTGTTCTCAACTGATAGACTTAATTCAAGTGTAATATACACCCCTCCTCTATTTTTGCTATTTTCTTTATTTTTCTTTTATTGTTATGAATTATAATATATCTTTTCAACTATGAAACTATTCTTACAATTGAACTGCATGGTGCACCACTGAACATAATTTGCGTGTTTTGTTAAAACATTTTATTTACCGATCTAAATAATATTCATTCTTAATAAAATTGCTCTTTGGCTTTCAAATGCATTGTATAATAGATAATTAACAAGATGTTCATTCCTTCAACTAAAATGTTGTTGGAAGAGGTTATTTCTTTTAGTGTTTGTTTTATGAGATCTATATATATATATATATATATATATACACACACACACATACATGCACACATACATACAGATACAAACACACATATGCATATATATGTTGAACACCGATATATGTATTAATATATTGATATGTATCTATGTATATGTGTGTGTGTATATATATATGTATTTATGGATGTTTATGTATGTGTTACATAATACATAACTATACATGTATGTTTGTGTCTATCAACTCCATGTAAAATATTGTTGTATCTATCTAAAAGGACAAAACAAAACAAAAATCTATTCTGATTTTAAATGTCAATTTAAAGTCCTTGATTCTTTTGTTTGTGTACCCTTTCTGTCACAGTTGCAGTGTCAACATGACCCTGAGGGTTTACATGACTTGTCTACAGTGTCAACAAATATATAGCCGAGCATTCATTTCCTTTCACTGTTTCATTACCATTTGTTAGGTATTGCTGCTAATTCAGATGTGTGTATGATTTGCTCGATCAGCTTTAATTCATGATTCCATTCCACTCTTAATTGTTACCACATAACCCTTTAGCATTTAAACTGGTCATATTTGGCTCAAATATTCTTCCTGTTTTATGTTCATACTGGTCAGATCTGACCTCTCATACCTTTGCAAATATGTCATTCTAAAAACAATTACATTGTTGAGATCTCAGAGTTATGACATTATGCTGGGCTAATTCAAAACAACAGTATAATTCAAACACTAAAGGGTTATACAGTGATGTATAAGAATTGTAGTCATGGCAAGCATTTTTATGTTTGTTGACTTATAGTAATACCTGTGACGGGATTTGAAGTCATAACTTGACTTCAGTTGATGGCACTTTTTCTTCAGAAAATGTCTCCAATAAAACCACCTTTGATCCTATTTCGAAAGTCGGTCCTATATAACATACTTAATGCTCAAAAAACTTTTTTCCTGAACATGTGCTGCTGAAATTGAGGTGCAACTAATATGCCCAAGTGCATTTTATGCTATTAAATAAAGTAACTCTTTTTTTTTTCTACTGCTACACCTATTGGTTTTAATTAATCTGATTGAATCCAAGTAAATTACGTGTATTTAATGCATTTAATTTATTCAGAATCAGTGCAATAATTTGAGCTTTCTATTTTAAGATCTGCAGGTTTAGGTTCATGTTTTTATCCCTAGAATTATTTTAGCAGATAAGCAGGAATTAAATCATAAATTATTACTAATTTGTTCTGTAATGTTTTCTTCACATTCTGAATTTTAAAAATGAAACAAAACCAGACAAAACAAAGCAAGAAACTTTATTTTTGTTTTCCAAGACTTCTAGATCGAAACAAAGGTTGGGTTAGAACTGACACAACTGGAAGTAAAGACCTAGTCTTCAGTGATGGTGAATGTAGAAGCAAATATTGACAGTGAAGACAAACTGCCATGTTTACTTGATTGTAAACCATTGGTTAATTTAGCAGCCTATTTACAAATTTAGTTCTGGAGAAGTAAGAGTGGTGGCATATTGTCATTGCCTTTTAGTATTTACTGTTCAGGGTTCAAAGAACGAGAGTTGAATTTTTTTGTCCCTTCTACCTGGGTCAGTTAAAATTACTAACCACACAACTGGTGCTGTTTGTTCAATTGACTCTTAGGATTTTCTGCATTACAAAAATATGAGAAATACCTTACAATATTGTTTAATGATGCAACAATCTCTGCCTGGTGAAGGCGTGTTGCCTAGTGGTTAGGATGTTGCACTCAGAACCAGGGGGTTGTGGTTTCAATTCCTGGACCAGGTGATACATTGTATTCTTGAACAAAACATGTCAGTTCATATTGCTCCAGTCCACTCTTGTTTGCAATGGACTGGTGTCTCATTCAGTGACGATGTTGTGAGCTCAGTCACTTATGCATTATAGAAACTGGGTAATCAGCCCTATGAGTTCAAGGATTTGAGATGGCAATGTTTTGGGGTTAATCATGCGGCAGTCTCCACCAGCATGTCATGTTGGTGCCCCCTCCCCTTCCCCTGCACAGTCCTTGAAAGAAGGAAAAAGAAATTTTGTGTCTCATTTTTTTTCTCAGCATATCTAATAAGTAGCTAAATTTTTATTTACCATATCATTTATTTAAGTTTTTGGGTGTGCAGTTTCTTATCAATGTTCTTATATCCTGGCTGGCTATAAAGTAGAAATTTTTAAAGTCTGATACTTTTAGCTGCTCTTCCTCCCTAACTTAGTCAGGTAACTTGTCTCTAGTGTTGCTTCTGGCATTGTTGACTTTAAGGTCAAAAAGTGATAGAAATAATTCATTTGTATGAATAACTTTGGAAACATTTTAGATGTTACACAAATTCAAACTGCATTTATTTTTCAGGTGTTTTTATGAGCTTTATGGAAGTTAAACTATAACTGTATGATTAACCTTTTATTTTTCTGTATATATGTGTATGAAAATTAGTAGGCACATACATACATACATACATGCATGCACATGTAGTCTGGTCGGTTCTAAAATGAATTATCCACGCAAGTGTTTTTTTTATAGCTGGATGCCTGTCTTAATGTTAAGAACTCAACTAAGAAGTAGAAATAGTACCTGCTTTCAGCTAGAATGACTGAAATAAGTAATGTTCTTGATGCAAGGACATAAGACATAACACAGTGCCTGTAGCTAGGTTTGAACTCATGACCTTTTCATCAGTTTTTCAGCAACTTAACCATGTATCTGAATCTACTTCTCTATATTAAGAGAACAAAAAAAGAAGTTAGAAATGATTTCATTTCCCTTTGGGATATATATTTTATCTTGTTTGTGTTCCACTGAATTTAATTCATAGGAAATACCTCAAGCATTCACTAGGTTTTAAAAAGAAGTTAGTTTTTTTTTTCTTCTTCCTAATCTTTACACTCATATTAAGTTCATTTTTCTTTTTGTTTCATTTTCAATGATTTATCTAATGCCATGTAAGTGTGATAAGATACAATTGATTCCTTGACTTTTTCTTATCAGAAATATTTGTTAATAGGTGATTTAATTCTATTTACTTGTGGAACTCTATCTGAAAAAAAAAATGCAGGTTGTGACATTCATGCCTTTTTTCTTTCTTAATTTTGAGCAAGTCATTAGTAATGTAATGAAAGTAAAATATTTACACTTAGAAATTTAAACGAGGACATAGAAACTTAACTTCTTGAGGCCTTACCCTCTACTTTGTAGCCTGGTCCCACTGTTTCCTTTTAAATAACTTTACCTCATTATCTGGAGAAAGGGCTGCACCTGTGATTATTGTAAGCCCTACAAGTCTGGTGAGGGTACTGAAGTTGATATTCTTCTTGAACAAAAACAAATCAACAACTACAGGAAAGACATGGACAAAGAGGGAAATTCAAAGAACTGATGTTTTGGAAAGATGGATTGGGTATAGTGGCTAGTCTGAATTCTTTTAACCCTTTAACATTCAGATTACTCTGTTAAATGTTATGCTTATTTATTCACCTTGTTTTGATTTAATCACATTATCTTTGAGATTTTGATGATGTGATTGTTGATTTTTAGCATGACATTGTATGCTGGGTTGGAGAGGCTCAATCTGGTTAGTTCAAACATAAAACTGATAAATTATTTGGGCGAGATATGGCCTGTTTAAATGCTAGAGTTAAATACAATCTGAGTGACACGAGGAGGAGAACTAGTGAGTTGACTATGTTTGAGTGGGAGTGGCACAAGATCACTCAGCTCGAAGGACCAAGGGCTATATTTGTATCAGCAGAAAAAGCAGAGACAGTATCTCTGTTGGCTAGAGTTTGGAGTGTGTTGTTGAGTGATTCCATGTCAATCAGATGGGTAGGTTTCTTTTTGATGATGATATATGGTCTAGAATGTTTGTATGTGTAAGAGTGGTGCCATTCTATTGTAGCTGTATTCCATTGTGGGTGTTACTTGAGTTTTTCTGAGAGAGTCAGCAACTGTTGGGAGGTGAAGTATTTTGTGGACCTGAAGAGAAAGACTTGTTTTTGCTGGGTGTACAGCCACCCGTAAGGACATAGATTTTGCACATTAGTTGCTATAAACCTGAAACAGACTTCATCCTTTATAAATTACAAGTATTTTTATTGGTCTGTTTGAACAAGCTGTTTCTATTATTGTTTAGGTCCAGATGAACCTTGATGCAGCTGACCTATGACATTCTAGCAGTAATCATTTGTATTTCAGTGACTACATTGCTTAATGCAAACAAGGATTCATTGGACAGTATAGGCCCTGATAGTCACGGCTGGACCACATTTCATCAGAGGTCTTCTGGCTCCATTCTAGCTTGGGGTTAAACAACAACAAATTTGCATGAGTAACATTGATTGTAACTACACACCAATAACAATCTGCAGGCTTTGGCCTTACTGTCATTGCATCAGATATAATTTTTACATGTATTTTAGGAATATACCGGAAAAGTTTTCTTTTGCCTTTGCTAGGTAGACATAAATCCTTAGAATTTTACTCAGAAGATTTGATATCTAATCATGATATATGTGATCTTTGTAAATGAAAAAGCATGTTGACCTGTGCCGTTTGTTCCCAGTTTTCTGCATAAAACATATGAGCTGTTTGTTCTTTGTTAGGGAAATTATTACCTTGCTTGTAAAATAAGTGGGGTTGGTGATAAGAGAGGCACCTAGCTGTAAAAATGTCTGACCCATGCAAGCATGGCAAAGTAGACATTTAAAACAACAGTGATGATAATGATGATGAGAGAGATTATTAAGTCTTCATTAATGTCTTATATTATTTTTTTTTCATGTTAGCATGAATTAGATAGTAAAGAAAATCCATACATTTGTATGAGATATTTACTGATGAGAAGGTATCAGAGGTGGGTAGGGAGCAAATGGAGGTTTAACAGGAGTACATTAGATAATAAGTCCAAATATAGGCACGGATCTGTAGATGGAGACTTAATGGGGATATATTGGGTAATAGGCCAAGATATATATACATATATATACCTCTAGCTTACACCACTGTCATCACTTTAATGTTTGCTATGCTGTTGTTGCACAAGTGGGTGAATTTCTTTCTGCACTACATGTCACCATTCATCCTCCAAAATAAAATCAGTTACATCAAAATGAAAAACAAAATGCATTTCAAATATATTCACACACATCAGTGTTGGAACATAGTTCTGACGCATTTTGGTATATGAAAGAAATTCTGTTACCAATAGCAACACAGTTTCTTTGAGATACTGTTGATGCTATAGGTATATGAAATACATTCAGATGCTGAACACATGTCTAAAGAAAACATTTCTTTTCTTCCCATTTGTTAACAAGAAGTACATTGCTTGGCTTCAATCAACTAACCTAGTGATTCTCAAATTGATCAAATACCAGGGCTCTCCACTAACATATTAATAAAATATTTTGGCTCCTCCCCACTTTTTAGTAATTGAGAAGGCAAAATAGTTTACATGCATGTAATTCTTTCTACAGGCACCTCATTTCTCAGAATTATGATTTTAAAAAGTTTTCTGTTTGTGATTTTATTAACTACAGCAGTTTGTCTAAGCCCTTTCTATATATATATATATATATATATATATATCGGTGGCACATAAAAAGCACCATCCGAATCCCAGATACTTTTGTCTTACATTGTAGCAGTTTAACTACTCAATTACACTGCTTCAATTGAAATATTTCCCATTTCCCCTCTTCTCTATTCTTCTTTCTCTTTATACTCCTCTTATTTTTTCTACTCTTATCGAACTATTCCTCTCTCTCTCTTTTCACTTTATATTCTTCCCTAACTCTTTCTCTTCCCATTTCTCTCTTCTCACTCTTTTCTTACACACACTCTCTCTTTTATGCTTTCTTCTCCTTGTTTTCTTCCTGACTCCTTCCTCATCTACTCTCTCTCTCTCTCTCTCTCTCTCTCTCTCTCTCATGCTTTCTTCTACTCCATGTTTTCTTCCTGACTCCTTCCTCATCTACTCTCTCTCTCTCTCTCTCTCTCTCTCTCTCTCTCTCTAGTGTCCTCTGTTCTCCATTGTTCCTCTTTTTCTCTCCTCATCTCCTCTCTTTGGCTGGCTGGCTTCCGTGCTGGTGGCATGTAAAAAGCACCAACTGATCGTGGCCGTTGCCAGCCTCCTCTGGCCCCTGTGCCAGTGGCATGTAAAAAGCACCCACTACACTCATGGGGTGGTTGGTATTAGGAAGGGCATCCAGCTGTAGAAACACTGCCAAATCAGACGGGAGCCTGGTGCAGCCTCCTGGCTTCCCAGACCCTAGTTGAACTGTCCAACCCATGCTAGCAATGAAAAATTGACAATAAACGATGATGATGATGATATTTATATATAAAAGACCCTCCCTCCCAAACAACCCTCCTATGCAGTGTGTTTCCCATGAGTTCACCATTTCATTTATTGAAAAGGAATCATAGTCTGATTCTAGAGAAGGACCATGCAAACAAGCCACTATATTCCAAGAAAGCAAGTGGTAGGCATGTAAATTACCTGTTTAGGAACACGTAAAAAACACCCACTACACTCACGGAGTGGTTGGCGTTAGGAAGGGCATCCAGCTGTAGAAACACTGCCAGATCAGACTGGGCCTGGTGCAGCCTTCTGGCTTCCCAGACCCCAGTTGAACCGTCCAACCCATGCCAGCATGGAAAGCGAACGTTAAATGATGATGATGATGAATAGGGATTATTCAGAGTACCTGTGATCAGAATTGGTATATCCTGAATTGTTAAGAAGGATCAGTTAGAGAACAAGTCTCATGCTAAAAGTTGTGGTGGCATATATGTTAAAAATTGTTTGAAAAAATTTCATAGTCAGAATTTGTATTAGAAGAATTTTCAAGTAAATGGTGTTGTGGTAATTACTAGTGCACCCATTCAGTCATGTGCTTATGCTTGTGGGCCCTATTAGGTGGTGCACAGACATTACGACAGCAGAGTCCTGCTCATATCACCTTCGAAGTCAGCTCCTTGCTGCTTCAATCACTGCCACTACGATATTTTAATGTCCACTTTTTCTTGCTTGTATGAGTTACTAGCAGTATCGCCCGGCGTTGCTCGGGTTTGTAAGGGAAATAACTATATAAGCATTTTTAGAGAGTTACTTCCCTTATAGATGCCAATTCGGGCTTTCTTAGCCATTTCTGTTTTGGTGTCTTCAAGCCATGAAGTCGTTGTTCTAAAAGAACGCTGGTCTCCTTGAGAACGCTTTATGACGTTGATTTCCTTACACTCCCTTCCCCACAGCTTCACGAGGGAGGGAAGAAGGGGGAGAAGCAAACAGGTGCAGGTGTGACTATGGACGCCAACTCCGCTGCCATTGACACACGAAAAATTATGCATTAAAATGGAATAAAAAATGATGTTAAATTATTTTTAAAATCGTAGACTCATCGTAGACGCGCACTAATACTCAGACGGGCTCGATATGAATCACGACTATAAGATACCCGAATTTGGTTAAACTGCACCGCAAAATGTGGGAGTAGTTAGGAATCTAAATCGAAGGGGACACACACTCACACAACTACAGTTTTATATATATAGATATACAATTTGCTGGGAAAGGCTTTCTGTGGCTGGAAATCCTTCTTGTCACCAGCTTCCATTTAAGATGATGCCCTGCCTTTGATGGTTGTTTTCATAAAAGACTGGAAATGAATGATACTGCTTATGTGAGGGTGATGTTCATTTACAACTATCATGCAATACCATGACAAGGAGAGAGAGAGAGAGAGAGAGATGCCCCCATACACAACTTTTTTCAGTTTCTGTCAACCAAATCCATTCACAAGGCTTGGTTAGCCTAGGGCTGTAGTAGAAGACAGCTGCCCCACATTTCCACATTGTGGGACTGAATTTGAAACCATATCGTTGGGGAGCAAACTTCTTAACCACAAAGCCAAATATTTTTCATAATGTACCCTGCATAGAGAGGGGCCCAGCAGATGTAACTGTGCTTGTCACTCCATATTGATTTGTTATTTTCACTTTGTTCCAGTCTGAATTACATGATTCTGTAAATTTAAACATTTATATACATGACCAGATCAGTCAGTTTGCTTTATGACTGGAATGATAGATACCATGTCTGTTACACATGCCCTTGGTTGTGGATGTAGTGAAGATGGCAGATTAATTTCTTTCTTTTAACTCTTGACCAACTGTTCTCAAGCAGGGTTCATATGACCCTTGGGAGTTCATATAAGATTCTGTTTATGTGTAATAAAATCAGTTATACTTCTACAATAAACAAAGTATTTTGACAGTTTTGTTTTTTTTATAAATACAATTTCTAATCATATTCAGTAATAAAAAATATAACTTTTTTTTAAAGACCAAATGACTGCGAGGGTCCTACCAAGCAAATTAGGAATCAAAGGGGGTCCATAGGTGAAAAAAAAAAAAAAAGTGGTTGAGAACTGCTGCTCTAGACAAATCAAAATCAAAACCGGTGACAGGTTTTGAATCCCAGATACTTTTGTCTTACATTGTAGCAGTTTAACTACTCAATTACACTGCTTCAATTGAAATATTTCCCATTTCCCCTTTTCTCTATTCTTCTTTCTCTTTATACTCCTCTTATTTTTCTATGCTTATCCACCTATTTCTCTCTCTCTCTTTTCACTTTATATTCTTCCCTAACTCTTTCTCTTCCCATTTCTCTCTTCTCTCCCTTTTCTTACACGCACACACACACTCTCTCTTTTATGCTTTCTTCTCCTTGTTTTCTTCCTGACTCCTTCCTCATCTACTCTCTCTCTCTCTCTCATGCTTTCTTCTACTCCTTGTTTTCTTCCTGACTCCTTCCTCATTTGCTCTCTCTCTCTCTCTCTCTCTCTCTCTAGTGTCCTCTGTTCTCCATTGTTCCTCTTTTTCTCTCTCCTCATCTCTCTTTTACTAATTTCCTTCACCCCGCTTCCCTTCTCTCTATTATCATCTCTTTTTCCTCCCTTATTTCTATTAGATTACTTTAAACTGTCTGTCTCTCCCTTCCCTCTTCCTATTGTCCTTCTTTCTTCCTCTTCCTACTCATTCCCCTCTTTTTCCCTTCTGCTTATGTTCATCCACCCTTTTCCTCCTGCACTGTTTCTTCTCTACACCACCACCACCACCACCACCACTTCTACCCTGTAGCAGCTGTTCTGCACCATTCTTGCCAGCTTCCATTAATTGTTATATACATCATGTTTTTAAATACCCATCACTGTTTACAACACTTCACTATTTTCTCATTTCCCCTTCTTCTCACCTCCTCTCCTTCCTCCTCATCTCCATTTATTTCCTTTTATTGTTTATTATTATTATTTGTTGATTATTTTTTTTTCTTTCTCCTCATTTTAAGTTGAGGGAGGTCAATATAGAAATAAGGTGGAAGAGAAGGGTGTAGATAAAGAAAGAGATACATTACAAATTCTCTGTGTATGTGTGCGCGCATGCATTATCATCATCATCATATGTTAGTTTTCCATACACACACATATGAGTATACACATGCAGAGAGAGAGAGAGAGAGAAAGAGAAGGCGAGAGGGAGGGAATGAAAATAAGGGACAGTGAAAGAATAGATTGAAGGAGAGGGTCTTTGATTGAGAGAGATACATAAGGATACAAAGAGATGCAGATTGATGGGAAGATTGAGGTAAAATGATAGGTGTGTGTGTGTGTATAACAGAAAGGGTGTCAGAAAGAGATACAAAATGTATATACATATATATATATATATATATATATATATTTTGTTGGGTCTTGGGAGAGTTATGAAGCCAGTAATATATATATATATATATATATATATATATATATATATATATATATATATATATAATGAGCAGGGTGTCAGAAAGGGATACAAACGGGTAGGAAAAGAAAGAAAGACTGCTAAAACTGTGAATAAAAAGGGATGAGAGAGATAGAGAGAGAACATGGAGACAGAGAAGCTGAGAAAATAAAGTGTCTTTCCTTTTCTCTTTCTATCTCTCTTCTATACACACACACATACATACACATGCATACACTCTTAAAGTAAACTTAAGAGAAACAATAGGAAAACGTTAAATACATTTAATAAAAAAAAAAGTTCACTGGAAGTGAAATTGTTATTTAAGATGTTTTTTCCTTTGTTTATTCTAGCTGAAGATGTTTGCTTTGTTTTATTGTCCTTTATTACATCAGAATTGGCTAGAGAAACATCCTTTGGATAACTAACTGTTCACTGCTTCTTCTAATAATTACAGCACACATTCTGTTCTGTATATGTGTGTGTGTGTGTGTGTGTGTGTGTGTATACATGTTTATATACATGCATGTGTATGTATAGACACACGTATTTGTGTGTATACACATGTATGTGTATGTTCATATTTGTGCGTGTATATGTGTATGTGTGTATACATATGTATATATATATGTGTGTATATGTATGTATGTGTATATACATATGTATGTATGTGTATATACATATGTGTGTGTATATACATATGTATATATGTGTGTTTGTGTGTGTGTATATATATATATATATATATATATATATATAAACGTAAACATACATAAGCATGCATGGATCTGTTGAAACTTAGATTCACAATACAGACCCTCATGGATATGTACATTGTATACACACACACACAATTATATGTTATGCATACATACATGTGTGTGTGCATGTATGCATATTTATATAAATAAAGAAATGCACCTGTGAATATACAAATGTGTACAGATACATACATGCATGCATGTGTACACCAAGATACATACACCAATTACGCTCATCTCAATCTTCCCCTTCCACCAACCACTGCTACCACCATCGCCCCCATCAATTTTTTTTTTTCCCTTTTTTTCTTTGGGAGAAATTTTGCTGGCATATGTTGAATAGGTATGCAGTATAGCATACTGTCGCTCTTCTTGACACATGCACATACATGTAACTACATAGGCACGCATACACGACTACACAGAAAGGAATTCATCAACATTTGCATTTCTATGTGTGTTCCTGTGTGTGTGAGTGCACTGGTATATATGCTTTCCAATTTAAAACCTTAATATGTATACTGATTTTTTTTGTTTTTTATTTTTATTTATTTTTATTTATTTTTATGTTTTTAATGGATGACATCTTCATGATAGCATTGTATACACACACATACACACACACACAGATTTATAAACATTCATCTTCTACATATTAACTTCTACAGATCTTCTCCACCTACTTGTGCTTTCTTTGAGATTTGTTTCATTTTCTGTCTTACATTTCTCTTTTTCTTTTTTTCCATCCTCTTCCTTTTTTCCTTTCTTTTCACAGTATTTATTTATTTATTTCATTTATTTACATATTTTTTAAAGCTATTCAATTTTATTGAATTTTTATTTTATTTTATTAAAAATTTTTTTTTTCTTTTAATTCATCAATCTCTATTCAATAATTCTTTTTCCTATAGTAGTCTCATTGAATATTTTTCATTCTGATTTCAAAAATTTTCCTATATTTTTTTTTTCATTTGTTTGTTTCTTTGTTCTTATGCTAGATTTTTATTGTTTTTTTTTTGTAATTATTATTATTATTAGTATTATTATTATTATTATTATTTAGTTTTCATATTTTAATGTTGATATTCATTGATTTACATTTAAACACACACGCACATGCAAAACACACACATACACACAGAAACACAAGGTAACCAAACACATACACACAACAACAAGAATGCACACATAACCACACACACACTTAAAAGATGATGGAAACAAGGAAAAACAAGAAATCCATTCTCTCTATATTCCCTTTTGACATTCTTTTAAACCCTTTTCGTCCCCCTTCTCTCTCTGTCTATCTTTCTATGTCTCTCCTTTCTTCAAATTTCTCTTCTTCACATATTCACCCCTACCCCTCTCACACACCTTTCCCTCTCTCTCTCTCTCTCTCTCTTCTCTCTCTCACTATATTATGAAAGCCAACAACCTCTCCCTCCTCAAACTGTTCTGTCTTCATACCCTACCCCCACCTTTGTCTTCCACTGCCATTCTCCTCCCGCTTGTTTATTTATCTATTTATTAGTATTGTGAGTGTTTGTGTGTGTGTGTATGTGTACACAAATATGTATGTATGTGTGTGTGTATATATATATATATATATATGTGTGTGTGTGTGTGTGTGTGTGTGTGTGTGTGTGTGTAATATGTATGTAATTTTGAATGTGTGTGTCTTCTTTCCCAAATAATTCCCATCAAATAGGCAAACTTAGAAAATCTATTTTCAGATCAACCTAATAGATTTTCTTTTCATAACCAATTTCAATGTTTCTTCTCTTGTTATTTAGGTTTCCAAGTTTTTAATTTTCTTTTTTCCTTGTTTTTTTTTTTCAATTTTTTTTTCCTTTTCTCTTCAGTCTTTATTTTCTCTCTCTCTCTCTTTTTTTTTGTATTTTTGTGTCTCATTTTCTTTTCTCCATAAGATCACGGAAAAAATATTTTCTTCGTATTTCTGTTCGAGGTTTTTTCTTTTTTTCATTTCTTCATCTGAGAGATGAACGCCATCTCTATTAACTTTCTTTCTTCTTTAGTTAATCTAATTTAAATTTTTTTTCTTCTTTTCACATTCATACTCACTTCTTTTTTTTCTTTCCTTCTCTTTTCAAACACTCACCTTACTTTTTTTTTTTTACTATTATGAATTTCATTCTTTCTCTCCTCTTCCCTAATTTCTCTTTCTTCCTCTCCCTTCCTTTTTACTCTTTTCTTTCTCTAATTTTCTTTCTTTTTTTAGCTTCCTCATTCATTCCATTCTTTGTCCTCAACCGTTTCCCTCTCTCTTTCTCTCTCTCTTACTCTTTCCTATTTATTCATAATATTTCATTTATAAATACTCTATTTATTCTATATTGTGTTTCCAAATCCCTCCTTCTATATAACTTATCCCCTCCCACTATTCTACATTTCCCATTTCAATACTACCACCAATTTTATTTCTAGGCTCAAACATAAAAAAGACAAAAACAAAAAAAAAGTACCCTAAAGAAAAAGGCTAGCTTTGACCTTTCTTCATTTTGTCATTCTTTTCTGAATCCTTTTCTGAACTCTATTACATAAATGCATGCATGTGTGCACACATGTGCATGCACACACCTGTAGCTGTCAACTTCCATGGTACTCTTGCAATCCCATCTTTCATGTGGGTTTGTTTATTTATCCATAGTTCAGTACGATTATAGCCAGCCATCACTTACAAGGAAGTATGGTTTGGTAACCTGCATCATACTTTCACTAATTGTTTTAGGTGCCTATGAAGTCACAAGCAGACGTAGATATTCTATCAGGGCTCTTCACTAGAACTGCCGTACTATGATAGTTGGCGGGAGAGAGGGTTGTACCTGTTCTTGGCTGAATAGATTGAAGCAGTGTGCAATGATGTTTCTTGCCCAAGAACACAATGCACTTCTGTCTAGGAATTGAACCCAAAACCTTATGCTAATTAGCCAAACACTACAACCACTTGGTCATGAGCTTTCACATTTTGCCCACAGCTCAGGTGATAACACCACTTCTTTTTTGTTTTTCCTTCTTTTTGCTTCACTCTTGTACTAAAGGCAAAGACCTGAACTGTATGTGGTTTACTCTACACAACCATAGAACTTACCAAAATTTCCTATGGTCTAATTCAGTCTTGAGCAGACTGTGTCCTGAAGGTCTTTCTGAATGATATGCCTAATGAAACATTACCTTGAGGTTTTTGTTTTCTTTTTTTTTTAAGCAGTGTAACCCATCTGTTGATGAGTCACATCTCCTGTGGCCTGCTTCGAAAAAATGGAAAAAAGAAAAGGAGTTGCTAATGCCTGATCTAATTGTTACCATGATATTTAATATCAGTCTTCTTTGGGTTCTGTTGGTTTCCAATTGTCATCTTGTCTCAATGTTTTCTTTGATGGCTTCTCCTCACACTCTCAGTCTGAAAGTATCAATATTTCTGTCTCTCTTATTGGCATAGCTTTGACCTCACTACACTAGTCACCAATCTGTGTTCTTTTACTGCTGTTGCCTGACCTAACCCCACCCCACCCCACCCCACCATGCTAACTGTTGGCCTTTTGTCTTGACTCCATCTTGCTACACTATTGACCTTCTCATTTCTGACTCCTGCTAGGATAGCTCTGAACCCCACTACACTAGCTATCAGTGGTACCCATGTCTTCTTTACCATTGCCAGCTAACACACTCCTCTAATGTGAATTGCCCCTTGTCTTTCTTACTGACACCTAGTTACCAATTAACCCCACATTTGGCACTTAACCGTTCCTGTCTCTACCTGATTACTACTGTCAAATTTAAACACTTTACCTCACACTACTGTCTATTGCTATGTGTCCACACAATCTAACTCTTTGCATCCACCTCCTACATAGATGTCTAGTGCCAGGTTTCCATAGACACTTAGACCTCCCACACAGCTGTTCACTGACATGTCTGGATCTATCCTCGATGTCTACTTACACTCTCCTGTCACACAACTGTCCACTATCACAAAGTCCATTGTTTCTAAATGTCTACTTTCATACTTTGACACAGCAGTACACTGCCATTTCAATTCTTTGTAAAAAGTAAAAGGACAGGAATCTGGTTTACTTTCTATCTTTTTTTTTTTGTTTCTCACTCTATTTTTCTCATATTTCTCTCCCTCTCTACTTTTGAACACCCCCTTCACTGTTTGATTACTACATCTCTATCCTTCTTCTTCCAGTTTTATTTTCATTCTTTTCTCACTTATCCAACCCCCCTACTTTCCTATCTATTAATTCTTCCATTCTTTCTTTTCACCTTCAGCTCTCTTGTCCTTCATATACTTTGTACTCCAATTCATTTCCCTCTATCTCTCACTTTTAGATTACACTTTCTTGTCTCCCTCACTTTCTCTCTTCACACACACACACACACACTTGCAGATGTTTCAAAAGTTTTGTATCTGATGCTGATTCCTTCCAGTAATCTCAAATTATTGTTTATTTGTCATAGGTTGGTCTCTAAAACTTTTGGAATACCCCAATTATCTCTCTCTCAGTTCTCCTTCTGTCTAATTAGATTCTCTCCCTCCCTCTCTCTCTCACTACTTTCTTCCTGTTTTCTGCCTTTTCCTCTCATTTTACTTTCCCTCTTCATCTCTTACTGTTTCTTTCAACTGTCTCTCTCTCTCTCTTTTGAATATCTATCTGTATCTTTTTCTGTCACTTAACTCTCCTCTCTCTCTCTCTCTCTTTCTCATTTAGCAGTCTCTCTCTGTTGCTCACTTCACTGTCTCTGTCACTCTCACTTAGCTTTCTTTCTCTCTTCCTCTCAATTATCTTTCTCTCCCTCCCTCATAAATTTAACTCTCTCTCTCTCCACTCTCTCTTACACTAAACTCTCTATTTCTCTTTTCCTTTCTCTCCTTTCCCTCAAGTCTTTCTCTGTCTCTTGCATATGGCACTTTCTCCTACTCTAACTCTTTCTTGCACTTAACACACACACACACACACACACACACTGTCTGTCTCACCTCTCCCCACACCTTTCACCTCTACTCACTTTTCAGTGCATCATTTGTTTGCTTTAGCAGCCAACAGTAAATCAAGCTTGTTTGCAAAGCATGTGTTTCTGCTGAAACTTGTCTTGTGCTTCCATGTTGAGACATGAGTTTTTAAAGTTTATTCCCAAACAAAATGTCAACAGGTTTTCTTGTTTTTATTTAAAAAAAAAAAAATTTTCTTTTTTTTTTATGACTGTTAAGTGGTGAAGTGATTATGATTAGGGAGGAACAAGGGAGGTGGAGGTAGGAATGTTAGGAGTAGAATTATGTATGGGGTGACTGGATGCCACTACAACACAACCTGAAAGGCACTTTAAGCTGTTTTGTGTGTGTGTGTGTGTGTGTGTTTTTTTTGCTTGGTGTTATTGTGATGATATCCAGTTCTAGTAGTTGTAGTTGAAAAATAACTGATGTTTGTTGGTTGCTTGGTGTTTGCATGTGTTTTTCTTTTTTTTTTTCTTAGAGAGAAGCTAATGCATTTTGTTTGTGAATGTTTAACATGTGCATTTATACAATCATACACACATACATGTGCACATACATGTGTGCAGGCTTGTTCAATTCAGGATTCTATGCCTTTCCAGTTCCATGCTTGTATGAAATGAATAGATATCATGTCAGTTTTTGATGAACATCTGTTGCAGTTGTTACCATCATCATCATTTTCACATCCGTTTTCCATGCTGGCATGGATTACATGGCTTCACAGGAATTGGGAAGGTCAGGGGCTATACCAGATTCATAGTTTGTTTTGGCAAGGATTCTGCAGCTGGATGCCTTTCCTATTTCCAACCACTTTACAGAATGTACTGGGTGCCTTTTATGTGTCACCAGCACCAATGTTTTTTAAGTGGCACCATCACCTATGCATTTTACATGGCACCAACACCAGTACTTTTTACATGGCACCACCACTTTTTATGTGGCACTGTGATCTTAGAATATCAGTCAGCAGACCTACTCATTGAGAATTCCACAGATACTGTGGTTAAGAAGTCTTCTTTCCAACCATTTATAGTTGGGTTTGGTCCCATTGTGTAGCACCTTGGGCAACTATCTTCTACTATAGCCTTGGGCTAACTAAAGCCTTGTGACTGGATTTGATGCAAACTGTAAGAAGCTCATTGTGTGTGCTTTAATGTCTCTTCGTCTCAAGATCATGTGATATTTGTAAATGGACATCACCATCATATAAGTTGTGTCCTTCATTTCCAATCTTCTGTGGAAACATATGGCAGTGGGGAAATATTACATTACTTGAAAGTGGGTGAGGGTTGGCAACAGGAAGGTCAACTTGCCATAGAAAGCCTGCTTCGATGAATTCTATCCAACCCATGCAACAATAGAAAAGTGGATGTTAAAATGATGTTGATGTTGATAATTACTTCCGACCTCAACATGATTCTCACTGTGATAGTGCATGTGACAAAGCTAGGCTCTTGAAATACAGGTCCACTCAATGCAACTGGCTTCCTCACAGTTTCCATTTAGTTTCTACCCATTTTCACTTGCAAGGCTATGCCAGAGGACCCTTCCCCCAAAACCACTGCATAGTAGTATTGAACCTGAGACCCTTGTGACTGAGAAGCAAACTTTTCAACGATTTCTGCTATGAACCTGTCATACATCTTTGCTCACAAACAGGCATGCATGTTTGTATGCATGTACACCCTTTAGACTTGTGGTGTTTGGCAGTTGGATCACATAAAGGTTAGTGAGGGGTTGGATCGGCAGTGTTGTTAATTTCAGGTACTTTGCATTGCAGCATTCCTTCAGGTTCTCAACATGCTAAGTTCAAATATTGCCATGGTCAACTCTACCTTTTGTCCTTTCTGGGTTAATAAAGTACCAGTCTTGTCCTAGAGTTTTCCTTCCTTTCTTCTCTTCTCTCCCTGCCACCTTCATCCTTCTTTTCCATTCCCCTTCCTCCCTCCCTCTCGCTCCTTCCCTTCCTTCCCTAAAGAATAACAGAAGCTGTGTGCATGTACCACACATGGTTATCTTTATAATAAGCAGTATATTTGTTATGCTTTGTCAACTTAATTTGCAGCGTCGAAGCAGTTACTTCATGTTGCCGGTCACGTTGCATTTATTTCAAGTTGCAGGTCATGTTGCATTTATTTAAGTTCATTGAATGGCATTTCAAAGTTGCAATACTTGTCATACTAAACAAAAGCTGATATTTCATCCCTCATGTAACAGCTGTAGAATTATCGTTCTTCTTTGCTTTCATTTTATCATTTTCAAAGAACATAAGATATAATCTTGTAGCTGTTGGGAATCCCTGCAGTTTCTGTAAATAATAACTGTGGCTAAGAGCCAGCTACGTAGATCTTTAAGACTTATTTATTTTTCATTATTTCTTTGTCCTTTCTCTCTGATAGATATTGTATTCTTAAAACAGCATTTACTTCGGATGAATAGCACAATAAATTTGCCTTTCACAGTGTTGATATTAAATATGATGTGTAGATTGCTATTTCAAACTAATACTGTTTATGTTGCATATAAGGAATTTTTATTCAATTGAGCAGCTATTTACATCATCAGTGATTGTTTATTCACTGGTTTTCTATAATACTGGTAGCGACAAATTTCATCTAAGCATGCAATTGACTGTGAGTACACTCTGTTCAATGCTAAATGAAGTAGAATTGCATCTAGCATTATCACTAGCCTCTGTTGGGAAATTTTCATCTCCCTTGAATATACATTGTGTTTTTAAGCACAGCATGTCCATTAGAGATGTTATCTCAGGACGAATACAGCAGTAAAATTGCCTCTCACAATGTATTTACTTTAAGTATGATACATAATTGGTTATTTTAATCTAATACTACTTCTGTTGCATGAAATGGATTTTTGGACTTGTTGTTATTATTGTTGCTGTCTGGTTTAATTTCTTTTCTAATTTAGCATGTATTAAGAAACTATTCCATTTAACTGATGTTAGTAGAAGGATTTTATATCAGTTATAGTTTATTCTCTTTCTTGTCTTGCCTCACTTTATTAATCTTACTTCAGAAACTTGTTATAGCTTCAGATAAAAGAAAAGTTTATTGATTTACATAAAAAAAAAAAATAAAGCATGTTTCCATTGTACTTAAAAATGGTGTATATTTGTTTATCTGATTGACAAACTGGACTTTTATATTTCTTAGTCTTGGCTCCAGTCTATTCTGAATATGAATCTGAAAGTTAGAATGTTCCATAATTGAACGAAACAATGTTTTGATAAAGTCAGTGATGTTGCAGTAACTTTGAGTTCCTTATGTAATGCAGTAATGAAGAACGTGTGTGTGTGCATAAGAGTTAGGTAATAAGTACATTGAGGAATTTAGCATGTTATTAGGTGTCTGCCAGGACCTGGTTCCCCAGTCTCTTCTTGTTTATTGTAGTTCTTCAGAAAAATTAAAACGAAATTCTGGTTGCTTGTGTGAACTTCTTCATGCTAATGTTTTAATTCCCATAGCCAAATCATTCTAAGAATTAGAGTAAAAATGCCTAAATAGAAAGCAGGGTTTAGAATTGATAGGACTGAAGTCAATTTAGCAAAACTGAAAAGTCTTAACAGAAAAGATGATAACACTACTGCTCCATACTGGAAATTAGTAGCAGTTGCTTTATATGCAGGAAGGGAAATTGTAAAAGTTCTATACTATGCACCCAGTGAAAATAACTGGTACACAAAAAGTGTATTGGATAGGTTGATAGAGCAGCAGGAGTTTGTTATTTTATAGATGCACAGAAGTAGCAAGCAGAAATAGCACAACGCTTGTTAGATGTAGGTGATACGTTAATTTTGTTATTTAAAGGGACCTATCTGTAGCAAAGGCTGATCTTGTGAAAATTTGGAGCCAGAGTAAGGCTGGAGTGGATGAAGTTCAAGTATCTATTACCTCTATATTGACAACAAAGGTCTCTCTCTCTCTCTGAAGAGCAGACTATTTTATGTTTATGTATCGAGTGTGATCATGATCATCATCATCATATAATGTCTGCTTTCCATGATGGCATGGGTTGGACGGTTCGACTGGGGTCTGGGAAGCTAGGAGGCTGCACCAGGCCCCAATCTGATCTGGCAGTGTTTCTACAGCTGGATGCCCTTCCTAATGCTAACCACTCTGAGAGTGTAGTGTCTGCTTTATATGTGCCACTGGCACAGGGGCCAGAGGATAGGTTTCAAATTTTGGCATAAAGGCCGGCAACTTTGGAAGAGGGGGTAAGTTGATTACATTGACCCCAGTGCTCAACTGGTACTTATTTTATCAACCCCAAATGGATGAAAGGTAAAGTTGATCCCGGCAGTATTTGAACTCAGAACATAAAGTCTGAAGAACTGTCGCAAAGCAATTTTTTTCGGCACAGTAACAATTCTGCCAGCTTGCTGCCTTGCATGGAGTGTAATATTGTATGGTAACTAGACATGAGTGCTGAATGTGGATGATATGCAAGGGATGAAAAGAACATGATTAGGCTGAGAGAAAAACAGGGTGCCACAGGTATCTCAGTGCAATGTACAAGGAAAAATTGCAGAGCTATTAATGTGATATGAGCAAAGAAAGATAGATGAAAAAGTGTGTAATAACGTGTATAAGAGTTTGCAGAAGTGGTAGTCCAAAGATGTGGGTAGAAGTGATTAGGACATTTCTCAAGGTACTAAGTGCCTCAAAACCTATGACGAGTGGAAAAACCTTGTCTTGAAACTAATCCACAAAACTCTGAATGGGGGGGGGGAGACAAATATTTTGTTTGTGATAAAACGAGATAAAAAATTGAAAAGTTTCATGTCAAATAACTCCGTGTTGAATTAGTAGTGCTGTCGAATCAGTGGCACTAAAGATGAATTGTGCCAAAATGTCTTATAACTGTCTCCCTGCACTTGGGAAATTTTAAATATTAGCCCTCTGAAGCTGATGCTTGCAGTTTTGGTCTTCTTGCTGACTGTAAGAATTATCTTTCTTTTCTTGTTTGTTGTTTTAATAAATTCAAGAAATGTTGTAAAAGCACCCACTACACCCTTGGAGTGGTTGGCATTGGGAAGGGCATCAAGCTGTTGAAACCATGCTAAATCAGATTAGAGCCTGATACAGCTTTCCAGCTTGCCAGCCTTGGTCAAACTGTCCAACCCATGTCAGCATGGACAATGGACATAAAATGATGATGATGTCATCAGAATGAGTGAAATTTTAGAACTTTGATACATACTCATATAAAGTCTAATAAAATATTGACCTAAAAAGTATAATCATCATTATTTAGCATCCATATTCTATGCTGGCATGGATTGGACAGATGTACACACATCAAAAAAAATTTACATCATGATTTAAAAAAAAAAAAACATATACCATTACATTCACCTTTGTTTCTTGATTGTATTGTATATTATATAATATCAGAACGTTTCATTATGCATCTGATGGAAGCCTACTACTGTCTTGTTCTTAGAGGCTTTCAGGAAAACTTTTTTTTGTTTTGCTCCTTTATTTTTATTTATTTACTTAATCATTTAAAAGCAAAAAATTTTGCAATATATTTTCAGAGATGCTGTGGCCGGAAAATCTTCGCTATGTTGTTAGAGATGTTGTAAACCCAGCATGGAAACAGATATACCCTCTACGTGAAGACATAAATCTGCAGTTATTCCAGCCTTTGGCAGAGCTTCACGCCAATGTCAATTTCGACAAGCAGTTCAAATTAAATGAAAGGCAGGAGGTATGTATAAACAAGGACTTTATATATTCACTGATTCAGTTTGTGTTTAGCTGTTATCACTGGCATTTCTCTCATGGCCTCTCTTGCTTCTTCCAATTATTTAAAACTTTTCATACAATTATAACAGAAGAACAACAATAAAATGTTAACTATTCTGGTTAAATCATTAATTTAAGCTTGCCATTAAACACTATCAAGGAAAATTGTAAGTCTCTTCACAAGACTTAGCTTTTAGCTTTATGGCAATTGAATTTTCTAGGATTCAGCCTTGTTCTTTTACTATTGTTCTGGTACCTAACACCTATTTTTTTAAGTAAAACACAGGACTTAAATCTGGATTTTATGATTACCAATGTCCTTTAGTTGTTCAAATGCAAGCCATCTGCATGATCAAAGGTGTCTCACCTATGAAACTGTAACTAACCTTTTTCTTTTTCAGGTAAAGTGTACTTACTACTACCTTATCTAACATATTCTTTTTAAGACAGTTGTGTGTGATTTAAAGGGAACTTGACAGCTATTTTTAGCAGGCAGAGTGACCACAGATCTTTCTTGGACATGGAATCCTTTGAATTGGTTTTTGTTATGGTCAAGATAGATTAGGGTAGTGAACTGGATGAGTCATAGGTGTGCTAGGTAGAATACATTTTGGTAAATATTCCAGTACCTTGCATTCTCACTTCAAATCTTACCATTGTCTACTTTATCTTTCACTCTTCATGGGTCAATAAAATATCAGTCTCAGACAGTCAACCGGGGGGTGGGGGATTGTTGGAAGAGATACCTTGTGGTATTCATTCCAGTTCATTGCCTTAAGTTCAAATGCTGCTTTGGTTGATAGATGTAATTTGTTGCAAGCCTTGGGTCCAGGTTTCCAGTTTGAGGATATATTTCCTCTCACTCAGGCCTTCTTAACTAACATGTGAAAGAGAGAGAGAGAGAGTAGTAGTAGTAGTTAAAAAAACCCCATGAGATCTTTTTCTCTTTTCTAAAGTTACTGACCCATCATTAATTACCCCAATGTCTTGTTCACAGTAAGGCGGCAAGCTAGCAGAATTGGTAGCATGGCAGGCAAAATGCTTTGCAGAATTCCATCCATCTTCATGTTCTGAGTTCAAATTCTGCTAAAGTTGACTTTGCTTTCATCCTTTCAGGGTTGATAAAATAAGTACCAGTTGAACACTGGGGTTGTTGTAATTGACTAATCCCCTCCTCCGAAATTGCTGGCCTTGTGCCAAAATCAGAAATCAATATCTTGTTCACATTGTTTTTCAATAAATAATATATGATTTCACTTTTAGAGATATTGCTCTTACTACAACAAATACCATATAATGTTTAGATTTATACTATATACGACGCCTCTATGGCAACTAATATTATTTTTCTCCTAATTAAGTTTCTATTATTAATAAAATTACTATTGTCATTTAATATAGGTGTCTGTAGATAAAATTTCTTTTAAGGACAGTTAATGGTTTGTATTTGATTGATGTAATTTTCTTGTTTCATTAGATAGTGTTACAGATTTACATAAAGTATATATATGAGATTATGGATGGTAAGAGTGACTATGAAATATATTCAGTTTAAAATATATCATTTTCTTCTTCATTTATTTATGGTTTAAAGGCGGTGAGCTGGCAGAAACGTTAGCATGCTGGGCGGAATGCTTAGCAGTATTTCGTCTGCCGCTACGTTCTCAAATTCCGCCAAGGTTGACTTTGGCTTTCATCCTTTTGGGGTCGATAAATTAAGTACCAGTTACGCACTGGGGTCGATGTTTTCGACTTAATCCCTTTGTGTGTCCTTGTTTGTCCCCTCTATGTTTAGCCCCTTGTGGGCAATAAAGAAATACGAAATGTTAGCACGCTGGGTGGACTGCTTAGCAATATTTCTTCTGTCTTTACGTTCTGAGTTCAAATTCTGCCGAGGTCAACTTTGCCTTTCATCCTTGCAGGGTTGATAAATTAAGTATCAGTTGCATACTGGGTTCTGTCTAATTAACTAATTTCTATCTAATTTCAGGCCTCGTGCCTAGAGTAGAAAAGAATCATTAGCAAGTCAGTCAAGATGCTTGGTGGCATTTCTTCCAGCTCTTTATGTTCTGAATTCAAACTCTGACGCGGTCAAATTTGACTTTCATTCTTTTGCCACATGTGTGTGTGTGTGTGTGTGTGTGTCATGGGGGTGATAAAATAAGTACCACTTGAGTATTGGAGCTGATGTAATCAGCTAACCACCTCCCTTGAAATTGATGACCTTGTGGCAATATTTGGAACCATTAAGGCGGTGAACTGGCAGAAATGTTAGTACTCCGGGCGAAATCCTTAGTGGTATTTTGTTTGTCTTTATGTTCTGAGTTCAAATTCCGCCAAGGTCGACTTTGCCTTTCATCCTTTCGGGGGTTGGTAAATTAAGTACCAGTTGTATACTGGGATCGATCTAATCGACTGCACCCCTTCCCCCAAAATTTTGGGCCTTGTTCCTAGAGTAGGGAAGAATATTTGAAACCATTTATTTATGGTTTAGTTACAACATGACTGCTCTGTCTGTGTGTGTGTGTGTGGTGTGTGTGTGTGTGTGCATGTGCGTGTGCGTGTGCGTGCATTTTCAATTTTTCAAAATCACTGTTGCCATGTATCCAGATTTTCTGAATAATCACACTGTATACTCTAGTAGGTGACTAAAAAGGAATACATCATGAAAAATGACTGATCATAAAACACTGTCTAAAATATTCTGTCTAACCCATGCCAACATGAAAAAACAGACATAAAAATAAAGAAGATGATAGGAGTGAAAAGAATTTTATTTTCATTATTTAACCAATACCTTGTGAGTGAATTTGGTAGGGGATTATTGTAGGAAGTGTTTGTGTATACATGTGCACATCCTGCAGCATTGCTTCAGCAACATGGTAAATGATGTTTACCTTCTTTGTTGATGTTATGCTCTGCACTTTTAGAAATCTGTGGAAATATGAAATCCTTTACTTTGGGTGTGTGTTAGGAAGAACACCTGGTCTTAAAATCTTACCTCTGATATATCCCCATCCAATCCATACTGGCATGGAAAAATATGGACATTAAGTGAATGAATGAACTTATCGTAGATGTCACACACACACTATCTATAATATATATATATATATATATATAAAAGATATTTCTTATTAATGTTTGTAGATTAGAAGATTAGTAAAAAAATACTTTAGATAATGACTTATGGATAATTAGATAATAAAATGAGGGGAAATAGTTTAAAAACTAGGTCTGGTTTGTTTGCTATTTTAGTCAAATTTGTTGCTTTGTATCACATGAACATTTTTTAGTTCAGTTTATACCGGTGTTGATCTTGATTTTTACCATTTAAGGATTGTTGTTTAGTGTCCCAATTTAACTTAGCAGTTCAAAGGCATTCCAGCTGTTACTTTTGAGGTCTTTAAGGATACATTATATAATGCACCCTCACCATTTTTTGTTTTTGATTGGAGGCAAGCTTGTTTACTATTTCTAGCAGATTGAGTAACCACATAGTGGTTCTTGAATGGTACTATCATCATTTCTATGTTTGTCTGGGTCAGACAGAATTTGTTGCAGCAGATTTTCTATGGTTAGATGCCTTTCCTATCCCCATCTCTCATCTGTTTTTTTAAGCAAGTAATATTTCTACATAGCTCGACTTGTTTCCATGGAAAATTGGAAATAAGGGACATCATTTGTATGATGGCGATACTTATTCACAACTGTCACACATGATATCATGACAAAAGTGACATGAAACACACATGTACAATTATGTGCACACACATACACTCACAAGTACATACCTCTACCCACACTTAAACATATAGTCATAAATGCTTATATGTTTATATAATACACATATATGAAGAGCTTCTTTTTAAGTTTCTGTCTACCAAATCCACTCACAAGGCCTTGTGAATCAATCAACTTGTAGTGCATCTTCATTGCGAAATTTTTCTGATGCAAATAAAATTTGACTTTTGAAATAGTGCTAAATTATGAACTTTATTGTTTTGATTATTTCATCTAACAATCTGTTCTTGCAACACTTTGTGAGAGCGTGCACCCACGTAAACATGCTATTCTCGTTCATCATATCACCACTTGAACCTTGCTGTCATTTGACAACAATCCTCTGTGAAGATCAGGTACTTATCAGTGAGTTCAGAGACTAAAACATGTACTTGGAACCAGCTGAAGAGGTGTACTTGTCTTGAACGACTTAAATTAAGATTGTATACAAAACTACTTGGTGTAATAGATAAAATAGAAGTGCTCTTAGGAGGACACTCTTGGAAAAAGCAAGATTCTTTCCTCCTTACATACTTAAATTTATTTCAAATGGTCTCTTCAGAGTGTAGATATATATATATATAACGTGCTATATATATTTTTTACCTTTATTTTTAATTTTAAAAAATGTGGAAGAGTAAATTTGCACACTGTGTATGTCAGCCAATAAAGAAGCATATATATTTACTGACTTGGTTATAAATATTTAATGTAAGTGTACTTGTAGGTGTTTTAATTGTTAGCTTTGGCTATGCCTTGATGTAATTATGTATGATTATTTGAAATTTCTTTGAGCTTAAGCTTGTTTGTTGGTTTTTTTTTCTTTTTGTTTTGTGAGTGAGCAGAAGGAAACTCTGGTACTTAATGTGTTAAAATGTCTATCTTCTTTACACTAGAGTTCTCATTGTGTTGTATTAAGCTTAAGAAACGAAGCTTTCTTTTCTTAAATCTTCAAATAAAAGTTTTTAAAGCATCTGGTTTAAAGAAAAAATTGGAAAGAACTTTTTCTTTAAAAAGAGAAAAAGGATTAATAAACTATTGGTGGAATAATATCATATAATTATTATTCTTGCAAATATTATCTTATGGGTATATTACATTATTGTTGCTGCCCACAGTCATGCCAAAATTACTATGACAACTGACAGCAGCCATAATAATTTTATGATATTCCATTCATAATTTTTTAACCCTTCTTTTCTTCATACAATGAATACAAGCTATTCATAGAGTGAGACTTAGTTTGCTGTGAGGAAGAGTAAAGTCAAACTGTTCCAGAGTAAGAAAATAATAAGCAATATAAAGTTATATACAAAAATGTGTGCACTTTCTCCCCTTCCTACGAAGGGCCTGCCCTATTTGTAATGTCACACCTCTCCTCTTCCTCACAAATAAACAAACATAGGCGCAGGAGTGGCTGTGTGGTAAGTAGCTTGCTAACCAACCACATGGTTCCGGGATCAGTTCCACTGCGTGGCATCTTGGGCAAGTGTCTTCTACTTTAGCTCCGGGCCAACCAATGCCTTGTGAGTGGATTTGGTAGACGGAAACTGAAAGAAGCCTGTCGTATATATGTATGTATTATATATATATGTATGTATGTATGTATTATATATGTATGTATGTATGTGTGTGTGTGTGTGTGTGTGTGTGTGTGTGTGTGTGTGTGTGTGTTTGTGTGTTTGTCCCCCTAGCATTGCTTGACAACCGATGCTGGTGTGTTTACGTCCCCATCACTTAGCGGTTCGGCAAAAGAGACCGATAAAATAAGTACTGGGCTTACAAAGAATAAGTCCCGGGGTCGATTTGCTCAACTAAAAAGGCGGTGCTCCAGCATGGCCGCAGTCAAATGACTGAAACAAGTAAAAGAGTAAAAGAGTATATTTTCAGTTTGTGAACTGTTTGTATTTAGTATTTGAAGATGCAGACAGACCATCATTAATGTTGTTACGTTCTACTGTTTTAATTCTGACGAAGCAAGTAATTTTTGTTTAAATTGGTGGTTCTACCCAGGGTCTATATGACCCAGGAGGGCCCGTATAAGACCTTTGTGGCTCAGTGCATGCAAAATAGTATACTGGAAATCCACAGTAGTGTTTGAAGGGTCCGTGAAAAAGTTTTGCTTTAGATGTATTTATTGCAAGAAACAGCTAGCCTTTTTAGTAAACGTTTTACATACGGCATGGCTGTGTGGTAAGAAGCTTGCTTCCCAACCACAGGGTTCTTGGTTCAGTCCCACTGCATGGCACCTTGGGCAAGTGCCTTCTATAGCGTCAGGCCAACCAGAGCCCTGTGAGTGGATTTGGTTGATGGAAACTGAAAGAAGCCCGTCGTGTGTATATATATATATATATATATATGATCAATTTACGATATATAATGTTTATATCTCTGTTTGTCCTCCCACCGTCGCTTGCCAACCGATGTTGGCGTGTTTATGTCCCTGTAACTTAGTGGTTCGGCAAAATAGACCGATAGAATAAGTATTCGGCTTACAAAGAATAAGTCCTGAGGTTGATTTGTTCGATTAAGGGCGGTGCTCCAGCTTGGTTGCAGTCAGATGATGGAAACAAGTAAAAGAATTAAAGAATAGTTCAACAAACACAAGTTTGTGATAAACAAAATAAGAATTTTGAAAAGAGTATCACACGAGCTTTTAAACATCGTATGGCTTTGGGAGCCCACCAGAACAGAATAGTAATTAAAAGTCTCTGTAGATGAAAAAAAAAAAAAATGGTTGAGAACCACTGGTTTAAATAAACGCGGAGTTCATTTCGCAGTTGATAACGAGATAGAGATGGGGGGTGGGCAGGGGGGGGGGGAAACAAAAATGTTACATGGAGTAAGTCAAGAGAGTGTATTATGTTGTAAGGGAGATTATCATTGAAAAAAATGAGAGTTACTTCCCTTGACGATTATAGCTTGAAGAATTTTTCTATTGATTTTAAATTACAAGCAGTTTATATCTTGACAGTTTTGTGAATAAATCTATTCATTGAAAGCTGCATAATTTTCTTTTCCATTAGAAGCAAAAGAAAAGAATATGTCATGTTTATCTCTCATGCTTAAGAAGTTCGATACATTTGCGTTAATGTCAAAAGACCATTGCGTAAAATTTCCCATTTGAACAAATTTTTACATCTATGCCGTCATCTTGTTGAAAAACTTACAAGCCAAACTTTAATATTGCTATTTTTAAGGAATTTCTATGAAGTCCCCTTATTACATACTTTTCCTTTCAACTCATATGTACACATGTCAATCCTGATGGAGTAGACCTATGATTTAAAGGCATTCTGACCATGGTCATTTGTTCTTTTTAAGGCTGTTTAAGACTACATTATCTAGTGAATCATTTCCTTAATTTAAGAAAGTATGGTGTAGTCTGAAGGAGATTTGGCTGCTGTTTCTAGCAAGTCGGTTGATTATGTAGAGGCTACTTTGTTTGCTTGTATGTACACATATTTCATCAAAGTGAAACCATATATGGTTATTCCTTTAATAGTGTCAGTTTTGGGACTATGGCCTTGCTGGGGCACAACTTTGAAGAGGTTAGTCAATCTTGTTGACACCCAGTACTTTTTTTAGTTATGTTCTTATTTTACGGGTCTCTTTTTGTTGAATTGCTAGGTTATCATCATCATCATCATTGCTAGCATGGGTTGGACGGTTCAACTGGGGTCTGGGAAGCCAGAAGGCTGCACCAGGCCCAGTTGATCTGGCAATGTTTCTACGGCTGGATGCCCTTCCTAATGCCAACCACTCCATGAGTGTAGTGGGTGCTTTTTACGTGCCACCGGCACAGGTGCCAGACGAGTCTGGCAAACGGCCACGATCGGATGGTGCTTTTTATGTGCCACCAGCACGGGGGCCAGGTGAGGCTGGCAACGGCCATGAACGGATGGTGCTTTTTACATGCCACCGGCACGAGGCCAGTGTGGATGTGAACAGACAAACAAACAACAGGTAATATTTATATCCAGCTTATAATGGATACCTTGTTAGAACACCATATACTACAGTATTAGCATTGAGAGATTCTCTCATATAGGTGCATGGTGTATGAAGGCACAGACTTAGATTGTGGCAGATGAGAATTGTCTGTTATGTATACCAGAATTCCCATATCACGTGATTTCAGTCTACTGACCCTCATCAGGGGGAGATATCTGGTGACCACATACTGGCCAAATCTAATTGCCATGATGAAATGTTAGCATCTTTCAGAGACCGATGTTGCAAATTAGCCAGTAGGCTTACACAAGAGGGTTTCTGAAGGCTAATAACACAGTATTTAGCGTTCTAACAAGATATCCACATGAAGTTGGATATGAAGATTGCCTTGTGGTACTGATACTGTTCATGACATTTAAACGAACAACAGTTGTCAAATAGTAAGAGAGAAACACAAAGACACTTACACATACACAAACATGTATGTGTGATGTATTTACTCACAATTTTTGTTCATCAAATTTGTTCATATGGCATTGGTCAGTTGAGGCTGTAGTTGAGGGGTTTGTGCAGTTAGGTTTGACAGAGAGCTATGCAGCAGGTTTTTGAATGACTGAGGAAACAATCGGTGTATTAAAAGGAAGTTTCTTATTTCTTTATTGCCCACAAGGGGCTAAACATAGAGGGGACAAACAAGGACAGACAAAGGGATTAAGTCAATTACATAAACCCCAGTGCATAACTGGTACTTAATTTATCGACCCCAATTGGATGAAAGGCAAAGTTGACCTTGGCGGAATTTGAACTCTGAGCGTAAAGATAGACGAAATACTGCTAAGCATTTCACCCGGCGTGCTAACGTTTCTACCAGCTCACTGCCTCAAAAGAAAGTTTCTAATAGCTGTGGTGGCTCTCTGTCAATTACGACGACAAGTGTTCCATTTGATTCGACCAAAGAAACAGCCTGCTCAGGAAACTAAAGTGCAAGTGGCTGAGCACCCCTTAGACACACATATCCTTAACATAGTTCTCAGGGACATTCAGTGTGACACACCGAATGCGAATATGATAAGGCTGGCTCTTTGAATTACAGGTACAACTAATTTTAACCAGCTGAGTGGACTGGAGGAATGAAGAATAAGGTGCATTGCTCAAGGACACAACATGCTGGCAAGCATCAAACTCATGCCCTTAAGATTGTGAGCTAAATACCCTAACCACTAAGCCACATGGTAATTTGTGGGTCCACATATAAATTTTGTTTACTAGGAGAGGTACCTGTATTTATTGAAATTCTCAAGATTTGTATTTGGAATTTATGTTATGAATATAACGAAATTGTTTCATTGTTAGTTTTTACTAACCTACAAACAAATATTTTATTTCAAAAATTTACAGGTTCATATATAAGGTACACAGGTAAAATAGCTCTCAGGGGGTCCACAAGCAAAATAAGGGTGGGAATCCCTGGTCTAACCTGTGCAGCTAATCATCATCATCACCATCATCATTTAATATCCTTTGTTCACACTGGCATGGGTTGGACAGTTTCACTGGGCTGGCATGCTGGATGGCTACGCCAGGTTCGTCTGATTTGGCATGGTTTTCTATGGCTGGATTCCCTTCCTAATACCAACCACTCTGAGAGTGTAATACATGCTTTTATGTGATACTGGCATAGGTGCCATTTGCATGACACTGGTATCTGACATTACTGCAATTTTGCTTAGCTTGATGGGTCTTCTTCTCAAGCTTGACATAATGTCAAAGGTCTTGGTCATTGCCTCCGTGAGGCCCAACACTTGAAAAGAACTCGGCCACTTTACCTCCATCAGGCTCATTGCTTGAAAGGAACTCAGCCACTTTGCCTCTGTCAAGCCAAAATGCATGAAAGGAACTCAGCCACTTTTCCTCCATGGGGCCCAATGTTCAAAGGTTGATTTTTTTTTTTATGTGCCACCTGCAATGGTTTATATAATAAGTGTGAGGGAAATGTTAATTGTTGTAGCCAGTGTAATTATATTGAGTAAATGTGTTATGTGAGATCAGGGCTGTGGAGTCGGTAAAACTATACCGACTCTGATTCCAACTTACAATGTCTTTATATTTTAATATAAACCAGTTATAACATATAGGCCTACTCAAAGTACAAGCATATACATATGTTTTATGACATATGTAGACCACAATCACTTAATTACATAAAGAGGAGTCAGAGTTGAAGTTTTTTGTTTTGACTCCACAGCCCTGTGTGAGATGGTGAAGCCAGTGCATAAGTTTTGTAGTAATGTTAGATATTGTATTTGAAATTTGAATGAGTCCTGTGACCCACTGAGTTGAGAGGAATCACTTGAAGACTTTTGATGTTATATATAGGTCAGGAATGACTGGTAGTTAAGAAGTTCACTTTATAATCATGTGGTTTTAGAGGTTGAACTTCAATATTCAGCAAGTGATTTCTGGTGTGGCTTTGGTTTGGCCAATGCATTGTGAGTGAAATTTGGTAGAAATTTGGTTGATTAAATAATTACCAGTTGAGTACTGGGGTTGATGTAATTTATAAACCCTTTCCTGCCAAAATTTCAGGCCTTGTGCCTATAGTAGAAAGGATTACAATTCTGAGGATTTGTCCATCCCTTTTTAATCCATAGTTCTTCTGCTCCTTTAAGTGACTACCCTTCTTCCTGAGACTCTGGTCAATTTAATAACTCTGCAATTAGAAGCTTGTATGAATTCTATAAACCTTTCTGGTGTTTGAAATAACTGAATAGTAATTTTTAATAAATAGTGAAGGTCACTTTTGGATATATAATAAATAATGTATTGTTTATTCTTATTTAGCAGTATGTCAATCCTGATAGAGTAAACTATGATCAAAAAGCATTCTACATGTGACCGCTCATGTTTTTAGAAGTATGTAGGGCTATGTTTTGCAATATATCCTCTTGTTGGAAATGGGAATGAGTGATTTGGAAAAGGTTTGGCTGCTAATTTTAGCAGACCTAATAGCCACATGGAGGTTAGTTTTGATGTAGAATGTATTGGGTATATATAATGTATAGTTAATTTGCTTTGTGTGAGCCAGTACACTTTGTACACAAAATATGAAGTCACAAGCATGACAATACTTAAATTGCAAAATGTAGAAATCTTAATCGACTGTGTCAGACTACACAGAGTGTGATTAGATATATTTTCTATCTGGGTGTTTAGTACTATGTGTCATAATAGTAAAACTTGATGAGTGGCAGGAGTTAGGCAACTTATGTGTTGCATATGATGGAAGCAATGTGTAATGTAATAAGTTTAACATTTACATGTAGTGTTTATAAATGTGGGGCTGAAATATCAATTGAGGTGGTTGGGTTTTAACAAAATTACTCAAAGCTACATTCAATGAAAATGGCCGAGGAAGGTAATTTAGGCATGTTGGGAGAATAAAATGACAAAAAGTGGGGATGTAGGAGGCAGGATTAAATGTAATCGTTGTAGGAATATTGTTGTTGTTTGATAACTGAAACAGCAGAGAGCCATATTTTGAAGTGAGGTTGTTTGGGTTTAGCTAAAATAAATGGGACATGCAGAAGAATAGATTCAGGAAGATATCAGATAGGAAAGTTGATCTAGTGTACTCATCTTATATCCTTGCCAGCCAACATGGAAGAACATACTTGGAATGATAATGATGATAAATGTGGCAGCTGTTAACATTTTTGTGTGTGGGGGACGAAAAAAGATTTGAATATAAAAAGATAATATCTTATGTAAACAGTTTGATAATAATTACTACCTTTTCAAAAATGATGTATTTTTCAGGCATGCTATAATAAAAGAACTCCAGATTTGCTTGACTAATATTTTCATAGTTAAACTGAAGTATACATCTTACACTTATGTAATAGAATATTATCTTGATCATACATCATCATCATCATCATCATTGTCAACGTTTAGCATCTATTTTCCATGTTGGCATGGGTTAGGCACTTCGAATAAGATGTTTTTGGTGGTGGTGGTGATGATGATGATGATGATTGTTTAACACTTTAGCATTCAGATTACTCTGTCAAATGTAATGCTTATTTATTCACATTGTTTTGAATTAATTATATATTATTTTGAAGCTTCAGGATTTTCATAATGTGGTTATTTATATGAGTAGCGTTGTTGGGTAGGTGTGAGAAGCTGGATCTAATCAGATTAAACATATGACAGGTAGAATATTTGAGATAGATATGACTGGTCTAAATGCTTAATTTCAGCATTCAAGCTTTCATGTTCTTGTTTTATTTCACCAAAAAAATTGCTCTGATTGAACGGACCTTTGATAAAAGCCATAGCTTTTCACAAAGACATTCTACCAACTTATTAAAATAAAAAAAAATAAAAAATTTTTTTAAAAAATGAAAAGACACAGGACAGTTAGTCCCAGATATACAATAAGAAGGGATGGCCATGACTAGAATGAACAACAGCACTAGCAACAATTCCAATTATTAAAGGACTGCTTTGATAGAAAACGTTTCTGTTTTATGTGTAATACTAAAGCAAAGATAGAAAATACTCTAAGTTTCTCTTCCTTCACTCTATGAACAACTATAAAATGATTTCAGACATGGTCATCTGTTGTGTTATGGTGCAAAAATAGTTTTTTGATTTTGTATTAAAAAGAATGTGCCAAACATTTGATCATGTTTCCTGTTGATTGAGCCAACAGAAATAAGTGTGTAATTCTACAGCTTTTACAGCCTTTGAAAGCCAATATATTTATTCTGGTTTATTGTTAAAAAAAAAAAAAAAGTTGAAATGCTGTCTAATTAATTACTGTTAATGTTAAACATAGAAATAAATGCTGGCTACCACCAAGCAACAAAAACAATAATTAAAAATGTTATTTTTATAGCCATTAACATCATAGTAATTTGTGGGCAGTCAGCCGAGGTGGTAGAGTGTTAGAGTAAATACTTTTTGGAGGATTTAGTTCTGTTCATCTACATTCTGGGTTCAAATCTCACCGAGGTTGACTTTGCTTTTTATACCACTAGGGAGAATTGATAAATTTGTCTCTGTCCAGTGACATAGCTAGAGAGTTTGGCACCAAGGGCAGCCCTTGAGTTTGCTAGCCTTCACTCTCCCAACCCTATACAGGCTTATACTACAGATCTGAAATTACCACTTCCATTAAAAGTGCCACCTAGGGCAGATTGTTTCTGTTACCCCCTGTCCATCATCATCATCATTTAACGTTTGCATGGGTTGGACAGTTTGACATGGAGCTGGCTAGTAGGGAGCTATCCAAACTCCAGCTGTCTGTTGAGGCATGGTTTGTATGGCTGGATGCTCTTCCTAATGCCAACCACTTAACAGTGTGTGCCGGGTGCATTTTACGTGCAGCTCCAACACGGATGCTTCTCAAGTGGCAGCAGCACCTGAAAGAACAAACCTGTATGTGTGGAAGACAGCAAGTCTACTTAGCTTGACTTGTGTTATCAAGTACAGCAAATCTGCCCTGCTTTAGTCTTATGTCTGTCAAAAGTCTGCAGACTTCTTAGGCCTGAGCTTATCTTTATTTTTCCATGGTGCATAAGTCCTGAATGGGTTACCAGTCCCTCACTGGGTTAAGCTCTGCTGGCATTCACTTTTAACTGAATAGACTGAAGGAATGTGGAATGAAGTGTTTTGCTTGCGGACACAATGCCCTGCCTTGTCTGGGAACCAAAACCATGACCTTACGATTGTTAGTTCCACACTTTCACCACTAGCTACGCAAATTCACAAATTAGTACCAGTAATTTTTCGGGGTATAATTCGATCAATTATATCCCTTCTCTACAGATTTCTTCCATTGTCCCAATGCAAGGAATCAGCATTGTTGTTGTTATGGTTTCAATGTTTCTTATCTAATATAAGATGTTACAGCCAAGATATATCCTATCTGATATCTGATGTATAGTAAGGCATTGTTATTATTGTTTTAAATATTTTATCATGGGTGGGGGAGTTCTCATTATTTGTATGTTTCTTCCATCTTGTTATTCCAACTTTTTTTCTGAGAACCATTGTTGTCCTTCTCATGTTCATTTTTCCATTTGTATTGTTGCAAGTTTTTGTAATTAAGCTAATTTCAAAACCAGTTTATATTAGGTTAACGTTGTTAATAGTAAATAAACTTGTTATCTGAAAGGAAATCTCCCTCTCTTTCTCTCTCCATTTTCTAGTCTATCTTGGTTTATTTATCTGATGGTTTGATTTTGATATTTCCTTATAATATCTTCAGAAACCTTTTAAACTATTTGAAACAGATTTGCATACAGTTGCTTCCATAGTGAAGATTATTGGAAGCCAGCCTCTTTTGTGTATGTGTGTGTATACAGACGTTTGTATGAATATATACATGTCTTCACACACACAGATAGATAGATTGATAGATAGATAGATATGAGACAAAGTTAAACTTTATTGTAACAAAAGAAAAAAACTTTCTCCTTTTACCGTTTTCTTACTGTTGTTGAAAGTATCCTTGGATAATCTTGGGAAAGCCTGAAGCTTTGATATGTTTTTTTACTTTCCTTATCTTTCCATGTTATTCTGTTAAAAAATTTTCAATTGTTTATTATTATTATTATTATTATTATATTATTATTATTATGTAGTATTCAGTTTTATTGGCGTTCATATGAAGTACAATGCACAGAGATCCTAAGGGGCATAAGAGCTTCTTTTTCCAACTTTTTCTTTTTTACTCTACCTGCAAAAATTAGTCATTCCCCTGTAATGACCTTGTATTATCTATATTCTCTGCTAAGCATGCACTGGTCTAAGAGTGGTAACAAATTGTTTCTAAGAAAATTGCCATAGGCTCCAGTTTGGCTTTCAAACGAAGTCAATGTACATTATATATCTATACAGGTATATATTTGCTTTTAATTATTGATATTTAACTTTGGATGTATCGGAAGATTTTGATACTAAGTTTTGATTCAATACTCATATAAAAAAGGTGGCAAGTTGGCAAGATTGTTAACTAGTCAAAATAAAATGTTTAGTGGCATTTCTTCTAGTTCTTTATGTTCTGAGTTGAAATTCCACTGAGGTTGAGTTTGCCTTTTGTCCTTTCAGGGTTGATAAATTCCATACCAGTTGAACACTGGAGTTGATGTAATAGGAAAATGCTTGTTATGGCATTGTTCTAGCATGGCCACAGCCTCTGGTTGAAACTGATAATGGAATAAATGAATAGAATAAATATTAACATGGGCATGGCTGTGTGGATATAGTCTTGAGTTCTATTTCCCTGCATGCTTACTTAGGACATATGTCTTCTACTGAATCCTCAGGTCAGCCAATGCATTGTGAGTGGAATTGGTTGACTGAAACTGTATGCAAGTCTATCAAGAGATGCCTTTTTCTGCATAACAAAAGCATAAGGGGAATGTGTTTACAGTCTTACAGTTTGCTATCCTTGCAAATTGTTTCCTCATATTCAAAAATCTGTCAGTCCTTCTTATTGACACTGTTTTGTGCATAAAATATAATTGTGTTTGTTTGTTTGTTTGTGTGTGTGCATGTGTGAATGTATGCATTATGTGTCTTCATCTGAAAATGTTGAGCTTAAAATGGTAATGTTTGTTGACATTCTCTGTCAGTAAATGGTCCTCAATCTCTGTGCTTTTAAAAATGAGAGGAAAAAAGAAATGAAGTTCTTTGATAAACAGATCAGGGTTAGCAACAGGAAGAGCATCCAACTTAAATATGTAACTATTAATGTCATATGGATACTGTTGTGAGACAGTTATTTTTTGGTGTTTAATCAGATTCATTATCTCTCCATGGCGGTTTTGGATTTTATTACACTGAATATATACAGGGTGCATTGGGTAAATTGTCACCATTCTATATTTCTAATTTTGCACTTGTGCATTGTTTATTCTTGATTTTGTTGACTACACAGTATAGTAAGGTCTGTTGGGCACTATCTGTGAGAAAAGCAGCACCATGATGCAATTCACTCTGCCAGAAATTTGGAAACAACTGCTTGGCATTTTCATTGGAAGCTCCAATATGAACCTTTCAAAGTGTTTGGGTGTCAATCTGAGGAGAGGGCAGAGGATTCAGAAAGAGTTGGATGAGTCAGTCTAATGGTGATTACGAAGGTATGACGGCTTGAAAAACTCACTCTGATCATTCGGATAAGAAAAGAACTGAATTTGTTGATGAGATCCAGGCCATGATTGACAATGATCCCTCCAAGTCAATCAGCCCCATTGCCAGGGACATGGGAGTGCCTGAGTTTCATATTAGACAGGTAGTGCATGAAAACATGCAGTATTCTTCATACAAAATGAGAAAAGGCCAATTTTTATCCCAAGGCATCAAGGACAAAAGGAAAGACGGTGCTACGAAGCTTTTGAACAAACTCAAGTGTCCCCTCCAACCAAATATGCTTTGGTTTTTCTGAGATGAGAAAATTTTCTGTCAGGATCAAATGGTGAGCACAGAACAACTATTGGCTTGCTGTGTCCCCAAAACATGTATCAAGAGTCATAAAAATTAAATATCTAGTCAACATCATGGTGTTTGGAGTGATCACTAGTGATGGCAATGTTATGCCTTCATCTTCCCATACAGCCTCAAACTCAACATGGAGGCCTATAACAAGTGCCTGGAGGAAGTAGTGCTGCCCTGGGGGAAGAGGGTGGCTGCTGGAAGACCCTATGTCTGGCTACAGTACTCTGCACCTTGCCACATAACCAGGAGAACCCAGTCATAGCTGTCAGATAATTTCTGCAACCACATCACCCCTAACATCTGGCCACCTCACTCCCCAGATTGCAACCCTCTTGATTATTATGTGTGGAGTGCAGTTGAGTGAGAGACCAACAGAACTCCTTGTAACACCAAAGATGAACTGAAGGCAAGGATTATGGCAGCATTCACCAACTTAAACAAGGAGACCGTTCAGAAGAGTTGCAGGAGATTCTGAAGTTATTTGGAGGGCATGGTTGAAGCCAATGGCAATTTTATTGAATAAATTTACTCTTTAATATTTAAAGATATTTTTATGTAATTTTGGTAAATATATCTGTTAAAATGAGATGTCAGTGTTATTTTAATTTTTGCATAATTTAGATGATAATTTATTTGCCACACTCTGTACACCTTTATAGAGAGGTCAGTCACTGATTTTCTTATAAAAAAATGTCTGTTATTTGTAGTAAGCATTTAGGAGAAAGCAGGGGGACATATTAAAATTAGAGTGACTGGAAACTATATCTGTAACTTCTTCAACTCATCAGACATTCTCTAACCAATGGCTCTTCCATTCTACACTGCTGCAGGTTATTTTGGTTTAACCCTAGATCAGAAAAGTTTTATTCAGAAGACCTGTGTTTATCAAAAGTGTTCTAATCATGATCATCTTTCTTTCCTCCCTCCCTTCCTTCCTTCCTCTCTCTCTCCCTCTGGCCATACTTTGAATAAAATTTGGTTGCTTTTTTTAGCAGTTTGAGCAACTGTGTAGGGTTTCCCACATTGGTTTGATCTTTCGTGGTTGTCAGATTACAGTGGGGGCTGATATAGATAGCACATTATTTTGGATGTAGGAACATCATTTTGGTTTGAAAGATTTAATTTTAAGATGGTTCATGAATAGATATGTCATGTTATAGTTCTTTATTATAGATGAAAATGTTTCTTTCTTTTTTTCTTAAATTTTATTTTTAGAATTTAGTGTCTTAGAGTTCCTGGTCTTATTCTAATTACTTTGTGATCTCTCATCACCATCTCTCTCCTTCTCGCTTCTTCTCCTCATTATCATCAACATCTGAAGATAATCATGATCTGACTACTAAGATAGAATGAAAATGATATTTAGACATTATCTTGTTGCAATACAATAATACAGTTAAAAATAGCTGCAGAAATATATTTATATTATATTCCTAATTTGAGAAATAGAGTTTGTCAAACCTTCTGTAGTTTATTGGTAACAAGGTTGGCCATCAATCAAAAGGTTCATAGTTCAACTCGCGTCAATAGGCCTGTTGTTCTTTCCTATCTCAAATTGATGTTTATAATGTCTAGAATCATCTTTCTGCAGTCTGAGTGATGTATGCTTTTTGTAGTCTACATTAGCTGCTATTTTCTTGGATAGCCACATTCTTGATAAAGAGTGTTACTTTATTAGGTAGTGGCGTTCCTTATGTACTTCTTGTTTTATGTATGGAGAGGAAGTCCCAAGTTCTTTACAGTTTATATTTTTAGTGAGCTTAGGTTGCAAAGGTCCTGGTTGTGGACTGAGAATATTTGCTGCCTCTAATACTCCCCACCCCCGTTTTCCTGTCCCTGGATTTTGCTTAGTGGGGACTACAAAATGGTATTCAGAAATTATTATCCTCATTGTCTTTATAAGTATAACCAGGTCTGTAAAATATGTCATTCTTATTTCCATGGCCTAGTTGTTAGGCTATTACTCTCAGGATTGTGAGATCATGGTTTCAATTCCAGAACTGGGTGGTGCATTGTGTTTCTGAAGGAAAAAAAATCATTTTATTTTACTCATCTGTGAGTTTCATAATAACTGGGGAGTTAACCTGTGACTGATTGTTGTCCCATTCAAGCGGGGAGTGTTATAATTTCAATAAGTTACACATTGTGGAAGCCAGGTTAAGGTGTTTGCTTCCTAATCACTTGGTTTGGGGTTCAGTCTCACTGTGTGGCACCTCTACTATATTCCTGGGCTGACCAATGCCATGTGTGTGTGTGTGTGTGATGGTTGTAAATGAGTGTCACTGTCACACAAGCAGTGCTATTCGTTTCCAATATTCAGTGGAAATGTATCTGGCCAGGGGGGGGGGAATATTGCTTTACTGGGAAATGGATAAGGGTTGAACCCTCTCTTTCAGTTAGGCCTTTTTGTTTTTTGAATCTGAAGAAGGCATTCCTGGTAAGTAATGTTAGTCATCACTACCATTCAAAGTAATGCATGCCATAAACATTGAAATTCAGTTATGATTGAAATGTGTGTTACTGTGACAATAATGTTAATATTTTATCCACGCAGTATTATCTTTAACACGTTTCTCTGCTTATTGAAGACGTAATGTATGTTTGGTTATATCTTGCCTTAGTATTTATTGAAACTGAATATTGCTCTCTGCTCAGTTTATCATCATCATATGAATAACTGACAAAAAACTGCTGATCACGACAATTTGATTATTCTGTCACATTGTAGAGAAAAATTCTCAACAACAACCATTGTGTTATCTAATTACAGCAGCTAAACTGGTTGAAACAATCTAATGAAGTTTTTTGCTTGAGTTTGGTATAAATCTGTACTAGACAGTAAATTATCCATAGTTTTGGTCTTTTAAAAAGTTGGCTAATGTACCAATGTTTTCAGTTTTTTAAAATGTTGCTAAGACATTCTTGAGCTGGAGCTGAAAATAGAGGAATTGTATACATCTGCATGACATGGGGCTGTTTTCTTGTTTTTTCAAAGTATCACAGAAAAATGGTGCCATGTAAAAAGTACCCATTACACTCTGCAAAGTGGTTGGTGTTAGGTAGGGCATCCAGCTGTAGAAACCATGCCAAAGCAAGCAGTAGAGCTTGGTGCAGTCTTTGGACTTGGTAGTTCTTCTCAAACTGTCCAACCCATGCTAGCATGGAAAGCATACATTGGATGTCGATGATGATGAAGCCAGATAAGTGTTTTTGAGTTCTTATCATTAGTGTAGCTCAAGCCCATGCCTTCAAAATATTATGAGTTGATATAGGTATGTGATATGCATATTTGAATGTTTACACTGCATTTTGCATGAAAATCACTGAGCTTCGTCAGGTGGGGACATTTGTTGATATTTATCTGTTGACAAATTGTCTGGTAGCTTTGTACTTTCAAAGAGAATTGGAATAAAGATCCTCTTACTTGAGAAACTTGTAAGGGTTAGTAAAAGGAAGGTCATCCTACTGTAAAACAATGTATCAATAACATGTACTTCTACAATCTATGCCAGTATAGAAGCAGTGGACATGAAGCAAACAAATGAATGAACAAACTGATTTTGTCTCAGTTTCCTTTGTTGAAAATATTTCATTGAACACTTTTAGTTATGGCACTTGTATCAATTTTGTTGGTTTTGTTTTGGTTCTGGGTCAACATTGAACAAAAATTCTATGATCAGAAGTATTCCAACCATGACCATCCTGAACTTTTGTATCACCAAGATTATTTTGACCAATCAATCATCAGAAATTTCTTCCCATCATTCAATGTTCATACAAGGGGACTTTTTCTGTCTCTCTTTCAGGCATCTTTGAAATGAAGATGGTGTTGTCATTGTCATGCTCTCTTTCCAGAGACCAGTTCACCATACAGCAGGTCTTCTGTTAAATTCGAGTTGAAATTTAAACTTATAAAGGTTTTAATTAATTGATTTATTAGATCCTATTTATTTGTTCAGGTTCCATTAATTTCCTGCTAGAACAATTAAATTCTAAGTCACACACATCAACAACCTCTCTTGTTTTTATATTCCTACTCTAATAATCAACTCCTTTAAGGAACTTCTGGATTCTATCATATCAGCTTCATTTACAAGTTTTAAAAAATTCTTTACATTAAAAAAAAAATTTTTCTTTAAAAGTCATGAAACTAATTGATTCCAGGAAAATTTATCTTATATTTTATTTTTTAATGCTAAATTTATTCCCCAGATTTCATTTTACATATCATAAGCAACTGTTTTTCCCATCCTGTTTTACTGCTATGCTGTGTTTCTAACTGCTGCTAGACTATTTATCTCTCAAAAATCAAATGTAGCAATTTTCCACTAATTATGTAAGAACATCAATGTTGCTGAAGCTGTAATTTTCTGTGATTGGATTTTTACACATAGAAAGCAATATCTACACACACTTCCATCAACAGCCATCGAAAACTGATGACCTATCATCAGCCTTCCACTATTTGTTCAGACTTAACTTGATTGACACTTTTCTTGTTAGCATGTAACTCCCAGTAGGTTTTTCTATGTTTCTGTTATTAGATAGATAGTAATTTGAATCAAAACACATTTCTTGGAAGTGTGACAATAGTAGTTTTTGTGTTGTCATTGTTAATGTGAAACTTGCTGTTACCAATCTGGTTGCATTTCCCTGAATTACCAAAAGTCAAATTTTCAATTTTGAACTCCATTAAAATCAAAGCATTTTAATTGTGAGATGATCAAGATTTCACAAAGTCTAACTAACCCATTTCCCTTTCTAGTTAATCTTCTACATTCCTACACTACAAGTTTTTTCTTTTGCTACTCTATAAAAAAAGCTCTCCAGTTATATTACTTTACAACTCAATATAAAACAACCAGTAATTTTTTACTATTCCTTTCTGATAGCTTTCAAATTTTTTACTGTTCATTAATCTTGTCTCTCGTTCTCTCACTTCTCCAGGAAATATGCTATCCATTGCACCTGCTTTGCTACATTTTCTGATATTTATTACAATCCAAACATAACTTCACATCATCCTGTTTTGTCATCACCTCCTTCTAGCAAATAATTAAATGTATGAAAGTCTAGTTTTGAAACATAATTGTTGTATATATATATAATTGCGTGTTTCTATTGCACTTGTAACCTGTCACCAGAATTGTTGTTTGGTATGTAATGACTATGATGTTACATTTATTCATAAACAGGTTTCTTGCTTGGGTTTTCTTGAAGCAAAGCAAAATAGATTTGTTGACAGTGTACTTAATTCCATTATGGTGTCCAGTGTTAATTAAAATAATCACCACAAACTAATTGGTTACTTTACCCAGAAAGTTGAATTTATGCTAAAAAACTGCAAAGGCACATGGCCTAGTGTTTAGGGTGTTGCATTTACAATTGTACAACTGAAGTTTCAATTCCAAGACTCAGCAGTGCTTTATGTTCTTTGTGCAAAACACTTTATTTCACATTGCTCCTGTCCACTCAGCTGTAAATCAACAAATCCTGCATTGAACTGGTGTCCTGTTCAGAGGGAATGTCACTTATACACCATGGGAACTGGGTAACTAGCCCTACAAGTCCTAGGACTTAATACAATAAAATGTATAAGTTACAAGAGACTAGTATTGTGTTTATGTGTTTCCCATATTATGGTTATTGACATTTAATGGTGGATGTGTTTATAATACATAAAATAGTTGTTACTTTGTCATTTTGCTTCCTTTAAAAGGCACCTGTACTGGTGACATGTAAAGGGCTCCCATGCCGGTGACATGTAAAGGGTACCTGTGCCGGTGACACATAAAGGGCACCTGTGCCGGTGACATACTAAGGGCACCTGTGCTGGTGACATGTAAAGGGCACCTGTGCCGGTGACATGTAAAGGGCACCTGTGTCGGTGACACGTAAAGGGCACCTGTGTTGGTGACATGTAAAGGGCATCTGTGTCGGTGACACGTAAAGGCACCTGTGTCGGTGACACGTAAAGGCACCTGTGTCGGTGACACGTAAAGGGCACCTGTGTCGGTGACACGTAAAGGCACCTGTGTCGGTGACACGTAAAGGGCACCAGTGCCGGTGACACATAAAGGGAACCTGTGTCGGTGACACGTAAAAGGTACCTGTGTTGGTGACATGTAAAGGGCATCTGTGTCGGTGACACGTAAAGGCACCTGTGCTGGTGACGCGTTATAGGCACCTGTGCCGGTGACGCATTAAAGGGCACCTGTGCTGGTGAAATATAAAAGGCACCTGTGACAGTCTGTGGAGCTGTTGGCTTTGGGAAGAGCATCCAGCTGTAGAAACCAAGCTAAAACAGACTGGAACCTGCTGCAGCTCTTTGGCTTACCAGTTCCAATTAAACTGTCTAATCCATACCAATGTAGAAAAACCGATGCTAAATGATGATGATGATTGTCTATCTTGATATATCCTTTATTGTTCATGTGGGATGTTGTGTAAAGAAGCTTTCACTTAAGCATGGGTAGTTACAGTGAAGTGCTTTTAACTAGATGCAATCATAACAGATAAACAAGTGTGGTACAAAATGTTTTGTACTAAATGGTAAGAAAACCTACTCAAAGCTAAATTTATTAATCTCTAAAAAACATTACTATTGTTTTTATGAACTTTTTCCTGTTATATTTGATCTTATTATTGTTATCTGGTCCAAAATGCATTGTATTCAGATCACTGAGATTATTATGAAAGTTAATGAGTTAAGATATCTTAAACCTAATTAGTGACATCATTCATATGATCAAGGAGTTCTCTACATGGCTTTGTGTTACATCATTACCACCATCATCATCATTTAATGTCCACTTTTCCATGCTTGCATGAGTCAGAGCAAATTTGTTGAGGCAGATTTTCTATAGCCAGATGCCCTTCCTGTTGCCAACACTCACCTGTTTCCAAACAAAGTAATATTCGCCCTAAACTAGACATGTCTTTCAGAGGAGACTGGAAATGAGCAACTTTGCTTATATGATGATAATGCTCAATAGTTATAAATGTGTATCACCATCATACTACAAATGTCTTTTATTTCCAACCTCTCATGAAAGCATGGGGAAATATTACCTTTCTTCAAAGCAAGTGAAGATTAATAACAGGAAGGGCATCTGGCCATAGAAAATTTGCCTTAACAGATTCTGTCCAACCCATGCAAACATGAAAGAGTGGACATGTAAATGATGATGATGATGATATATTCTTGGTGAAGCCTCAGCTGTCAACAGTTGTCAGAATTATGGTTAATGCCTTTTTGCATCTGATGGTATCCATATTGTTTTCGTAGTCTCAATGTAGTCAATGTCAGGAAAACAGTTTTGATTTGTGGTGTTTATTCTAACAGTAAGGCTTTTGTTATTTTAAGGTTCTTTACTGTTCTAGTATTAGATGACTGTGGCAAGGATGTTTACTTCCGTGTTTGATGAAGTCAACATGCAGAGCACAACATCATTGCAAGCTGACATGTGCATTGGACATGCTGTGATGGCATGCTCAGAAATTATATATATATATACTTTGTTTTTGTATCCGGTTTGCAAGATTCTTTATGTGAACTAGTGTGTTGAAGCAAATTATGTTGTGTCTGGGGAGAGTGGTATTGTCTTAATACTTTATTATCTAACACACACACTGGTTCGATTTCCACTCATTTTCTTTGTATATTTTTCATTTTTTTTATATGGAAGAAAAAATATAAATGAGTGGAAATCGAACCGATGAGTGTGTTAGATAATAAGGCATTAAGACAATATGACGCTCCCCAGACATAACATACATATGTATGTATGTATGTATGTGTATATATATATATAATGTTCCACATTTGTAAAGTGACTAGTTTCAAGTGTACCACTCCTGTTGCTACAAACTGCTGCGCTGAAACTCCACACCATTTTCTATATACATATTTTTTTAAATGTTACTTTTAATGGCTTTGGACATGTTGTTTTATGATACAGTATATTAAAACCAGTCCAAACTGTTTTGTTTATGTTTTTTTTTTTTATATTTCTTATAAGTATCTATTCTGCTGTATATGCGCCACACACATGCACACACACAAACACACACATGTACTCTCTTTTCCTGCTCTTTACCCATTTAGAACTGCAAAACAATTTTATGAATGTCATTAATATTGGCAAAGTGTTTGAGTTACCAACCATTGGATCAGATAAAGACAGCTATAGCAAACGGCCTTTTAGTATTTCATGGTAAGAAGTGAAGTGAAAAGAGCAATTTAGTAGAAAAAGCTATTGGTTTTGCAGCGTCTTTGAATTTCAATTGACTTTTGGTAGTGTTAACGTCTTCAAATATTAATCTGTCCACAAGATGGAAGATGCCAACACTTTTAAATAGCTGTTCTTTATTATTTAAATGTATTGGCATGTTCCTTGTTCAGATATTTGCAGTAAATATAGTGGCTGTGTTAGGTTCTTTGTTAAGCCGAGTACAGCCTACTCTGTGCTGCATCCTGGGTGAATTGCATCTAGTTTCTAGTTTCATTTTGAAGTGTATTCTACTGCTTCTGTTAAATAGTATAACATTGCAGTGTCAGAGGTAGAAGCATTAGCTTGGGTGAGTAGCATTTGCTCTCACCCCATGGGTAATCTTTTTGTGTGTGTGTGTGTGTGTGTGAGTGTGTGTGTGTGTGTGAGTGTGTGTGTATGTTTGGTGGATTTTGTCTTTTATCTTGTTTCAGTCACTGGACTGCAACATTATGGGGTTGTAAGCAAACCAACACTGGCTGTCAAGCAGGGGTTGGGAACAAACACACACACATATTTATGACAGGCTTCCACACAGTTTCTCTCAACCAAATTCACTCAAGGCATTTGTCAGTTTGAGGCTATAAGTTAAAAATGCTTCCCTAAGGTGCTGTGCAATGGGACCGATACCAAAACCACATGGTTACAAAATGTGCTTCTTAACCACACAGTCATGGCTACTGTATGGCTGATACCACAAACAAAATACTTAATTGTATTCATCTGGGGCTTCCTTCCTACTGAAGACATCTAAATGTTTGAAATTCATGGACTTGCTTTCATGTAGAGCAACCCTTATCATTCTTTAGAGTGCTGAATAGGATTGATCATCACAGTAATCGGTCAGCTGAATGGTTCAAGTGACAAACAAGCTGGTGTTGCTTGTTAAGGAAGCTGACCAATCTGTGTCACATACAAGTATACCATGATAATTTTCATGCAACTTTATAGCATTAAATGAAATAGGTTGTTGTTGAACCCCAATCATCCCCTCTTTTTTTTTCCAGCATAGTGTAATAAGAACAAAACATCCAATGTCTTTCCTTTTGTTAAGACAGTAGGATGTGATTTGAGAAAAATCTGGCTGCTGTTTCTTACAAGACTGCAGAGCAGTTTCTCCTTGTTGAATTTCATATGCAATGTTTCATTCTTTTTGTTAGAAAACTGGTTTTACAGCTGGATGCTCTTCCCATCACTAACCACTCAGCCATGAAGTGGAAAAGGAAGTTTTGTCATTCAGGTGAACTGGAGCAAGCAGAGTAACATACCTTGCTAGCAGCACATTATATATTGGCTCCAGATAAGAGATTAGAACCTGAGACCATGCAAACATCACTCTAGTGTTCTACAATCTCAAACCTTTGTCAGACAAACTTATAGATTGATAGATAATCTGTTATTTCATTGAAAGTGTCTCCTGATGTCCTTCAGCCTTTTTTTTTTAAAGCTATGATATTTCATCTTATATTTTTCTTTCTGTCTTTTTTTTTTTCATCTAGTTTCATTCCCAATGTTTATAAATACAGTAGACTTGTTTCTCATTCCCAACTGACGTGTTTCTAACCTTTCTTTGCAGGTGATTTACAGCAAGTGTGTTTTTAGTTATTTATATATTTCGAGTGTAATTTACTTTATTTTTTTTTCTTTTCTTTTTTATATCTTAGTATTTGCAATTTGTTACAAAAATGCTGATATTTTATGATTCAGCAGTGTATTTCTGCAAAAGTATACGAATTAGTCTTGTTGCATGTTGCACACTACTACTACTACTACTACTACTACAGCAGCAATAACAGCAACAAATGATGTTTTCCTAAAGATACTGATGTACTGATTGAAGTGGAAATCCTTTCTATTGGAACAAGTGGCATGGGGGTAACAATGAGGGGAGAAAAGATTTTTCAGAAAATAATAGGGAATAATAGGTGGCTGCGTTGTTGTTGTTGGTGGTGGTAGGGGGTAAGAGGAAAGTGGGGAGAAGGCAAAGCGTTAGTGTCTCTGCTTACCCCTTTCTATAACTCACTCCTTACTGGTAATTGGTTGTATTTGGAGGTATGCTGCTGGAAACTTAATGACCAGCTGTCAATTGGTTTCAACTTCAACAGTTGTCTTTGCTAAGGGTCATTTAGAAAGAATCCATGCTGCATGTCCTGTTTGCCACTTCTTTTCCCCCGTCCCCCCTTTCTCCGTGCGTTTCCTCTGCTCCATTCTTTGCTTCAAGAGTAATCCATTTCTCTACAGCAGCAGCAATACAACCACGAAAAACATCACCACCACCACTACCATCATTACTACTGCTACTTATTTATGTTTTATTGATCTCTCTCTCTCTCTTTTCTCTCTTCTTTACTGCCAATGATTTTTGCTTCAAGTTGGGATGTAATAGTATTTGCACTCATTAAAATGGTTTATTCAAGCATTAATTTCAATTCAAAACCCCAAATGAAAAAAAAATAACACACACACACACACATATACATATACATATACATATTGATTTTTTTAAAAATATATATTTATTCATTTATTCATTTCAACATGTCTTCTTTTTGACATTTTAATTTAAGTTCTTCTTTTTTTTTTTCTTTCGCCCTCTCCTCTCACTCCACCACAATTTCCATTATTGTTGCTTACTGAGGGGGAAAAAAATCCACCATTTGTGATGAAGTTCTGAAATACAGTTGCTAGTAAGATAATGTTTGGATGATTACACTTCTACAGCTGATATTTTTATGAAGATTTGATATTGTTAACGAATAATAACAGAGGAATGGTAATCTATTCTTCTTAATTCTGTGCCTTGGGTAGAATTTTCTCTATCTTCCTCTTTCTCTCTCTTTATATTTGTTTTCTTGTAAATTCCAAGTATTACGATTCCTTCTGTTTTACTCTTGTGGATAAAGTGTTGGATCAGTAACTTTGAGCTTTGTGTTTCAAATCCTTGAAAGTTGCGGTTTTCAAACTTGTGAAGTATGAGGCCATACCAAAATATATTAGTGAAAATGTTCTTCCCTTGATCACCTCATCTCTTTATTAACTGTTTTGGTACCAACCTACTCAAGAACACCCTGGTTCTATGGATAAGTTTTAAAATTATTTAAATTAAAATCTTCCAATCAAATTTCCTATTAATTTATGTTTGTACAAAAAAAACCCCCTTAAATCTCTTCAATTCGGTTCATGTGCCTTTCCTCACTTATGGTCATGAACATCAGGGAATGATAAAAATATATGATTACAAATATAAGCGGCCAAAATAGGGTTCATCTGAAGGGTCTCTGAAGTAACATTACTCAACAGGGTGCATAGCTCAGATCAGGGAGTCTCTCCAGATTGTGCCACATTGAGAGATCACAGACGTGATTAGATTGTGGCAGGAAAGGATTGCAAGACAAATTCTTCAAGTTTAGCCAACTGACAGGAGACCTAAGGGTAGATGGTCAGAATAGCCATAGTCTCAATTGGTCATGCATGGGAATCTAGCCAGAAAGTCTAATGATGGTTGCTTCTTATAAGACTCTTTGGAGGAGAGGCCTGAAAACTCTACACACTGGTCTCTTCCAGGTATAAGTGTTTTGTTAATATATGGGCAACACACACACATGAACATGTATGTGTACAAAAAACATGTATGCAATAGGTGTACGTACAAACGTGTGTGTGTGTGTGTGTGTGTTGCCCCCCCCCCACATATCATCATCATCATCATCGTTTAACGTCCGTTCTCCATGCTAGCATGGGTTGAACGGTTCGACCAGGGATCTGGGAAGCCAGAAGGTTGCACCAGGCTCCAGTCTTCTCTGGCAATGTTTCTACAGCTGGATGCCCTTCCTAACGCCAACCACTCCGTGAGTGTAGTGGGTGCTTTTTACGTGCCACCCGCACAGGTGCCAGGCGAGGCTGGCCACGGTCGGATTGGTGCAATTTACGTGCCACCGGCACGGAAGCCAGTTGGGGCGGCGCTGGCATCGGCCATGATTCGGATAGTGCTTTTTACGTACCACCAGTCCAGGGTATATAAATATATATATATATATAAGAACCAATTTTAACGGATTTCGCCCATATTTGACGTCAGTGTTACTTAGTTTGGTTTGAAATAAAGAACTTGATTAGCTTAATAATCCTAACTTAATCCTGGACAAAGCCGGGTTATACTGCTAGTAAGTTATAAATATGTATTTGAGCAAAGTTTTGGAATAAATGACTCTTGAAGCAACTGTGTCTGTGCATTTGCGCACATGTGCATATGCACATGTCAATATTCATGTATTCCAGCACATTCACACACTTTCAGATTTATGTATTGCTAACATGCTACTTTAACTGTTTTGTTACCATATTACTATTGAATTACACTGCCTTTGTTTTAATTAATTTGAAAATAATGAATTTATAGAAATAAAAATATCATTGTTAAGCAAGTGTTTTATATATAAACTAACAAGTCATTTTGATGAAAGGTTTTCAGTTTAAAACATTGAATTTGTATCGTAGAATCTGGAGCAGTTTCAGGTGGTTTGATATCAAAAGAGTTAAAGATGTTAGTGTACATGGGTTTATGTTATTGCATGGGAATGTCTTTTCTTCTTGTCATGTAATGGCATTCACCCAGGAGGGTTTCAACCGGCTCCTATTGTGAGTTCATAGGAATTTCAGGGGATGGTCAGAGTCTGCAAAAACAATTCCTGTCTGTATTCATAAACCACCATACACGACTGGTGGCAGTGGTCCTTGTGTTACGCCTTTTTATCGCAGGATTCCCACAGATGTGATCCACTGCCACCAGGAAGTCACCAGATTTTGGAACAGATGCTGCCAGGAATTCACCTTTGCCCTCTAGTTAGCTGGGTTGCAGGCCTAGCATTGCTGATGTTAGACCTGTCTGTCTTGGGTGGCTCTACTAGGGACTTGAAGTCTCTGATGGCATAGCTCTGACACTCAATTGCTTAACCTTCCCAACGATGAGATCAAGGGTTGGACTTTGAGGAGTAGGGAGTGGAATTAGAAAATACATGAAGCCGAGGGTCAAAGTTGGTCATATAGTGCTACTGTAAAATTCCAGTCCCCTTTAATACAACTGGTGGAGAGGTTGAAAGCAGCAAAAGTCTGCTAATATATAATGCTATGAGATTCGGGGCTCCTATTGTTTAGGTAACAACATTGACCAGAAGCAAGTAGAACATAAAGCTATTAAAATGGCAGAGATCACCTTGTAAAATGAAAGAAATGGTAGAAGTATGATGCAGAATGTAAGGGCTGCGTGGGATGGATGTAGAACGAATTTATATTGTTAGAATTACAAAGGCTAGTGAGATAATGTAACCAAAGAAACTTATTGTGTTAAAGAGTGTAGGAAGAGTGTATCACTTAAGTAGTGGTGTAGGAAGACAATGTGCATGAGTAGCATGTAAGACAGCTGAATAAGGAAGCTATCATGGAACATTTTGTGGAAAATGGAAGCAGCTACTCTTGAGTGATGTGTAGGATGTTTCAATCCAAGGTCAAAATTAGGATGGTGATGTTACTGTTATACAAATGATTGTCATTGATGTGGAGGCTATACATCATTGGAGCATGTTCTGTTCTGTCTGCATGCAAGTCATCACTTGCAGTCTTGAATATTCCTGCTGATGCGCTAAAACATGAGGTGCAGCAGTGTCAGTTTAATATATTATGTATCAACATCGTTACATTTCTTTGTCTTATGCAAGAAGGACAATAATTAACATAGGTTTAGGTGGATTTGAAGGTTGTAATTGTGTTTCCAAAATATGTTGTAATGACAGAGCAACAGACTTTATGGTATAGTTTGACCTGACAAAAAAAAAAAATTCTGATTGTTGAGTTCACAAGCCTTATGGAATACATACAAAGGGGTGCTGAAAATTTCCTGACTTTAAGAGTATTGTAGAAGGCCATCCATGTTGGAGGCTAATCCTTCCAAGTTCTTTTCAGGGCTAAGAAAAACGGAATGACCTCTACAATAAGTGCGTGAATTTGAGAATGGAATATGTTGAATAGAATCATAATTAACTGATCTTCCTGTATTTTCTTTTACCCAAAACCAGGAACTTTCCAACACGCCCTTGTGTAGAAAAGAAGGACCTAAAATATGAAGAACGTAGAGATTTGTGCAAGGCATGAAATATCTAGTAAATGTGGGATGATATGGCTTTTAGGTTATTATGTTATATTTCTGGTTGGTACTGGACTTAATAAATATTACAGACTAGGGCAGCAAGTTGGCGGAATCATTAGCACACATGACTTAATGCTTAGCAGCATTTTGTCCATCTTTACGTACTGAGTTCAAATGCCACCAAAGTCGACTTTGCCCTGCATCCTTTCGAGGTCAATAATATAAGTGCCAGTCGAGCACTGGGGTTGGTGTAATCAGCTTAGCTACTCACCCCAAATTGCTGGCCTTGTACCAAAATATGAAACCAATATTACAGACTAATGATTGGTGAACTCTTTAACTCTTTTACTTGTTTCAGTCATTTGACTGCGGCCATGCTGGAGCACCGCCTTTAGTCGAGCAAATCGACTCCAGGACTTATTCTTTGTAAACCCAGTACTTATTCTATCGGTCTCTTTTGCTGAACTGCTAAGTGACTGCGACGTAAACACACCAGCATCGGTTGTCAAGCAATGCTAAGGGGGACAAACACAGACATACAAACATACACACACACACACACATATATATATATATATATACATATATACGACGGGCTTCTTTTAGTTTCCGTCTACCAAATCCACTCACAAGGCTTTGGTCGGCCTGAGGCTATAGTAGAAGACACTTGCCCAAGATGCCACGCAGTGGCACTGAACCCGGAACCATGTGGTTGGTAAGCAAGCTACTTACCACACAGCCACTCAGAAAATATGTCACCATAAATGTGATAGATGCATGTGAAAGACAGGTCAAAGCTGAGAGCAAAGAAGAAATACTGGTTGGAGCGATGATAGCTGTGTTCGGTTTGGTGGTTGCATGGGTAATGGAGGTTGGAGAAAACACATGCTACAGTGCAGAACAAAAGAATCTGGACATTCCCTGGTAGTATCAATGCTGCTTGGTACTGCTGGAAGGAGTGATACTGTGGCAAGTTGTTGAAATTGTCGTGGTCTCCAGTTGACATCTTATGAACGGAATGTAGGCTATATATAAAGTAGAACATGTGTGTCTGTGTGTGTGTGTATATATTCATGTTGATGCATGTATATGTATACATATGTATATAAATTATGTTTTCCTATTCTCTTCAGCTATTGTTGATCCACTGCTGGATGAAGCTTCAGCATATTTCTGGCTTATCTATGCTGGTTATCTCTCTCTCTCTCTCTCCATATGTATGTATGTATGTATATACATGCATACATATTCATGCGTGTATTTTTGTATGCATATATATATATATTTCTTTGTGTGTGTGCACAAATATACAAATGTATGCATAGACATACCTACTTATATATAGATAGATAGATGCTGACATAAGCTTGTTAATTCTATTTTCTCTCTCTGTCTCCCTTGCTCATGTACCAATTGTTTTTCATGTTGTGTGGGTGTGTATGTATATAATACCCCTTACTTACTGTGTGTACATTGTGATTGACTGAACAAACTGACAGAGCCCAATTATTCAATATTTGAGGAATGTAGGGCTGGTGTCTTCTGGCAGAAGAAAATGTTGTTCATACAGTGCTGCGTGGCCAGTTGCCAACTGTTCAAATACTTTCAATGTCAATTGGAAAAGGAATGAAGAAAGGGAATATAACACACACACGTGCACACACACACACACACACATTATACTGTATAGAATAGGATAGATTATGATAACAACAGCAATAATAACATAAAAATAATATTAGTAATTTTATTTGTAATAATAATAATAATAGTAGTAAAATATTTGAATTATAATAATAATAATAATGATGATGATGATAATAAATATTAAGTAATAATAAACTTTGAAATTTTACTCATGCATCATTATGTTTCAAGTGATGTGAGATACTGGTTACACATAAACACATATATTATATTATATATATATATATATATATATATATATATATAGAGAGAGAGAGAGAGAGATTGACACACACTCAAACATGTACTTACATACCATTTATATATATATATATACTCACACACATACATGTACTTACCATTTATATATGTAGATGCATAAAATATATGTATATTTGTGTGTGTGTGTGTATATATATATATATATATATGAGTGTGTGTGTGTGTGTGCGCACGCACGCGCACACACTTAATGCATATGTACAGACACACGTACATACATATTTATCTATCTATCTAGTTATCTATCTATAATACATATGTGATGGTTATGGAGGTGGTGATAGCATTTCAGAACAATATTAAAAATAAATACAAAAATGACATAAAATGTAGAAAAATATAAAAAAGAAAACAAATCCCCAAAACAAAACAGAAAACACACAGAAATATTTACTGTAAGTTTGTCAAAGATAATTATCTGAGATGCCAAGATTTCTGAATTATGTTGTTGTCTGAGCCTATTGGACAGGCTTTCTTCCATAATCTTGTTAATTTCATAAGTGTCCGTAAGTCTATATGCATAGTTGTGCATTGACATATACTCACACAAATATATACAAGCACACTAACACACACACACACACACACACACACAATCATGCATGGACACTTAGGCAGAAATACATGAAATGTGAGTGCAAAAATGGATATGTACACAAATGCATGTACCTGCAAACAAATGTGCATATATGTAAACAAATGTCTACATATGTACATAATAAACAAGTCTGTACACAATCTTATACAAATGGACAGAGAGAGACAGAAAGAAGGGGGTGATTCTGTGTGAGAACCTCCTTTCTTTTCTCTCTAATCTTATTCTGAGTCATACATATTCCTGTATATATAATGTAAGTATGAGTGTTTGTCTATATATGTGTGTATATATACTCACACCCACATGTGTAATATATGTGTGTTTATGTACATATACCCACCTACATTTATGTGTGTATATGTATGTACATTTGTATTTACATATAGCTACACAACCCCCACGATAATGTATGTTTGAATAACGTGTGTATGTGTATAATGTGTGTATGTCTAAACTTGCACAGTACCCTTGTTTATGTATGTATGTATGTATGTGTGTGTGCATATATATATATATAATGCTTTTATGAAATACATATACCCATTCAGAACACACATTTACGTGTGTGTGTGTGTGTGTGTGTGTGTGTGTGTGTGTGTGTGTGTGTGAGACACTGGAAGTAACAAACCATAATTTGTTTCCTAAACTATATTATGCACATATGCACAGCAGCATCTATAAGATGCATGACGACCACGTTAATCTACAGAGTATAGGATAATTACAGTGGTGTGTTTCTTCAGAATAGACTTTCTGTTTATAGTAAACATGAAACTTCAGATTTGTTTCAGCTATCATTCTTTGTCTTTCCATTCTGAGACCTGCCAACCTTCAGCTCTTTAAAGGTCAACCTTATCTGAACTATTTAATCGATATAATGATCATTGTTCTCCCTATCTGCTGATTGTTTTATCTTTTACTTCTTTTGGCCATTGAATTGCGTCCATGCTGGAGCACTGCCTTGAAGTGTTTAGTTAACAAACAAATTGATCTCAGTACTTTTTTTTTTTTTTCAATCTGGCACTTATCTTAATTGTCTCTTTTGCTGAACTGCCAAGTTATAGGGATGTAAACAAACCAGTGCTGGTTGTCAAATGATGGTGGCGACAAACTCAAAGACACACAAACATGAATATGTATGTATAAATATGTGTGTATATCAATCTGTGTATCTACATGTTTGTCTGTCTGTCTGTCTAAAGGTGGTTCCCCATCATGGCCACAGTCTAATGACTGAAATAAGTCAATGGTATATACACGATAGGCCTTCACTCAGTTTCTGTATACTGAATTTTCACTCACAAGGTGTTGGTTGGTTTGGGGTTATAATAGAAGATGCTTGCTCAAGGTACCATGTAGTGGGACTGAACCTGAAACCATGTGGTTACAAAGTGAGATTCTTAACTACAACCATACCTATTTGATCCTGAAAGTTTATTAGATGTTTGCCTATTAACTGCTTGAAACATTCAGCGCTTTTTTTTTTAATCTGGAGTATTTTGCTTGTTTGGGCTTGTTGTTATTATTGATTAAGTCATATTTTTTTTGTGAGACATTGTATCATCAACACATCAAAAAAAAGAAGGCATTTTTGAAGGGGGTAAAAATGGACATCAATATAATACATCATCTTGGACAAAATACGAATTTAGAACATGGTTTCTGAGAAGACATATTTGCTGCTCATTGAAAAATCACACTCTAGGAATGTTTTCAAGAACTGCTTCAGTTTTGCACTATGCTGTTTGTAAAATTTAGTAGACAAACCAGCTGTCATAGTGACACTATTATTTGTTCAAACTAGTACTTGACTGGTATTTTGTTATCAATCACCAAGAGGATGAATGGCAAGATTTGAATTAGAATGTAAATAACTAACAAATGTCACAAGATGCTCTAATGGTTCTGCTAGCTTGCAGTCTTAATAATCCTTTCTACCATAGGCACAAGACCTAAAATTTGGGAGAGAGGGATAGTCGATTACATTGACCCCAGTACTCAACTGGTACTTGATTTATTGACCCCGAAAGGATGAAAGGTAAAGTCGACCTCGGTGGAATTTGAACTCAGAACATAGCGACAAATGAAATAGCACTAAGCATTTCACCTGGTGTTGTAACTATTCTGCCAGCTCGCTAGTCAATTACATCACCCCCCACCCCTCCTTACTTGACTGGTACTTTATTTTATTAACCCTGAAAGGATGGAGAGTAAAGTTGGCCTCAGCAAGATTCGAAATTTAGAAAGTAAAGAGCTGGAAGCAATGTTGTCCAGCATTTTGTCTGATATGCCGATGATTCTGCTAGCTTGCTGGCTTCAAATAAAAATGTTTCAAACTTTTGGTATGTAGCCAAGATGGCATCATTTGAATACATTTGGACGTTGGTACTTAACTGGTACCTTATTTTATCCACCCCTATGATGAAAGGCAAAGTTAACCTGAGTGGGATTTGAACTTAGAATGTGAAGAACCAGAAGAAATTCCACTATTTTGTCTAACATGCTAACAATTCTGCTGCCTCAGTCCCTTAATAATAATAATAATATTAATAATAATAATAACAATAATAGTACTCTTACCACAAGAATATAATGTTAGAAACTCACTGAAGTCAAACAAATAACAAAAAGTGGAGAAAAAGAAAATTCAAAAAACAATTCCATGTAATTTCTTGCAGAAATATGCCATTTCAAATCTGATGGCAGAAACTGTTCTTCTATATGATGGCAGTGATTAACAGCCTTCCTCTCTAATTGAAATTAGAATTTTCACAGGAAATTTACCTCTCCCCCCACTCACTCAATCAGTGCCAAGCTGTTCTCTACGAAATGGATTTTTATTCAGAAACTGTCCGATTTCAGAATTATTTCTGACTCAAGCAATAAAATTCTCCATTCATGCAATAGCCATTTGCTGAAGTGTATGTTATTGATTTATCTCTTGGGTAGTGCAGCTAATGAATAGCCATAGATCTGCTCTCAACGGCTTCAACCAGTGGAAGTTGACGAGAGAGTCGATTTGTATTTATAGTTTGGCATTGATTGCTAGTCTTACCAATTAACTGATCACTTGTGTAGGTCACTTGTCGTGAACCAGATAACAAACTTTGTTTAGATGGTAATAAACTAATTTGTGTAATATAGTTTTTCTCTGTCTTTGCTTAGAAAGTCAATACCTGTTCAACTAGACATTTAAACTGACCTAAACTCCTTAAACAGAACACAACAATGCAGGGAAACAATTGTAAACTTAGTGTTTTATTTATTTGCTTTAGTGCTTAAATCATTTATGCATTTTTAAGTGAATTTTTCAGAAAATTTGTCATGATTGGCCTATTAAAGCCACTTTGATAGAAACATTTGCGTCTGTTTTCCACTAATTAAATTCTGTTTAGCTTATGTGCACCTGTTGAATGAATAGATTTCAATTGTTAATTGCAATTGAAGTTGCTCATTTATTTTAAAATCTAATTCATTATTAGCTTAACTTTGCTGATGATAATGGTGTTTTGCACAGACTTAAATCATGAACATGTAGCCAATAAATTACCATAGCATATGCATTATGACTCAGCTGCCTGCATCAGATATGTTTTGGTGTCATTTGGCACTGTCTATCTATCTACACTGATACATCTGGCTTGATTACTAGATATAGCTTTTCTTTTTGAATATCTGAAAATGTAGATAAATGAGATCTGTCTGTCAAATGAGTGAAATTTTGGTAATTCTTCAGTGTTCTGATAACTGAAGTAGCTGTTACTGAGAATGTAGATTTAAATAAATATGATAATATGATAACTCAAAATTTACTGTCTGAATCCTGATTGTGTGTGTGTGTGTGTGTGTGTGTGTACGTGCATGCACATACACACACACACACACTATCATCATTCTTTAACATCTGTTTTCCCTGCTGGCATGGGTTAAGCATTTGACCACAGCTGACATGCAGAAGAGCTGCACTAGGTTCCAGTCTGATTGTGCACATGTGCGCACACACGTGCACACACACACATATTTGGGCTGCAAGGATTTTTCATTAGCGAAGTGAATGCTTGCAAGAAACAGCTGATCATATGAATGGTAGTACCCTTAATTTTAACACTACATAGATAGACCCACTGTGTGAGCTTCGGTATAGTTGTTGACCTGGTAGAAATAGCAGTTTAATATCTCTTGAATTTCATTCAATCATCTTAGAAAAGGAGGGACACATTGTAGTCTTAATGATGCAGTGTCTGAAAGATGCTGGAACAATTTTGATTGTGGGTCAGTGTATTCCAAGGCTGACCTAAAGATAAACAGCAACAGCCTGATTATTATGCATTGTGCATTATATTCTTAAACAAGTGTTTTAGATTTTAAATCTGGTATATATTATATTGGCTTGATTGTTTTCTTTTAGTTTGCTATCTACTGATGACAGTCTTGTATATTGAATGTGTATGAGGACTTTGAACAGAAGTCCTAATATCAATTTGAAACTGATCTGGATTCGTATGAAGAAAGATTTGTATCTTTTACTAGAAAGTTTGATGATTTGGGGAGGTTGCTGTTTTTGACTTAAGTTGTCCCATTTTAAATCTTGCCTTCTAATTTTGAGCTTATTTTGCCTGCTAGTTTTGAGCTTATCTTGCCTTCTAGTTTTGAGCTTATTATCTAAAATGAAATCCAACTTTCAACATTTCCTTCTTTCTGAAAACTAATTTTATTTAGCAGTTTCAACAGTTAAGTTATCTGTAAAGAAATTGGATATTGTGGTTTCCTACCAGCTGTTACATTTGTTGACTGACACAAATAATTGGTAATATGTAAGATAATCTTGGGTTGCATAAGCTGACAAGACTTTAGTGATAGCAGGCATTAACTGTCATCTACACAAAGGACAACTATGATTGTGATGTAGACAAAGGAGATAAGAAGGCTGTGAACAAATCTCATAAATATGTTACTGATCATACACAATAAAGGGAAGACTAAAGAAGAAATTGAAAGATACCTTCAGTTATTGATAAGTTGTAGTCGATTCCTGTCATCATATAATCTTGCACAATTTTTCTTTTCTTTATCATGAAGCTGGTCCTTTCCTGGCCTGTCTGATCTCATTATAAAACTGGCTAAGCCTTGCAAGTATGGCACTGTTATGAATATGGCTGTATCTTGCCAATATGTACATTTAGCTTTTTAATTTACAATCAACCAAAATTGCTCAATAAACCAAAAAGCAAATATCTGTATTTAGTAGAGGCTACTTTCAGTTATAAAGTTCTTTCTCTTGTTGTCATGTTTATTGATTTTAAAAAATATAAAAAACTCATCATCATCATCAAGTCTGATGATCTTAACATGGTGTATGACTTCAAAGGTTTTATTGAAGAAGAATTAAAGAAATGGCTTTGAACACTGCATAAAGAATGTGGTATTGATTTATTGTATTGTGAAAGCTAAAGATGAACAAAACCGCCACATGTAAAAAGATCCATAAATCACAACAGTGTAGCTAATGTAGATGAATGGGCAGCAATCTTATCCTGTGTTTTTTTTTTTTTTTATCGTTTTGATAATTCTTCTCCAAATGGTCTCTTAGAACATGTAAGATTAAGGATAGATTATTCCACAAATTTATTTGAAATTTTATGAATTTTTTTTCTCCAAGATAATGGTGTCTGAAGCCTAATAGTTTAGAGTACAACCAACAGATACAAACCAATGATAATATCTAAGGTGCCCTCTCACTTTAGCAAAATTAAAAAAGATACTGTAAGTAGGCATGGCTGTGTGGTAAGAAGTTTGCTTCCCAACGACATGGGTCCAGGTTCAGTCCCACTGTGTGTCACCTTGGGCAAGTGTTTCCCATTATAATTTAAGGTTAATCAGAGCCTTTCAGAAACTGAAAGAAGCCTGCCATGTGTGTGTATTTCTCCAGGAGGAAAAAAAAAAAAAAGAGGAAAATGTGTAGGGTCAATTCATTCAAGTAAAAATTCTTCAAGGCAGTGCCCCAGCATGGCCACAGTCTAATGACTGAAACAAGTAAAAGATACTGATACCTAGATCCTATGCTAAATCTTTTTCCAGAGATGCAGTGTGCGCTGTATTCTCTCACTGCCTTTGTTTTTCTTGGAATTGCTGGTATGTTGATTAATAATCACATCAGTCTTGCTAACCCACTTCTCAAGGGCTTTGGGGTTTAAAAAATAGCTATGAACATTACCTCAACTAGTATGATTTAACAGCTTTGTCTTTCGAAAGGTGGCAAGCTGGCAGTATCATTAGCATCTCAAACAGAATACTTAGTGGCATTTCTTCTCACTTCCTGTTCTGCGTTCAAATGCCACTGAGGTTGACTTTACCTCTCATCCTTCTGAGGTTGATAAAATAAAGTTCTAGCCAAATACTGGAGTGATATAATCAACTTGTTCCTCCCTTCAAAACTGCTGGCCTAGTGCCAAAATTAAAAAGTATTTTCAATCCATTTTTTTATATAGGAATTTAGTGTATTCTCAATTCATTTCTACTCTTGTATGTATATTGCTTTGAGGTACTTTATGCATGAGTAAGAAATTAGAAGCATTTTTTTTGTAGTTTCTAGGAGTTTGTGTAGACATGTGCTTAATAGCTCCAGTTCAAGTGGAGGACATAGAATTTACCACATCCTGGATGGAATGGTCATGTATTGCAGACCATTTATCTGGATGATAAAACTGAGGTGTTTATTACACTTCATGCAAAATATGCAATATGCTCTAAAAGAACAGTTTTATGGACAAAGACATTCAAGTCATGACCATCCTTGTCTTTTTATTCAGCTTGGTGTACACAGACCATGTCCAGTGTGTTGTTTGTTTTTAAAGATGGTTGGGTGTAACTTAAAGAGAGATTTGCTTGACTAACTGCATAGAGGTCCCTCTTTTGGCTCAAAGTGTCTGTAGTTATTTGATTGGTGGGTCTATGCTGGAAACCTAAAGGAGATTCATCTACATTTTATAATTTGTCACTGGTTGAATCACCACTGGTTGAAGCAAGTGTGCCACCAATCAATCAATTAATAAAGTAATACTTTTATGCAGTTAGGAGGGATTTTATTCAGTAACCTAGAGCTCAAGATGGATTTGAACACTGAGAATTTGATGTGTGTGTAGGTGTGTGTTTGTGTGTGTGTATAGTGCATGTGTGATGTGTATGATGCTTGCATGTGTGGTTTATGCATGTGCACACATTTGATGTGTGTGTTGTGTGTAAGGAAAGGATTTAAATCAGTTCCTAACTT